>NW_011888870.1:6246681-6275063 GCF_000151845.1 Pteropus vampyrus | reverse complement strand
GTATGTCCTCTTTGGAGAAATGTCTGTTCAGGTCCTCTGTTCACTTTATTTGTATTCCGGTATCTGGGTTTTTTGTTTGTTTGGTAAGTTGTACAAGTGCCTTATGTTTTTTTATTATTAACTCCTTATCAGATGTGTCATTGGCGAACATCTTCTCTCATTCAGTAGGTTGTCTTTCATTTTGTTGATTGTTTCTTCTGCTGTGCAAAACTCTTTAGTTTGATGTAGTCCCAATTGTTTAGTTTTTCCTTTGTTTCCCTTGACTGAGGAGGCATAGCCCAAAAAAGTATTACTAAGAGCAACATCGAAGAATTTATTGCCTATGTTTTCTTTTAAGGGTTTTATGATTTCAGGGCTTACAGTTAAGACTTTAATCCATTTTGAGTTTATTCTTGTATATGGTGTAAGAAAGTGGTCCAGTTTCATTCTTTTGCATCTGTCTGTCCAGTTTTTCCAGCACCATTTATTGAAGAGACTGCCTTTACCCCATTGTATATTCTTGCCTCCTTTTTCATAGGTTAATTGACCAGCTAGGTGTGACATCCCTAATCATCAGAAAATGCCAATTAAAACCATAATGAGGTATCACCTCACACCTATCAGAATGTCTAGCATCAATAAATCAGCAAACAACAGGTGTTGATGATACCTGGAGAAGAGGGAACCCTCATGCACTGTTAGTGGGACTATAAATTGGGGCAGCCACTATGGAAAACAGTATGCAGGTTCCTCAAAATATTAAAACTAGAACTACCATATAACCCAGCAATTCCATTTCTGGGTGTTTTTCCAAAGAAACCCAGAACACTAACTCAAAAAGACATATGCACCCCTGTATTCATTGCAACATTATTTACAATAACCAAGCTGTATAAGCAACCTAAATGTTCATTGATAGACAAATGGATAAAGATGATGTGGTACGTATATACAATGGAATATTACTCATCCATGAAAAAGAATAAAATCTTGCCATTTGCAACATGAATGGACCTACAGGGTATTATGCTAAGTGAAATAAGTCAAAGAGACAAATACCATGTGATTTCACTTATGTGTGGAATCTAAACAAAATAAACGAACAAGCAAATCAGAAACAAACTCATAGATACAGAGAACATTTTGATGGTTGCCAGATGGAAGAGGGGTTGGGAGGATGGGTGAAAAAGGGGAAGCGTTTAAGAAGTACAATTGCCAGTTATAAAAACAATCATAGGGATATAAAGTATACCATAGGGAATATAGTCAATAATATTGTAATAACTATGTATGGTGTCAGGTACGAGACTTAACGGGCTGATCGTAAGTTATATAAATGTCTAATCACTATGTTGTACTCCTGAAACTAGTATTTTTAAAAATTTCTTTAAAGATGATAGAGTGAAGGTCTTCAACACAGTCCTGGAACATAGCGCTCAAAAAATGTCAGTTATTAATCAACTGCCCCATCCAGCCACACACCCACTACCAAACTGCATCTGCAAGAAAACTCCTCATTGATAGATTATTTACAGAGCAAAGGCATTCCTTGGTCTCAGCATTTCTGACCAGGTCTCAGCAGTTCTGACCAGTTTGTAAAGTGTTTCTGAAACTTCCACCCTCTGGCTCAAGTCCTATCCCTTGGAGCCTCAGAGAACCAACAGATCTAATCTCTCTTGACCTTCTACTTTTCAGATACTTAAAGACTTCTGCCTGAAGTCTTATTCCAGTCCATGATCTCCCATTCCTTCCATTGTTCCTCCTTCACCCTGGTTTTAAAGGTCTTTGTCCTAATACTCCCCAGCACCTAGTTGGTCTGAGTATGTCAACCAAGATTGAACCAAATTGTGGCACTATCAGAGCAAAGCAGGACTGTAGCTGCTTCTTCGTAGGACTTATTGCTATGCATTCATGCAATGAAGTCCTTGGCACCTGCACTATTGACCCACTGCAGGCTCAGTGGGTCACCTGCACTATTGACCCACTGAGCCTGCAGTCAACTAAAACCTCCAAAATGTTTTAATATGTGCTCTTCTGGAGCATTTCTACCCTCTCTTGTGTTTTTGAGCCAACTTCAGGTCAGGTCAGCTGAGGACAGGCTTTGGGCCTCTTACCAACTAGATTTTTCAGGATATGTGGAAAAAAGGAATAGGAGTTGGAAGTTAGTCCAAAACCATCACCACCCAAGTGCATTTGGAAAAAGTTCAGGGTTTGTGTCTAAAGACCATGGCACTGAGAAAATTATGTGTGTGTGTGTGTGTGTGTGTGTGTGTGTGTGTGTGTGTGTGTACATATATATATACACATATATACACAGAGGGACACAATGTGATCTCAACAGCAAAAAAAATGTACATGTACACACAAAAAAAATAGACTAAAAGTTTCAAAACTGAGTATGTTAACAGTGGTTTTCTTTCAGTGACAAGACAGGGTGGTTTCTTTTTTTATTTAGACTATTAAATAATTTCCTAGATTTTCTATGTTGTTTATATTACTTTTATAATCAAGAACTTTGTTTCAAAACAATCAGAAAAAAAATTAAAATTTCAGAGAAATTGAATAACTCAAAAAAATAGAAAACAAAGGTAAGAGAGAACAGACTAGTAGAAAACATTTATAATATATAAAACAAAGGATTTGTATCTGGAACATATAAAGGACTTTTAACAAATCCATAAGAAAAAAATCCACTAGATAAATGTGCAAAGAATATAAAGAGACAGTTCACAGGAAGGAAATAAAAATTGCTAAATAAACACACAAAAAGTTGCCCAATGTCAGTAGTAACCAGGAAAACTGATATTAGCAACAAGTTTCAAGCTTCACAATATCAAGAGAATGTAAATTGGCACAGCCACTTTAGAGGGCAACTGGACATCCATTAAATTCATGTCTCGGCAATGCCACTTCTAGTTATCGACCATAACTCTAGGTGCATATGGAGGTATGTACAAAGATAATCTCTACAATATTGCTAATAAAGAAAATTTGGAATTAACCTAAATGCCCACCAATAGGGGAATGGCTAAATGAAAGTAGAATAGTCATATCATAGAATTGTGTAGAGAATTTAAAAGAAGTGACCTTGATTTATAGCTTAATACAGATATATCTCAAAAATCATTGAATAAAAACAGCAAGTTGCAGCATAAGATATATATGTACATATACATATAGAATTGATACACATATATAATTGTATATAATTATACACATATATAATTGCTATTTTAAAAAATTCTTCCCCAAAATACATAATCCAATCATGAAAACTCATCAAATTGAGGGATATTCTACAAAATGCTTGACCTGGACTCTTCAGAAGTGTCAAGGTCATGAAAGCCAAGGAGAGACTGAGAACTATCACAAATTAGAGGAGACTAAAGAAACAAGACAACTAAATGCAATGTGGCTATCCTGGATGGGATCCTGGAACAGCAAAAAGGCATTAGTGGAAAATCTGGTGAAGTTCTAATAAAGTCTATAGTTTAGTTAATAGTATTTTACCGATGTTAATTTCTTAGTTTTAATCATTGAACCAGGGTTATGTAAGTTGTTAACATTAAGAGAGGTTGAGTAAAGGGTATACTGAAACTTTGTGTACTATCTTTGCAACGCTTCTGTAAATCTATTTCAAAATTATTTCAAAATCAAAATTATTTCAACATAAAAAGTTAAAACACAGATATAAATGCCATTATTTCCTGTCATCACTGCTATGGATAGAGTCTGTGTCCCCTATAAATTCATATGTTGAAACTTAATCCCCAGTGCATTTGGAGGCGGGGCTTTGGGAGGTGATTAGGTCCTGAGGGCAGAGCCCTCGAAAAATGAAATTAATGCCCTTATAAAAGAGACCCCAGAGAGCTCCCTCATCCCTTCTACCCTGTGGGAACACGGCACTAAGAGGACCGTCTCTGAATCAGGAGGTTGGCCTTCACCAGACATAAGATCTGCCTGTGCCTTGATCTTGGACTTCCCAGCCTCTAGAACTGTGAGAAATAAAGCGCTATTGTTTATAGGCCATGCAATATATAGTATTGTGCTATGGCAGCCCAATCTAAGACAATTACACATGAAGTTTGCAAAAGATTTTTTGAATAAATTATCGAGCTACATGTCAAACTCATATCAGAAATTATCTCTAATGATAGGGATACGGTACCAAGATTGGTGATGATGTTCAAAGGGAGTAAGATCTATAGTTTTAATGTTTTAGAAGGTAAATGTATTCATGTATTGCTTTCGAAACCAAAAATAAATAGTTTTTAAACGCAAAAGAAAGCAAAAGAACAGGACATTTGGCTTCATGATTTTCAGGGGTAAAACAAGACATGACAACTATGAAAAAACCTTCTAACAGAGGGTTGGGGAGCCTGAGGAAGCAATGAGGAGGCGTCAGCAGCTTTCCCTAGGTGTTCTAATTTAACATCGCCTGAAGGGCCTGGGCAGTGCTGGGCAAGAGAAGCCATCCTGCTGTGGTCTTTAGTGGCTTCTCACCGCACTTCCTACCCAAGCACCCACATGGCTGTCCTGCCCCTCTGATCCACATTATATTCCCCAGAATACTGTAAACTCTGAGTCACCCAGAATGTGAGCAGCATTTACGGGTCCCTCATCAGTTTTCTTCTTCTTGGCAGAGCTCTCAGAGAAATGCAAGCATTGCTCAACACGCTGGCCTGGGGCCTAGAAACGGCCTCCTGCTGCCCCCAAATCTATCTGCCAGAAGAAAGTGTTTCGTCTTAGTTCCAACCAGCCACCTCAGAGGTCTCCTCTCTGTTTTATCCTTCTTTCTCTAACAACATAGGGTCAGCACTTACTGTGATAAGTGCCAGTACAGGCACTATGAGAGGAGACAATCAAAAACATTTAGTCTAGTTAGAAATATCTAGTCCTAACTTGAGAGACAGGACATACATAAAAAGACTTCGGAGCACCTACATCTCTTCAAATACATGCATTGAGCTCCTACCATATACTTAACATGATCAATAGAGATATAAGTTTCTGCCTTCCTGGAGGTTTCTGACTCCTTGGGAAGATGGACTTTAAATCAACAAATTATTGTTTTACTACAATTTCGGTAAGTGCTATGCAGAAAAGTAAAAGATGCTATGAGGGAGAATGAAATGGGAGCTAGGTTTTGTGGTAAAGAGAGGGTCAAGAGACATTTTCCTGAAGAAATAACATCTAAGCTGAAACCTGAAGGATGAGTAGGACATAAGTAAAAAGTGAGAGAGGGGTTTGCTTGGAGGAGTGGAGAATTCCTGAAAGGGTGCTGTAGGTACAAAGGCCCTAAAGTAGGGATGAGCCTTGTGTATCTGCAGAATGCTCAGAAGCCTACAGAGAAAAGGAGAAAGTGGCAAAAAATGGTCCTGGAAGGAGGCAGGTAGACCTCTCAGGGTGTGATAGGCCATAGAAATTATCTGGAGCCTTACCTTAAGTGCCATGGAGAATAACTGAGGACATAAAGCAGAGGAGTGGCAGGGATCAGATCTGCGGTTTAAATGAATGGAATGTAACCAACTGATCAATCGCTTCATACATTCATGAAAATTAATTCATTTGAATGAAGCAAAAATTTCTTAGGTGCCTGTTGGACACATCCATTGAGTTTTTACAATGTGAGAGAGAAAAGATCTGCAACCTTTATCACAATCATTTATTGAACCCCCACTGGGAGGTAGATATTGGTGATCCAAGTCCATCCCCTACCTACACTTTACCCCAGAGTTGCTGGCATCTATTTAGGAAATTAGACACTTGGGTAAAACATGAAGGTATGCCAGATTAATGACCCAAAGATTTTCAGAGTTTCGGAAGAGATGGATTCCTGAGGAGACAGTAGAGTCAGAATCAGATACATAGAGATACTACTTCACAACTGCTAAGATAGGATATAATTTTTTTTAAGTAAGGGGAGATGATGGTGTTGGCAAGGATGCAGAAAAACTGGAACACGCCTGCATTGCTGGTGGGAATATAAAATGGTGCAGCCTCTATGGAAAACACTTTGGCAGTTCCTCAGAAAGCTAAACATAGAATCACCATATGATCCAGCAATTCCACTTCTGGATATATACCCAAAAGAACTGAAAACAGGGACTGAAACAGATACTCGTATGCCATTGTTCATAGTAGCATTATTCACAGTAGCCAAAAGGTAGAAGCAGCTCACATGTCCATCAATACATGAATGGATAAATAAAAAATTATCCATTCATGTGTTTCGTGGACACACACACAATGGAATATTATTGAGCCATAAAAATGAATGAAGTTCTGGTCCTTGCTACAACATGGATGAACCTCGAAAACATGACGCTAAGTAAAATAAGCCAGACACAAAAGAAAAAACATATGATTCCACTTACGTGAACTATCTAGAATAGGCAAAATCATAGAGACGGAAAGTAGATTAGAGGTTACCAGGGCCTGGCAGGAGAGGAATGAAGAGTTATTTCTTAATGTGTACAGAATTTCTGAGATGATGAAGATATTTTAAAAATAGACAGTGGTGGTGGTTGTACAACATTGTGAATGTACTCATGGCTGCTGAACTGTCCCCTTGGAAAACTGTTAAAATGGCAAATTTGTTATACATATTTTAACCACAGTAAAAAATAATTTTTTTTTAACTTTTTAAAAAGACAACCAAATACATACATCAGACCATTTCCTCTGTGTTCACTGGGCTCCTTCCAAATTGCCACTTTTCAATTTCTGGTCCCCATGACCCCGCATATACTGTTTCCTTTGCCTGCAAAGTTTTTTCACCTTTTAAATCTATTCTTCCTCTAGACCTAGCTCAAATGTTACTCAGAGAGGCCTTCCCTAATCCCTCTACCCCAGGTTTTACTTTCATGCTGCCCTGTACCTTCCTTTCCTTTCCCTTCTCTCTACTGACACAGCTGAAATTAAATAAGTATTTGTGCGATCAAATCTTTTATATCTGCCTCATCAGGCTGTAAGCCTCACAAGGGCAGGAACAGTGTCTGTCTTGTCCACGGGGAGGCGATACAGCACCTAGCCTGGTCTGGTACATTGGGGATTCAATATGTTTTAAAATAAATTCATTAATAACTAAAGGAACGTGTGGTGGATTTTATTTTAATCACTTTTACAGTGCCGTTAAGTTTGAATAAATTATTAAAACAAACAAAAAGGAGGCACCAGGGCTCTCATTCCTACATTCCTGTGCTCTGCCTTGCCAAGTCAACAGCAGTCTGGCTGTTGCAGGAGGAACCTGAGCAAGACACTACCATGATTTGTTTCTAGATATATCTGATATATCACCACCAACGGTCCCAACCTTGGTCTCTAAATATCCATCTAAATAAGTGATGTTATTGGACATAAAATGGAACACCTCTTCATTGTGGCACCAGAACTGACAGCCTCCCCTATAAGAGCAGTACAGGCCACTTTTCACACATTTGGGTTAAGCGGCACCCATACTAAAGACTAAGGCATACTAACGATAGAATGAGAAAGGGCATTTACTTATCTATTCAGAAAGCCAATTCTTTGATAAGTACAATCTAGTCTTCTCTCTTTTTACTTTTTAACATTTTACATATAAAATGCATAAACCAGAGAGTGAAAAGCAAACCACTGACTGTAGACATTAGGAGACTTATGACTCTATGACAGTTAAATGGCCTTAAACAAAAAGAAAGTCCAGAGTTATGGTAGACTCCAGAGTACATGATTCAGTAATCGATACCACCATAGGAACACATTTCGTCTCTCTCCTCTGCCACCTTCAGGGTTGCCTTCCTCCTAAAACAGGCTCTCCTCATGCTTGAGGATGGCGAGAAGTTTCCTCGTTCATGTCAACAAAAGACAGAGACAGCTCTCCTCCATCACAGACTCTAAGTCCTTCTCTTCAACCTAACCGGGATGAATTAGGACACACACAACCCCTTGGACCGGAAATCATTGCCAAGGAAAGACATACATTGATTAATCAGTTTGTCTCTGGTGTTGGAAATGGAGAGAATATAAGGGCAAAACTGAACTTTTTGACAGGGAGAAGGGGATGCTAGCTAGGCAGTCAAGAGTGTTCATTATAACTAGCAAACCAGAATCTGCCTGGAATTTGAGTTGCAAGTAGTATTAGAGAAATACAAAACATCACTTTGAATTTCACACATCCATTAATGCACTTATTTTTAACCCATGTGAGGGATAAGAACACACTCTCATCGGCAACAGTGGCTCATGACAGCAGTGATCCTCAGAAACATCAGCAGCCTGGATTCTTGGTGGTGGTCTTTGTGCACTGCAGGCAACATCTTTCTAGAGAGAGAATGGTATTTCTCAAGAGTATCGCAGACTCAGTCCCGCATCTAACCATCCTCTCTAGTCCCGGTTCACGCTGACCCTGCTTGGGTCCCACACTAATCTTTTCCAATGCTATTGAACATCTGTTTTGTCTTTTTCAGATTGGGCCTTTGTAAACAAGAAAATGGCCCTGGTTCTCAGACCACAGGGGTGAGGCCTCACCTGAGAATATATACTACAGAGGTTTGCAGATGGATTTGTAACAGTGATGTATTATTTTCTTCAATTAGTGGTTCTCAAAATGTACCAGGAAATAAGGGTTGCCTGGGGAGTTTTCTAAAGGCAGATTGCAGACCCTATCTCAATTTCTCACTGTGTAGTCTGAAAATTTGAAATTTAAACAAACTCTCCAGCTAATTCTGATGCAGGTGGTCCATGTGTTCTGACAATGTTAACTATCTACCTCACGCCTGCTTATGACTGTAATCAATGTTGCCATGGCAGCGGCCAATGTGAGCCACCTCCTGCTGCCTGCTACCCAGGCAACAACTGACTTCTTGGGTCTTTTCCTTGTTTGCTAGCTCAAGGAGCCACTATGAACAACGGCCTTCTGATACTGCAGAAACTATACAATTGACCTGAACAAAGAAATTGATTCATGGATGCCGAATCAGGGATTATAAATTCCCATGTCATCTCACCTTCAGAGCAGCAGTTTCTTAATCTCTTTTCTTGGCTCCACTTCATATGTCAGATATTAGCCCTCAATGAGGGCATGAATAGGAGGAATCCCCGAGACCCACACAGTTTTCCAAGCTTGCACAAGCTGGGGTCCTCCCTTACCTGTCACCTACAGCATTCTTGTAACAGGTGTCCTATTTGGTTACAAGTAAATAAATCTCTCATTTGAAAGATAGTTGAGTTTATTACTTTTACTTTTGCCACACCCAGAACAGTTCTTTTCAACTGTTATTTTGGTCATTTATCTGAAAGAAAATTCATAATAGGAGAGAGACTAGTTTAAGTACTAGAATCTGCATCTAGCAGAGCTGGTAAACAGAATAATGGCCTAAATCCTGGAACCTGTGGCTATATTACATAGCAAAGGAGAATTAAGGTAGCAGATGGAATTAAGTCTGTTACTCAACTGATCTTAAATAGGGAGAGTAGCCTGAATTTTCCAGGTGGATCCAATGTAATCACAAGGATTCTTAAATGTAAAAGAGGGAAGGATTAAGAGTCAGCGTCAGTAATGAGATGTGAGAAAGACTTGACTGGCCGTTGCTAGCTATGAAGATGGAAGGGGCCAAGGAATACCTGCAGCCTCCAGTAGCTGGAAAAGGCAAGAAAATGATTCTTCTCTAGAGCCTCCAGAAGGAACATAGGAATTTTGCCCTGTGACTCCTTGATTTTAACCTGCTGAAACCCATTTCAGACTTCTGACCTCCAGTTTTCCAGGAGCTTTGTGTTTGAACCAGGGAACCTGGTTCAGAAAACCTGCAAGATTTTTTTTGAAGGACATTATATTTAGAAGAGCCAAATTCATGTACATTTATTTTTTGGTCTCTTCACTATTGGTGGGTTTTGCTTGTTTGTTTTTCCCTTTTCTCGTAAATGAAGGATAACATATATGTACCTATATGCAGAAAAATGCACAAATCACTTTCACAAAGTAAACAATGTGATTACCACCCAAATAAGATATGAACTACAACCAGAAGAGTCCAAACTCTAGTTGTGCCCCATCCCAGACACCACTTCAACTCCTATAGATAATGACATTCTGACTTTTAAGTCCATAGGGTATTTTTGCCTGTTGTTTAACTGTATGTAAATGGACTCATGCAGTATGAATGCAGTTGCGTCTGGCTTCTTTCACTTGGCATTATATTTGTAAGATGTATCCATATGTAGCAATCATTTGTCTATTTTCATTGCTCTGTGGTATTCCACTGTAGAACACAATTCATCTAAAAGAAATTGTGGGAAATAAGAGTGATTTCATACCCTTCCAGGACGTCTCAGATTCTTTATCTGCTAATAAGCAACCGCAAATCTCCAAGCAAAGATAGGACATTCAGTTTGCCAAATGTATTTGACCATGAAACTTCTTTTTTTCTACAAAGCATCTTATGAGACTACTATTTTGTAGGACACGCTTCAGGAAACCCTGGTCTGGGGCAATAGTTTTCAAACTATGTTCCTCAATACTGCATAAGGAATGAGAAAATGAGAATAAAGTCAATTGGATCCCACTTCTGCTTCAACGCACCTTCCCTTTTATCTGCTTTAGGAAGTGATTCCACATAGAGGTGTGTGTGTATGTGTGTGTGCATGTGTGTGTTAACTGCCCATATGGCTATGTTTGGAAATAGGGGTTTAGTTGCTTTTTAAAAATGTGTTTGAAACTCCAGTATAGGCTCTAGAGAACCTCTCAGAAGGCCTTTGCATGGACTCAGGTTCCATGCTACAAGGGCTTGCTTACTTTATCCAAAGTTCATTGCTTTTGCCACCGTTGTCTTGCCAAGCTGTCAAAGGGCCATCCGTCCACTCTGACTCTCCCAGTGGAATTGTGGAAAGGGCTCAAAAGAGATCATGGACGGTAGTTCAAGACATATCAGACAGCTTAGTCCAAAGGCAGCTTCTATCTATGGAATCAGAGGCTGAAAATAGATCATTACATGCCACAAAAGTCTTAAATTGCTTCTAACCAGGCAGCATGATAGAGGGATTAGGAGCAGGGACTGCAGAGCCAGACTCCCTGGCTTCAACTTCAGATTCTGCTGCTAACTAGCTGTGACCTTGGGCAAGTTTCTCAATACCCTCGGGTCTTAGTTTCCTCATCTTTAAAACGGAGGTAAAGATAATAATAGCATCTACCTCAGAGGCTTGATGAAGATTAAATGAGGTCATATTCGTATAGCATTTGAGACAGTGCTGGGCATCTAGTAAGCACTATACAAATGTTTGCTAAATAAAACCCAAATGACAATGGCACTTTTCTTTCTACATGAACTTATGGGTGGCAAAGCCCAACTACAGGCATTTAAATGTTTTTGCTGTTTGATGTTTTACCACCACTCTCCAGGTGAGGCTCTCTCTGTGTCCTCCCACACCCCTCAGGAGCTGGGGGTCACGTGGCCCTCCAAAATGGTGAATGCTTACCAGACTTGGGATTCTTTGGAATCAGGAATATTTCAAAAGCAATTTGGGGGATTCAGATAGGAGGTCATCTTTTAACTATGCCATTTTAGGATGTTACAATAAACTGCCGTCTACTATCATTACTACTTCATGAAAGGCAATTTTAACACCAGAAAAGTAGGAAGGACATAATCTCACAGAACTCAGGGAGACACCAATTTGTTCGAGAACATGATAAAGGATACATATGAATAGCCAGATGAAGGGTAACCTCTGTGTCACAGGGCGAGGTCTGGGAGGGTCCTGAGCACAGGTGCTTCTGTCCCCATGGAGTGGGGGTGTGTCACCCTCTCAGTACATGGATATGTTTACTAACTGAAAGCTCCCTGTACCCCGTACTTTTAGGAGTTAGGGAGACGCTTTATCGCATAGCCATGATGATCATTAACTTCGTTTCTAGTCCTCTCTTCTTAAGAGAATAAGGGGCGGGACTGAAAATTCCAAGCTTCTAATCATAGTTTGGTCTTTCCCATGACCAGCCCTCATCCAAGAGCCCACCCAGTGTCACCTCATTAGAACTAAAGATACTCCTATCACCCAGGAATTACACAAGGGTTTCAGGAGCTCTCTGCTAGGAACCAGGGGAAGAGACCAATACATATTTTCTATTATCTCACACTGAGTTTGCGGTTTTTCTTTCCAGACACGGTGAGAGGCAGGATGGGAAATCAGGACACAGGGGCTGTCATGCTAACACTATTGCTAACCCACTGTGTAATTTTTGGTGAGGCCTTTAACCATTCAGTGGCTTGTTTTTCTCTTCCACAAAATAGAGGCAGTAATACCTGCTCTGCATTTCTCCAGGTGGCTCTGGGAATCAAATAAGCAGTGGCTGTGAATATGGTGTTAAAGCGCTGTAAAGGAATGATTATTTGTAACTTTCAGCCCCTGCTCCCTCCTGGTCCTAAGTTTCCCTAACAAGTTTATACCAAGGATCCTTCCCTCCACCTCCTTCTTTAGCCTGACCAAAACTCCACAGCACAACACTCCAAGATAGACCCAGAGGCCTTGGGTTAAGGGTAGTGGGGGGTAAGGAAGAGCCAATTCTTTCTCTTTCTCAGAGCCCTGGCCCACCAGGCCTCTCCAGCTGCGAAGTATTAAATACTCAGGAATCCACAAATACTCTTGGAATTCCAGCTCAGTGAACCTGTTTGATAATGCTTTCTGCTAAACTAACAAAGGATGACAGCAGAAGAATGGCCAGGAGACATTCTATTCCCCAGCTACCAGGGAATCCTGGCAGCTCACCTTTCCAGTGTGTTATATCTGGAAGGAACTTTAGATCATTGGTTCTCAATTCTGGCAGAACATTAGAATCACCAGGGGAGATTTTAAAAAATACCCATGCCTGGCTACACCTCACACCAATTAAATCAGAATCTTGAGGGAGGGACCTAGACATCAGGTTTTTAAAAATTTTTTTTTACATTTTTTCAATTACGGTTGACATACAATATTATATTAGTTTCGGGTGTAAAACATAGTGACTAGACATTTGTATAACTTATGAAGTGATCACCCCAAGAAGTCTAGGAGTACCCATCTGACACCATACCTAGTTATTACAACATTCCGTATGCTGTACTTTACATCCCTGTGACCTTATAAGTGGCAATTTGTACATCTTAATCCCTTCCCTTTTTTTCACCCATCCCTTCAACCCCCCTTCCATCTGGCAACCATCAAAATGTTCTGTTAGATATCAGGATTTTTAAAGCTCCTTAGATGACTGCAGTGTGCAGCCTAGTTTGAGAACCGCTGCTACAGATGATCCAAGTCAAATGCCTGATTTTACAGAAGGAAAAACTGAGACCCCGGGAGTTTAAGAATTTTGTCCGAAGTCATACAACTGATGAGAGTTTGAGATATCAACTCAACAAGTTGATGATTATAATAGCTAATTTTTGCTAAGCATTTACTCTGGGCCAGAGTAAGCACCAAGCACTTTACAAACATAATCTCAATTAATCATCACAATAATCATATGAGAAAACCGAGGCCTAGGGAGTTTAACTAGTTTGTTCAAGGTCAAAGTAACTGAACAGTGGCAGAAATTCCAGTTCATCTGTTCAACCAAGTGTGAGCAGCAAGAAGATGACAATATAGGGATAGGAATTTTAAGGGATTTATAGTCTACTTGGAAGGACAGGAAACAGGAAACAATTAAAACACAGTCTAATAACCGTTATAGTAAAAGTAAACAATGCAAGGTCAAGGAAGGCAGCTCTGGGAAAAATCAAAGGAGTCTTTCAGAGGAGAGGTACTTGAAGAAATCTTAAGAGGTGAATGAAAGGTAGTTTAGGGGAAAGCAAGTGAGGAGAGGAAGCAGGACTAGTAAGTATAAAGACACGACTTCAGAGAGCATGGTGAATTTTCAGAGATACATAGCAATTCAGAATGACTTGATAAGTATATTTGGATGGAGCTATCAGCAAGAGGTAAGGCCGAAAAAGTACAGAGACCACCAGATCATTAGGAGTTTGAAAAAGAGAACCATCAAAGGATTAAAAACTGGACAGTAAAAGGATATAAATTTGTGTGTTTAAAAGCTTATTGGAGGATATGACACCAAAAGCATAGACAATAGAAAAAATAGAGTGGACTACAACAAAATTAAAAGCTTTTGTGCATCGAAGTACACTATTAATAGAGTGAAAGGGCAACCCATGGAATGGGAGAAAATATTTGCAAATCATATATCTGATAAGGGGTTAATATCCAGAATATATAAAGAACTACAACTTGACAACAAAAACAAACAACCTGATTCAAAAATAGACAAAGGACTTGACGAGACATCTAAGGGGATATACAAATGGCCAAAAAGCACAAGAAAAGATGTTCAAAACTGATAATTATTAGGGAAATTCACATCAAAACTATAAGATTCCATCTCACAGCTAGTAGGATGGCTAAAATAACAATAAAACCAAAAACAGAAAATAACAAGTGTTGGCAAGAATGTTGAGAAATTGAAACTCTTGTATATTGCTGGTGGGAGTATAAACTGGTGCAGATGCTGTGGAAAACAGAATAGTTCCTCAAAAAATTAAAAATAGAATTACCATATGATCCAGCAATTCCACTTCTGGATATGTACCTAAAAAAATTGAAATATCTCTTGAGGAGATATTTATACACTCACGTTCATAGTGTCAGGGCTCAACACAGGCTGCCTCCAAAATATCCCACAATGCCATATTGATTACTTTGAATTAAAGTTCTTGACCAACAGCCAGTACCAGAAGGGCACCTTGACTCTCCCTCGTTTCCTTGAAGGCAGGAAATAAATCTCCTATGTGACAGGTGTCCTCCCTGCACCTGAAAGACACCCCTTTATTGCTCAACAACTTGGAGCCCAAAAGTCTGTAAAGTCAACTCTTATTGCCTCTTTTATAATTTACTACTTTGCTTAAATTCCTCATTAATAAATATCCAAACCTTGCTTAGATTCCTCTCCAATGAGCGCTAACTTCTTTTCGTTCTGTCAGTTTCTCACAAATATACTGTTTCTTTGTCTAAAAAATATAAAAAGATAACTGGTTCAATCATTTCTTTGAGCTTCATTTTATGATCCGAGTATCGTAGTGTCAAAGTAAGGAACGTCCAAACCTATAGAGAATTTTTTATTATATTTGACCCAAACTGATGACAATTGCCAGGAAGCAAAGAAAATGCTCTGGAGAATGGCAGTTTTACAGTTTATTTTATATATTAGAATCAAAGGAGGAGACATAGGAGGGTCACATGAAATCCACTGGTGGCTGACTTAGGAGGTAGGAGAAAGCAAAGGGGGTGTTGGTTGGGGTGGGGTAGGGGAGCGGGATCTCTGGAATTGGATAAAAAGAAAAACGAAGAGACACGTACTTTTGTTACATTGGTGGGTACAGTATAATAATTAACATTTACAACACACAGAGATGGTATGTGGGCAACAAGATAACAATGAGGGGTTCTTTGGTCTCGTGCTCTGCTGGGAGGTTGCACCCTGAGGGGTCTGGAAAAGGACATTACTCTGACATTTCAAAGGTATGTTATCCTAGAGGCAAAAAGACAATAGATAGGCTCACTTAAAATAAAGAACGACCTTTGTCAAGGAAGCTACCAGCCTAGGATGTGACGATTCGCCACGACCCACTTTTAGTTAGGAATTTTTATGTTCAGACCATCCTCCGTGGTTACTTTTGGTCTCTGAGTTTGTAGACCCACCATGCTGGCCTCACCTGAGCTTGCCAGGTTTAGCATGTGCCCTTTTCACTTATATTATGATTCCCCTATGCACCTGTATTAAATTGCTTTTTCTCCTGTTTATTTAGGGTTGTCATTTTTATTATTAGTCCAGTTGTAAGAACTAAAAAATAGAAGAAATTCTTCCCCTCTCCGACAATAACAATGTGAAAATTAATAAACAGAAACCTTGTTTAAAATTTAGTTGGGAGGCTGGAAGTGAGCACTCTCATGCACTGCACGCATCACTCGACCCACTGACCCCAACAGGAAGAGATGTACGTTGCATTTCTGACAGGAAATGATACTACTTTACTACTTCAGCAAGGAGAAGAAACGATTCCTCCTTACCCAATAACAGCTCAGCCAGTGGGAGACTGCCATAATTCAGACAAAGAAATGACACTGTATTTCGAACTTTCAGTTTCCTCCAGTGGAGTCTTCACTTACAATGGCCCTTACCAAGTCCATAAAAGACGGGTTCTTGCCTCTGTTTCTCTGGACTTGTACATGGTTCGCTATTAGACCACATGTCCTGATTGCAATTCTTTGTTGTTCCCAAATTAACCCATTTTGCTGGAGAAATATATCACTGTCTGTTACAGGTCAAGAGCAACGTTATTCATAACTGACAAAAGGTAAAAGCAACCCAAGTGATAGATAAATGGATAAACAAAATGTAGTGCATACACACAATGGAATATTATTCAGCCTTAAAAAGAAAGAAAATTCTGGTACATGCTACAACAGGAATGAACCTTGAACCTTATTATGCTAAGTGAAATAAGTCAGTCACAAAAAGACAAATGCTGTATGATTACACTTATATGAGGTACCTAGAGTAGCCACATTCACAGAGACAGAAAGTAGAATGGTGGTTGCCAGGGGAGGTTGCCAGGGAAAGTTGCTAGGGGAGGTGCAGTGAGGAGTTTTAGTTCAATGGGTACAGAGTTTCAGTTTGGGAAGATGAAAAAGTTCTAGAGGTGGTGATGATTGCACAACAATGTGAATCTACTGGGTGCCACCGAATTGTACCCGTTAAAATGGTAGATTTTATGTGTATTTTACCATAATAATAATTTAAAAAAAACTTGTTGGAAAAAATTATTGGTAATAGTGTTAATAAGTTTGAGGAGTGAAAAAGTTAATGAAGAGACCAGTTAGAAAGCTAATGTCCAAGGGCAAAACCCAGTAAGAGCCTAATGGTGTAAGAGAGTGGCAGGGAGAGAGGTAGGGTAGAGCTAGATACCAAAGATTTTTAGGAGGTAAATGGCTGGATGAGGTATGAGGGAGAATGAAAAGCCCAAGGCTACTCCCAAAGTCCTGACCTGAGGCACAAATGGACAGTGGTGTCCAGCACCAAGACAGGGACCACAAGGATGGTGGGCAGGAACAGGTTTCTGAGAAGATGGTGCATTCAGCTTCGGACACGATGAGTTTAAAGTGCCTGGGGACATCCAGGTGGTAATATCTCATAGGAATCAGATATACAAATCAATGGAAGAAGACTGGATTTTTTTAAAGTATAGTAACAGTATTGTATGGAGGTTTCATTACATAGGGATGGTTGATTAACTCGTTGGCCACTGGCAATTGTGGTTATTTTTTAAAATTTGTATCTTTTATAGAGGATGGGGGTAAATGGGAAAAGATCAATGGTTGTTAGAGCTGGGCTGTGGGTACCTGGAGATTTATTATGCAAGTCTGTCTATTTTGGGGACTGTTCAAAAATCACCATAATAAAAAGTTTGAAAAATAGTAATAAAGAGAGAGATAAACCTATAGGGCAGAGATAAAAACATTATTTTATTATTAACAATAGTAATACAAAGTACTACCATTTAGTGAGCCTCTGCTCCATGGTAGGCATTTTGCTGGGCCCTTTATGTGCACAGTTGTATTTTTCCTGTCAACTCTCATTTTACTAAGGCTCAGAGATGTCAGATTTTTACTACTTCTACTACTGCATTACAAGTGGTAAGCTTTAGATAATGTAATGTGAGCTATATCAGAGGGAGCAAATAAAACAAAAAAGTTAAAAGAGCTAAACAAGGAAAAGTCCAAATAGTTGGACCACTGACATTTGAGAATAGAGAACTCCATAAAGGTAGTAGGTAGGATGCTTTGCAAATGAAGAACAGAGATTCTTCAGTTTTGTTTTTTTGTTTTGTTTTGTTTTTCTTTTTTTTTTTTTTTTTTGAGTGTCAAATGCCACACAAAATGTAAGCAAAATAGCAACTAAAAACTGCTCATTGGATTTTGCAATTAGGAGGTTGTTGTGGTCGTGAGAAGAACCACCGGAGTGTTAAGGACAGAAATGGGATTGTGAGTGGGTAGCAAATGGAGCCTACTATTTTGATAAGCTGTGCTGTGAGAGAACTTGAAAGATTTGACGTGATATTGTGATTTACAATAAGAAATATGTATTTGGTCTTCATCTCCTTTCTGGCAGAGAGCTCCGAAATCCCTTGAAATTTCCTGTTATGATAACATTATGATGTCTTTTGTTATGTTAATGAGATAACTTTGGAATGCACTTAAGGATGGGGGCCGGTTGACGGGAGAACCAACCATGTAATTAGAGGGGTGGAACTTTCAGTCCCATCCACCCTAACCTCTGGGGAGGGGAAAGGCACTGGAGGTGAGATCAATCGCCAGTGGCCAACGAGTTAATCAATCATCCCTATGTAATGAAACCTCCATACAAGCCCAAAAGGAGAGAGTTCAGAGAGCTTCCTGGATGGTGAATGTATGGAGATTTGGGGAGAGTGGTGTGCTCAGAAGGGGCATGAAAACTCCTTGCCCTTCCCCCATACACTGCCCTATGCATCTCTTCCATTTGTCTGTTCCTGAGTTAAACCTTTTATAATAAATCGGCAATCTAGTAAGTAAAATGTTTCTCTGAGTTCTGTGAGCCGCTTTAGCAAATTGACGGAATCCAAGGAAGGAGGAGATTGTGGGAGCCTTTAATTTATAGCTAGTCTGTCAGAAGCACAGGTAACAACCTGGGCTTGTGATTGGCATCTGAGTTGAGGAGTAGTCTTGCGGGACTGAGTTCTTAACCAGGAGGATCTTAACCAATGTTATCTCTGGATAGACGGTGTCAGAATTGAGTTGAATTGTGACAGCCAGCTGGTGTCCAAGAATTGCTTGGTGATGTGGGCTGAATTGGTCCCAGAACCAACAGCTAGAGGAAGGTAGGCATAAAGGTGAAGGAAGCCTGTGTGTATATGTGGTAAGGAAAGAGCAGAGGAGAAACTGAAGATGAAGGAAAAGGAGGTAACGATGAGGGTGCAGAGTGCCCAGGGGTTGGGAGAGATGGAATCCAGTGCCCTGGTGAGGGACTGCCTCTGACAGGAGGAGGGACACCTCCCTGTAGAAGGGGAAGAAGGAAGGAGGTTGCTCATGGGCTGGCGCCCATGCAAAGAGATCTGGGGAGTCATGATGTCAGAGAGCAGGTGAACTGGGAGTTAGGGAAGTGAGCAGGCAAGGAAACTCTGGCCAGAGACAGGTATGTTGGCATTTCTGAGCTAATCCGTCATGACAGGGTCCAGGGTGTGCCTGTCTGAGGTGGCAGTTCATCGTTAGGGTTAAAGGTTCAAGAATTATGAGGTGGATGATCCTCCATGACAAATCTAAGGTATAGAAAAAGTCTGGTGGGTTTTATACTAATAGAGATTGAAAGAAAGCAGTTCCTTAAAAATCACATTTTGGGATTTTGAAAAATAATTCTAAGTCCTAACTCATGGCCAATTCAAATACCTCTTGCAAAATGTAAATCCATAGCTTCCTCAAGTGTAGACCAAACATTTAAACCAAGTAATAGATCGAAACTGTGAAACAAGAACCTACACCATAAATCTCGGCTCTGTCAGCTACGATATGTGTTAAATCTCCCTGAGTTACACTGAAGCACGATCATTGATTCATTCATTCATTCAAACAAAAATGCCTTCTTTTGGCCAGGTACTTTGCTAGGCCCTAGAGATTCAAAAATGAATCATCTATTGTCTTTATGGAGCTCACAAAAAAGTAAAGGAGCCAACGTTGACACAACAGGAAAGTTCTAGAGTAGAAGCAGGTAGAAAGTACAGTGGGATTATCTGAACAAAAAGAGGAACCTAGTTCTAAGGGAAGGAGCACAAAGGAGCTGATGTGTGAGATGAATTTTAAAGGAGCAGAGTGTACCAGGCTGGGAAGTGTAGAAAGGGCATTCTAGAAAGAGAAATGGCATCAGAAAGAGGACTGTGGGCCCAGAAGAGTCGGGAAACTTAACATTCCGGGTTGGTAGAGCAGTGGTTCTTAGATGGCAGTCTGCACAAGAATCAGCCACAGTATCATTAAAATGCAGATTCCCAGGCCCCGGGCCCAACTGATTCACTGGGCCCCAAAATCTGCATTTTAAAACAAGTGTTCTCAGTGATTCTGAAGGTGGTCCACAGACCACACTGAGAAGCCCTGTGCTAGAGTATAGGTGCACGGTGGGAAGGAGGAGAGGGCTTCGGGATAAGGCAGAAATTTTGGTCAGGGCTACACTGTACTAAGGAGTCTGGAGTTCTAAGGGGGCACTAATGGGTACATGATATCTGTTTTAGAAAGTCTAGTCTGGACGTAGTACTGACAAGAGTCTGGAGAGAAGGAGAGTTGCTGCATCCAGGTAAGACATGAGGGGTCTCTTCAAGAGGAAGAGCATTATTCGCAGAACAAACCACAAGGACCCTGAAACTGCTACATACTCATTAGCTGAGGGCTGCCAGGACATCTTTAGGCTCCTAGGAGACAGAATCTCCCCTGCGCAGATGAACAGTTACAGCCACAGTGGCCCACATAGTAGCACGGGCCTATGCAGAATCCGGGCTGGCGGACGCACCCTGTAGTTCCGAGGCCGGTGCTGAGTCATCTCTCACAGGAACAAGCTTCTCTGAACCCCTGGGATCTGGTTTCACAAGCTGCTCCTTGGCTTCCTCTTGATTTCCAGGCCGAGAAAGGAAAAGAATAAATATTAACCAAAGGTATGCTAGGGCTAGGTGCCCAGGGCTCCTCCTCCTGCCCCTCATTACTCCTTGACCTAGAAGATAAACTGCTGATTTCACTTTCATGATCCTCTTGACTGCCTTTTCTGCAGAAAAAGGGCAGAGATGAGCACCTCTCAGAACAGATCTGAGGCTGGAAGAGACTTGATGATAACCCTGTTTTCATGGGAGAGGCCCCAGTCCGGCTAATGTAAAGCTCACATCCCACCCAGGCCTGAGCCCCAGGGAGGGGCTCTCACCACACCAGAGTGCTTCTAAGGGTAACTTCCTGGTTGACTGACACAAAGGGGTGACCTTGCACAAAACTGCTCCCTTTCTTGGGCTTCAGCTTCTTTTGTAAAATGACGGAGTTGAACTCAAAAAACCATATCCTATCATTCCCTGAGCTAATAAGCTGATTGGGCAGAATACTCTCTCCAACGCCCCCAGGAGGGCCGGGAGCTATTTTAGTTGTTCCCAAGACACACTCATCCATTTATTTATTGTTTTCTGAGCACTCTATTATGTGCAAATTATAAAAGCCATCATTTTTGAATGCTTACTAGGGACCGGCACTATGCCAAGCATTTTACATTTACATTATTTTATTTGCTCATCTCAATGGCCTTATGAAGTAGGTACTATTATTAACTTTTCTTTTACAAAGGAAAAAATTGAGGCTCAGAGAGATTAAGTAACTTGCCTAAGAACATTCAGCTGGTAAAGCGGCAGAGCCCGTATCAGCTCCAGGTCAGTCAGCTCCAAAGACTGTGGTCTTTCCGCAGCATCACACTTCACAGTGCTGGTCAACCAAGCATCAGCTAGGCGCAGCTCACAGCCTCTACTGGAGTTGCTGGAGGGGAAGGGATAGTAAGGACAGACCGAGTGATTAGATCATTTGTTAAATAAAAAAAATAATAGTACTTACCTCAGTTGGTGCTTGTGAGAATTAAATTAATTAATTCATTCATTCACAAGTGCTTTAAAAAGACAGCTACTAATATATAACAACTATCATTATTGAATGGTATATACTAGTTGTCATTTTATAATAGTGGTAACATATACATAACATAAAATCTACCATTTTAAGCACATTCACATTGTTGTGCAGCCATTACCATCATCTGTCTCCAGACCTTTTTCATCTTCTCAAACTGAAATTCTGCCATTGGTTTTTTTAATAATTATTAATATAACTGATTATTATGCTAAATATTTTAATTTAGGTTGTAGTGGAGGGCACAGGATGGAGATTATAGCCCTGAGTTCAAAATCAGATTTTCTCAAACAGTCCATTTGAACTTCGGTCATTCACTTAAAACTCTCAACATCAGTTAGTCCATGGGGATGGGATTAATACGTGGAGACCACAATGGTTTGCGGTTTTATTAGATGAGATCACCGAGAAAAAAAGGTGCATTGCAACCTCTATGCAAAGTGCTCCACAAATATTAGACCCTTACATTGGTGGATAGATACTTTTAAGTTCCTAGCTCAGATTCTGGCACATAATAAGAACTCAGAAAAAGTTCTGAACGAACTGAGAGGCTCCAAGCTGTTGGGCCATACTGCCCCCTGGTGGTAGCCAAGAAACGTGCAGCGCCTCTGGCCTCTCGGGTGCTCTTGGGGCTGATTGGGGAAGATCAGGGGCGAGCTGGGAAAGCGGGGAAAACCCACGGTTTCCGCCCCCAAGGGCTTTTCCTTCTCACCTGAAGACACTCATTATCCCCAGACATTCCCCAGGCTCCACTCTCCGTTCCCAAAGGGCCGGTCTCCTTTCTGTTCTCTTAACTTTCACTGCTTTTGCTTATGCTGCTCCACTTCACCACCGGTGGCTCATCCCAACCCTAAATCTCTTTCAGATCCGCTCAAATCCCGCCTCTCCAGAAGGCCACCCTGGAGCATGCCAGCCAGACTCTCTCATTCCTTTTTTTTTTTTTTTTTTTTAACTCGTACAGAACGCACAGTTTGTATATGATTATATGCTGTACGTAGTTTTCTCTCTGATATAATTTCTTGATTTTCTCGATGTTTCCTACGGTCTCCAGAGCATAAACTGAAGTCATCAACGGGGCTCCTTAAAAGCTATACATTTCTGAATGCCTAATATGGGGCAGGTACAGCACTGGGTACTTTTACAAACCTACCTTCAATCCTCATGATAAGTCTAATGCAACTCTATTGGAAATTAAATATTATCTCAATTTATAGATGACAAAACTAAGCCTCAGAAAGGTTAAATGACTTGGCCAAAGTCATATAGCTAACGAGTGGTAGAGTGTGGGTCTGTCTATGTAGGCCCAATTAAAATCAAGAGAATAAATGTTATCTCCCATGCCAACTCCTTTCAGTTCTTAACACCTGCTCGAAACTGTGACTTGGAAAATAATTCAAAACACTGGGCCTTAGAGGGTTAAGTGGTGGATCTGATTAGTAATGTCTGCCATGGGTGAGGAATGGTGAGTGGTAACATACAAGCCTTGTATTTGCTATCTTTTCATTACCTCATGCTGATGGATCTATTGGAAGGAGATTACAGTTTATCCCGAACATAGTTTTAAAAAGGCGTGATATGTTGAATAAGCATGAACTTTAAAGTAAGACTGAGCTATATTAAAACTCAGCTCCATCAGTTTCTGGAATTTGGAGCCATCGCTTGGCTTATTTTAGCATTAGGTTTCACATGTATAAAATGTGGGTAATATCAATGTAAAAAATACCAAAAAAAGACTGGAAAACTTTTCTAGATTAAAAGGAATAGATCTGTCAACCAAATATAATATATGATCCAAAAACAAAAAACAAAAACAGCTATAAAGGACAATCAGGGAAATTTGAATACTGGTATATATTAGAGGTAGCATTGTGTCGATGTTAAATTTCCCAAGGATGATAATTATGTTATGGCTATGTAGGAGAACACTCATGTCCTTAGGAATGACTTGCTCAAGTATTTAGGAGTGAAGTGTCATGATGCCTAGAACTAACTCAAATGGTTTAGGAAAAGGTGTGTATATGTATACATATCTGTATAAAGAGTTAAAGCAAATATAGCAAAATATTAACAATTCAATCCAAGGAAAAGGTATCCAGTGTTCACTGTATAACTTTTCTAAAGATTTGGGATATTTCAAAATTAAAATTTGGAGATTATATATATATATATACATATATATATATATACACACACACACACACACACACACACATACACACACACATATATATTCTAGTTAGCAAAGTTTAAAATTATAATGCTCTATGTTTATGACAGTATAGTAAAATAAATATAATTATAAATTCCAAGCGATAAATTGGCACAATCATTTTAGAAAACAATTTTGCAACATATATCTGTGTACTTTAACACAGTGACCCTGCTTCTGGGAATTTGCCTAAGTAAATAATTGAAAAGAAGGAAAAATGGGGGAAAAATCACTTCAATGTTTCTTATAATGGCAAAAATTGGAGAACAAAGAAACCTCAATGTCTAGCTATTGAGGAATAACTAAGTAAATTATGTCAACTTGGGCTCTAATGCAGCTATTAAAAGTAAAAATTGTGAATAATAATTTTAAATACATTTGAAGAGGATAACAACATGAAAAATATGAAATAAAAGTTAATTTTTTAAAAAGCAGAATAAAGAATTACAACAAAAAACTAGAAGGAAAAATTAACCTTTGTTCTTTTCAAAAGGCTGGAAGAAAGCTCAGTCTGAGACTTATTTCTTTAATTATCACAAAAGCCCTAATTCTGAGAATCTCTGAAGAAGTAGCTATAATCTACCTATTACTCTGAAACTACTTTAATGAGAGAGTGAGTGAGTGAGTCAGGTTGAGGGGGACCTTGTTCTGAATGAAGAAACAGGAAAGGAAAAAAAAGCTTTCGGATTAGGTCTGATTGCCTGCATGTCCAGGAAACATTTTAAATGTACCAACTCATTAATCATGAGCTCCTAGAGCAGGAATAATTCATCCTAATTAATTTCTTAAAAATACATTTCTCTGAGTAATAGAAATGATGGATCACTAAACATTCATTACAGAACACTCAGTATGTGTCCACCTTTGGGGACTGAGAAGATGCAACAGGGAAGGAAAATCTGGAAGCAAATTGTCTCAAATGAGAAAATCACATATCTGTGGAAAGCAGGAAGGGGGCATGATCCCATTTTGCAAGGGGTACAGAGACAGTCCTCTGAAGGATAAGGACCCTTCTATTCACTTGAGGATTCCTGTTTTCTACTATGATAGTCCTGCTTTCCAAAGAAACAGGGAATGAAATAATGACAAAAGATAGGAAGCAACTGTTTCTCGGAAGCTCGGTTTTGATTTATGTAACCAGCATGACCTGAAATGACTAGAATCATCAACCTAGGGGACAAATAAGGGCTCATCACTTCTGTTCTTCAAAAGAAAACCAGCTTGATCACCCATATGTCAGATTAGCAGAAAGTTTAATATTCCTTTCTCTCCTTGAGTGGTCCAACATTCCCAGTCTTGCTTAAACCAAAGGGGCCAATATTGTTTTAAGGACAGAGAACTGGACACATTTCCATTCACCAGAGAATCTATTTCAGGAAACTGCTGCCTCTGGCACTGCCATATGCGTGGCTTATGAAAACCCTCCACGCACGGCCCCACATATCCCTGCCCCTCCATGCTGCAGGGTGCTTACTGCTCTGGATCTCTGTGATGCCGCACACTGGGCTCCCAAGTTCACCCTCATGTGCTGACGTATGTGCTCCCAAAATTCATGTGTTGAAATCCTAACCCCCAGGTCACCTCGGAATGTGACTGTATTTGGAGATAGGGTCTTTACAGAGATAATTAAGGTTAAATGAGGTCATTGCTGTGGGCCCTAATCCAAAAGGACTAGTCTCCTTGTAAGAAGAGGAGATAAGGACACAGCAGGCATGCACAGAGGAAAGACCATGTGGAAAAAGAGAGGGAGAAGACACCCATCTACAAGTCAAAGAGAGAGGCCTCAGAAGAAATCAACTCTGCCAACCCTTTATCTTAGACTTCTAGCCTCGAGAACTGTAAGAAAATAAGGTTCTATTGGATAAGCCATCCAGTCTGTAGTATTTGTTATGGCAACCCTAATAAACTAATATAGGGTCAACTTCATTTTTTTAGCATTTTATTTTATTATTAGTTTCAAGTATATAGTACATTGGTTAAACATTTATATAGTTTATGAAACGATCCCCCTGATTACTCTATCACCCCTCTGGTTCCCCATATAGCCATTATATTACTGTTGATTGCATTCCCTATGCCGTGCTCCCCATCCCCATGACCAACTATTAACTACTAATTTGTACTTCTTTAATTCTTCACCCTTTTCTCTCAGCTCCCTGAGTCCCCTCACCTCTGGCCATCACCAGATTGTCCTCTATATTTGTGAAGCTATTTCGATTAGTTTGTTCTTTTTGTTCCTTAGATTCCACATATAAGTGAAATCATATGGTATTTACTTTTCTCTGACTTATTTCACTCAGCATAATAACCTCTAGGTCCATCTGTGTCATTGCAATTGGTAGGATTTCATTTTTTTATGGCTGAGTAATATTCCATTGTATATACGAACCATAACTTCTTTATCCAATCATCTGTTGATGGGCATTTAAGTTGCTTCCATATCTTGGCTATCATGAATAGCGTTGCCATGAACATAGGGGTGCATAGATTTTTACGAATTAGTGTTTCGGTTTTCTTTGGATAAATACCCAGATGTGCAATTGCTGGGTCAAAAGGTAGATCCGTTTTTAATTTTTTGAGGACTCTCCAGACTATTATCCATAGAGGTTGTACCAATTTGCAATCCCACCAACAGTGTATGAGGGAACCTCATTCTTTAACGTATGTGTTCATTTCCCTCTGAGAACTACTTTCACTACATCTCATAAGTTTTGGTGCATTGTGTTTTCTTCATTCATCTCAAAGTATTTTCTAATTTCCTTTGTGATTTATTTTTTGGTTACTTAGGAGCGTGTTGTTTAATTTCCACATACTTGCAAGATTTCCAAATTCTCTTTTGCTATTGATTTCAAGCTTAATTCTATTGTGGCTAGAGAAGATACTTCAAATGATTTCAATTTTTAAAATTTATTGAGACTTGTTTTGTGGCCTAATATTTGGCCTATCTTGGGTAATAGTACACGTGCACTTGTCTAGTTGTTCTACTCATTACTGAAAGTGGAGTATTAAAGTCTACAACTATTATTGTTGAACTCTTTTTCTTTCCAAAATGGATAATATTTGCTTTATTTTGGGGCTCTGTTGTTAGGTGCACATATCTTTATAACTTATATCTTCTTAATGGATTAAACTTTTTATCATTATATAATGTCCTTTTTGTCACTTGTAGCAATTTTGGCTTAAAGTCTGTTTTCTCTGATATTAGACACTCCAGCTCTCTTTTGGTTACTGTTGGCATGGAATATCTTTTTTCATCCTTTTACCTTCTATCTATTTGCGTTTCTAAATCTAAAGTGAGTCTCTTGTAGATAGTGTATAGTTGGATGATTTTTTTAAAAATCCATTATTGCACTCTCTGTCCTTTAATTGGAATGTTCAATCCATTAACATTTAAAGTAATTGGTCATAAGGTAGGATTTACATCTGCTATTTTGCTGTTTTTTTATGTCATATGTCTTTTCTGTTTCTCCATTTTTCCATACTGTTCTCTATTGTGTTAATTAGACATGTTCTAAGTGTACCATTTTAATTCCTTTGTCTTTTTTTACTATATATTTTTAATTAATTTCTTAATAATTGTCCTTAGACTGTAAAATTACAATTAACATCTTAACTAATAACAGTCTAGTTCTGATTAATGCCAATTAATTTACTATTATACAAAAATTTTGCTCCCACATACCTCTGTTCCCTCTCCCTTTCTCTTCGTACTATTACTGTTATACAGACTACATTTTAATACATTGTATGCCCATCAGTGTAGATTTATTACTGATTATGCAGTTACCTTTTAAATAAGATAGGAGAAAAACAAGAGTTACCAAAAAATACATTTATACTCTTTTATATTTACTATGGAATAACCTTTAATGGTATTCTTTTTTTCTTCACGTGGTTTTGAATTACTGTCTACTGTCATTTCAGTCTGAAGGGCTCTCTTTAGCATTTCTTATATGGCAGGACTACTAGTGATGAATTTAGTTTTTGTTTAATTAAGAATGTTTTAATGTCTCCTCTTTTCCTGTTCATCTTTGAGGAATTGTTTTGCTGAATATAGTACTCTTGGTTGACAGGTTTCTTTCTTTCAAGACTTTGAATATGTTATCCCACTGCCTTCTGACTTCATGGTTTCTGATAAGAAATCAGCAGTCAATCATCTCAGTGAGATGTCACTGTAGATGATGAGTTGTTTCTATCTTGCTGCTTTCAAGATTCTATTTGGCTTATAACAGTTTGACTATAATGTGTCTTGGTATAAATCTCTTTGGGATTATCCTTCTTGGATTTTGTTGAGCTTCTTGAATGTACAGGTTAATATTTTAAATTAAATTTGGCAAGTTTTTGGCCATTATGTCTTCAAATATTCTTTCTATTCTTTTCTCTCCCTCTATTCCTGGGATGCTACCACCATGCCACCCTGAACACGCCCGATCTCGTCTGATCTCAGAAGCTAAGCAGGGTC
>NW_011888870.1:6213672-6246631 GCF_000151845.1 Pteropus vampyrus | reverse complement strand
AAAAAATACATTTATACTCTTTTATATTTACTATGGAATAACCTTTAATGGTATTCTTTTTTTCTTCACGTGGTTTTGAATTACTGTCTACTGTCATTTCAGTCTGAAGGGCTCTCTTTAGCATTTCTTATATGGCAGGACTACTAGTGATGAATTTAGTTTTTGTTTAATTAAGAATGTTTTAATGTCTCCTCTTTTCCTGTTCATCTTTGAGGAATTGTTTTGCTGAATATAGTACTCTTGGTTGACAGGTTTCTTTCTTTCAAGACTTTGAATATGTTATCCCACTGCCTTCTGACTTCATGGTTTCTGATAAGAAATCAGCAGTCAATCATCTCAGTGAGATGTCACTGTAGATGATGAGTTGTTTCTATCTTGCTGCTTTCAAGATTCTATTTGGCTTATAACAGTTTGACTATAATGTGTCTTGGTATAAATCTCTTTGGGATTATCCTTCTTGGATTTTGTTGAGCTTCTTGAATGTACAGGTTAATATTTTAAATTAAATTTGGCAAGTTTTTGGCCATTATGTCTTCAAATATTCTTTCTATTCTTTTCTCTCCCTCTATTCCTGGGATGCTACCACCATGCCACCCTGAACACGCCCGATCTCGTCTGATCTCAGAAGCTAAGCAGGGTCAAGTCTGGTTAGTACTTGGATGGGAGACCACCTAGGATTACCAGGTACTGTAGGTATAAAAATAATAATAATCATCCTGGGATGCCAGAAAGTCTCTTAATCTCTCTTCATTATCTTCATTCTTTTTTCTTTCTGTTCCTCAGACTTGCTCATCTCAATTGACCTATCTTCAAGTTCACTGAGTCGTTCTTCTGCCTCATCAACTCTAATCTTGAGCCACTCTGGTGAATTTTTCACTTCAGTTATTTGTAACTCAAGGATTTCTATTTGGTTCTTTTTATATTTCCTTATCGATATTCAGTATTTGGCGAGACATCATTCTTATGATTTCTATTAGTTCTTTGGACATAGTTTCCTTTAGTTCTCTGAACATATTTTAATAGCTAATTTAAATCTTTTTTTTTTTTTAGGCGAGGCAACCCTTGATCTCACAGATTGCAAGGACCTTGTCAGTTTACCATCCCTTTTTTTAAATTTTTTTATTTTTTATGCCTACAGCCCTTGGTCTTCCTAGGTGGTCTCCCATCCAAGTACTAACCAGGCCCCACCCTGCTTAGCTTCTGAGATCAGATGGGATTGGGCTTGTTGATGATAGCATGGCCGTAGACTGATTTAAATCTTTGTCTAAAAAGTTTAGCACCTGGGCTTCCTCATGGACAGTTTATATTGACTACTTTTTTGCTGTTTCTTTGCATGTCTTACAACTTTTGCTGAAAACTGGACATTTCAAATATTCTTTTGTGGTAACTCTGGAAATCAGATCTTTCTCCTCTTCCTAGAATTTGTTGTTGCTGCTGGTTGTAGTTTTTGCTGTTTGCTTGTTTAGTAACTTTTCTGAACTGATTTTGTAAAGTCAGTATTCTTGGTTATATGTGGCCACTGAAGTGTCCTCTGTTAGCTTAGTAGTAAGATAGTGATTGAGTTCAGGTTTCCTTAAATGCCTGGAACCAAAAATACTTTCAGTTTTTGTCAATGGGCTCTGTGTGTTTTGGCATATATCTTCAACCACCAGGCGAGTGGTTTACGGGTTTGCCTTAGCCTTCACTTCCTGCATGTGCAGAGCCTAAAGGTCAGCCAGAAATGAGAATTCAGGGATTTCTTAGGTATTTCCTGAGCATGTGCATAACCCTGGGCATGTTAGTGGCTTTCTAGTTTCCCAGGAATATGTTAGTCTATTGTTTACCTCAACTGTTACCCATTATTCCAGACAACAGCGACTAAAACATTTGCCTGTAAATGTTTGCATCAAATGTTCCCTGGCTAGCTACCCCAGGAGTGGAAAGTTCCAAGTTAGACAAGATAAAGGCAAACCCTTTGAGCCATTCCTTTAGGAAGCCACCAGGTAGGTTAAAACAAACAACCACAATTCCTTGCACGTGAGGTCCATCCTGTTCCCTTTGTTACTGGTACATATACTGGGAATACAGCTATTTTATTCAAGGCTAATTCCAATCTGGGGAAAGGGGGGAGCGGTGACCAGGGTAAGTTTAAAACACCACAAAGTTTACTGTTGTTACCAAGATTTAGCCGGCTTTTTTTTTTTTTTTTTTTTGAAAGTATCTCCCTGGTTGTTGCAGGCTTTTGCTTAGTGTTCAGAGTTCTGAGAAAGTTGATTCTGACAGTTTTTGCTACGTTTTTCATTGCTATTATCAAAGGATGGAATTTGGAGTTCCTTATTCTGTCATTTAATTGACCTCACTTCGATACAACTTATTATGGTAATGTTAACCTTCATCACTTGGTGAAGGTGGTGTCTGCAAGGTTTCTCCACCGCAAAGTTAGTATTTTTTCCCTTCCATTCATTATTCCAGGGGTCGGCAAACTATGGCTGCAAGTCCAAATCCAGCCTACTCCCTCTTTTTGTAAATAAAGTTTTATTGGTACACAGCCACACTCATTCATCTGTGTATTTTCTTTTGTGTGTATGTGGTCTTTAAAATTATTTTAATTATTTTTTTATTTTTCAATTACAGCTGACATACAATATTATAGCAGTTTCAAGTGTAATAGTGTCGGATACATCTACATATTTTCTATGGCTGCTTTTATGCTAAAATAGTAGAGGAGAGTTGTTAATAAAAGAGACCGTATGGCTCACAGAGACTAATATAGTTCCTGTTGGGCTCTTTGCTAACTCCTGCTCTATTCACCAGAAGCATATCACTAAATCTAACCCACACTTAAAGGGAGGGGAATTAAGCTTTACTTTCTGGAGGGAGGAGTTCCAATGCATTTTTGGACATATGTTTAAAACAAGGTAATTAATAAATATTTTGAGATGTATACTAAAGCTATGTAAATATCCTGTTTCTCCTTAAAGTTTTGCTCACTAATATTAGCTTCCTCAGTAGATCTTGCCTGCAGCAATTATTACTTTGGTGTCCTAATGGTGATTTTCTGTTTCTCTCATTCCTTTTGCATGCATTAATTGGAATTCTCCTATAAGAGAGATTTGTTCCTTCCTTCCTTATTTGTTTATTTATTTATGCAATCTTTTAATTATATCAGTATGGACTCACAGATGTTTATTTTATTCTTTGGGCCATAAATTCATTGCCATTATAATTTATTCTCCTGCTCAATTTGTTCTAGCTATGGCTATTGGGAGTCTTCCAGGTTGGCCTTTATGTCCTTTTAACATGCCCCATGTTTTAAAATTATTTATTGTCTGTTTGTTTGTTTGTTTTTGAGCACTTCCTTTCTTTCTGGAAATACCAGATGCTCCAGATTCATTTTGTATTATCCCAGCCTTGGCCTTTGAGCTTTATGATTTTAAACAGGATTTTAAACAGTATTCTAAACTGGGAGAGGGAGCTTATGGTACTGGAGTTGAGGCACTTGTTGGAGAGACAACTGGTGCAGTGGAGAACACAGTATAAGCTGTCGAGTTGGAAGCCCGGATGTGTGACATTGGGTAAATCTATGACCTCTCAATATTTTTTCTCATCAGCAGAATTAAAATGCTAATAGCCACCTCATAGGATTCTTGGAAAAATGCTGTTTGAACTAGAAAATAAGATGCGAATGTTAGTTTCCTTTTGCTGTTGTCTTTAGGAAGCCACTTTAAGGACTCCTTTACTGTTCTAAGCAGACTGCTTCCTGCACACACACACATCCATACCCTGGAAGGCAGGGAACTTGCCTTACATCTTTGTAACTCCCTTACCTCCCTTACTGCACAATGCCCTTTCAGATAATCTTCAATCAACCTTGGATTTTAACATATGCATAGTCTGCATTTTAATATACACATGTTCTGCATGTTGCCTGTAGGCATATGCTACTGGCAAACACCATCATTACAATTCATTTGGCAGTTTCTATAATTTTATTAGGGCTTCATTCCTAATTTGAAGATACTTGACTTCCTACTTCAATAGGCATTACGGGGATAAACTGAACCTGTCATGGTGCTGGACCTCAAGAAGCCCATACTCTAAGGAGGAGAGAGCTCTGCACAAATAACCAACAATAGATTACCAAAGACCTCAAATGTCAGACAGCACATGGACTTTGTTCAGCAGGCAGTGGGTAGCCAGGGAGGGCTTCTGAGGCAGAAGGTGACAATCTATACTGAGGAAGTGAGAAGGCTGACATGCATGAGCCTGGAGACATGGAGGTGGGGGGCAATTAGAAGGCTTTTGAAATGGCTCAAGTGACAAATAATATACCTCAGTAACAGTAAGAATGGAAAAAAGTGGATGGAAACTTTGCTCAGAAAAAGTAAACAGGAATGTGGTTCCATAGTGTAGCAGTCAGCACGTCTGCTTTATACGCAGAAAGTCCTGGGTTTGCACCCCAGTGGAGCCACAGTCCATGGTCTACGGCCATGCCACCCTGAATAAACCTGATGTCTGATCTCGGAAGCTAAGCAGGGTCAGGCCTGGTTAGTACTTGGATGGGAGATCACCTAGGAAGATCAAGTGTTGTAGGCACAAATAATAATAATGATGATGATGATGATGATGATGATGATGATGATGATGAAAACAGGACACAGTCAATTAGGGATCAGAGAATCTTACAGGGTAATCTTTGAGTCTGGGACAAGTCTTATGTTTCAGAAGAAGATGAGGACTGAAGACACTGTTACTTGCCCAAGCTCATACTGTTGGCTAGTGACTGTCCTCATCAGGGTGACTCTAGACTATGCTACAGTAATATCAAACCAAACCCCAATCTCTAGGGCCTAACACATAGAGGTTTATTTCCTACTTACAGAAAGTCCTCTGCAGGCCAGGAGACTCCATAGGGAAGCACCATGCCTAATGATGACTCAGGGATCCAATCTGCCTCTACATTGTGGGGTCTGCCAACTCAGCTCATATCTCCCAGGAAGATAAAGTGTGGAGAACATGTATCGCTTTTTACAGCCCTTTGACCAGAATTAGTCTCATACCCCAACCTAACCACAAGGAAGGCTTGGAAATGTAGCAGGAAGAGGGTGGGCATGAGATATTTATGGACTATTTGGTAAGCACTATATTCTCCGTCATAGTCACAGAACTAAAAATGGCCTGATTCCCGGAACTCAGTCCTTTTTCCTACAGCTTGCAGAAGTGGAACCCACTTTATGGATTCGTTAACACCTCAGTGTACTCTGTATTCTGAATATCTTCCTGTTACTGCACACTTGGCAAGAGAACTGAAAACAGATTTTCAGTCTTGAGAGAAACAACCCCATTCAGAACTGTAAGTAGGCAACTTGATGTAAGCTGGGAATATTTTAAGCAACTCCAAATTACGTATCACCATATGGCAATCATACATATAATCTAAAAATAAGTGCAGAAATAGCTGCATAGTACACATCAACTCAGATATAAACACCCCTCTGCTCTGTGACTTCTGAAGTCACAGAAGTAGATGCAGGCCATAAGGTTAAGAGCAACAGATAGCCTCATAGTATAGTGTGGTAGAGCTGATATAGAGGATTGAAGTCCATGACTCTCTGGGTGTGCCCTCCTGCCATGCTCCCAACCTCCTCCCAAGATAGGCAGGTCTTTACCATTAAGACCCATATTCAATAACATGTCACTTATCAACCTGGCCACAATGGATTGGAGCAGAGGAAGATGCTTGACTCAAGGGCAGGTAATTTCTAATCAGGCAGGTGGCTTATGAGATGGTATGGGATGAGATGTTTGGAAATTAACCGGGACAATCAGAAAATAGAGTCAGAGATATTTGAAGAGAGTTTGTCAGTTGACAGTAGGTTCAGAAGATGAAGGGCACAAAGGAAGAAAAGACAGCATATCACTGAAATGAAAGAAATCTGAAGTCAGCAAAAGCCTAAGGGTTGCTTTTCATAGAGTAAGAAGTAGGTGGTTGATCATGCCGGACCATACAGGAGCTGTGGAAGCAAAAAATCACTAAGTTCACAAAATGGCAAAGTATCTGAAAAGAGCATATTCCTGGCACTAAGAGAGCAATGAGACATATAAGTCTCTAGAGCTGCGCTGATCAGGTTCCAAACTGTATTTAAGTCCCAGTAAATCCAGTCACATGGCTATTTCTGAATTTCTAGCCATGGGGCTAAGATTTCTGTCCTCCTCAGTTCTACAAGGTTGCTTACAATAACTCCTTTTTACTTCTGGTGGCCTCAGTGAATCTCTGTCCTTTGCAGCCACAAGACCCTGATGGGCCACAAAAAGAAATTACATTCTAATACATGCTACGACATGAATGACTCTCGGAAAAGTTATGCTAAATAAAATAAGCCAGACATAAGAGAATAAATATTGCATGATTCCACTTATTTAAGGAACCTAGAATTGTCAAAATCGAACAAACAGAACACAGAATAGAAGTTAATCAGGGTCTGGGGGACTGGGAGAAGGGGGAGTTATTACTTAATGGTTACAGAGTTTCTGTTTGGGGTGAAAAAAGGTTTTTAAAAAACTGACTTGGAGTCAGAGAAACTGGGTTTAAGGCCCAGCTCTGCCATTTTCTAATTGTCATTTTGGGCAAGTAACTCAACCTCTTAGCGTCTCAGTTTATCCAACTGGGAAACATTGATAATAAAACTCTAAGTTGTGAAGAACAAAGAAGAAAAAACCTATTAAATCATTACATAAATACCTTTTGAAAGTGACCTGCTATGCATGTTTGGAAGAGGAGACAATAGGCTGCTGTATTCTCATTTTAGGAAAATGTAAGGCTTCTCTTTTGCCTGTGTGCTCAAGGCACACTGGTGTGAACACTGTGAAGCTCACCACATATGCCTTCGGAGACCCGAGACTTAAATGCCCCTCTCTTCCACTTCATTCTGTCATTTCCTCTCCAGCCCCTTTTGGGCCTCCAATGCTCTGGTACTCTCTCTTCCTCTAGTTCCCATGGAGACCAGCCCTTAGGAAAGATAATTTTCTCATTCAAACTGGAATCCTTTTGTTCCCCTTCTCAATACAGAGTGTACCTGTAGTGAAGCAGTTCTCTTTCTAGGGAGGGAAAAGCTTGATCCACATAAGTTTGCTGAGTTGAACTGAAGGATTTTTTTTTAGGCATCAGCGGACACATGGAATGCTTGTGGAAAGGGATCCTTTAAGCCCTTTGAATCTCCCACAGCCAGGCAGTTAATAATCCTAAAATATTTGCTGACCGAGATTCTTCCTCCAGGTGTCAGCAAAAGGCAGGGAGTTGACCAAATGGTTTCTCAAATACGATTCCATTCTAACATTATGTCAAGTCTAAAAAGCCGGCACCCATGCCAGGAAGGTGGGGGGGAGCTGTCCGAGGTCCTGAAGCATAGCTAAGCGAGCAAGCCTTCCTGTTTCTCTTAAACCTGGAGCCCTGGTTAACTCCAGTTCAGCCAAACTTCGGATTTAGGAGTGGTGAATAAAGAGGTAATTCTGGGAAGGTAAAAAGTATAGGAGAGAAACAGAGAGAGAAGCACACAGATACACAGAGCCTTTTGGATAGTCATAAGCACAGAGAGATGGCTAAAGTCAAAACAGAAACTTTGTTTTGATTTTATTTTTAAATAAGAATGGTCACCAACTAAAATGGCCCTAAACTAAAATAGGAACAAATGAAAGGGGGAAAGACTGTGTATCAAAAATGCAATGCAAAACCATGTAAACACAAACTTGTGAACAAAACTACCACATAGATTGATACGTAACCATCAACTGAACCATACCAAAGATTCATACTCTTTATTTTTATCTTCTGTGTAAACAGAAACAGTTTGATTTTTATGGGCAAAGGACAAATAGGAGTATGACTTAGCTTGATGTCATGTTCTTTCATGTGTCTTTGCTAAAATTATCCTCCTTTCTCCAGAAAGTTTGGGGCATGATCCTCCCCACCTGTCTTAATGATATGCTCATGCAAGCATCTTTTCATGGATGCTAAAGAAACTTGGCTGAAACGATAACTAATTTAAAACATGCCACATAACAGGGGCGGATACAAATACATACATGAGGCAGTCAATACATACTGCCTTATGGCAGTCCTTAAGTTAGAACCTCAAGTTAGCCATAACTCTTCAACTAATCATGAGCTCCGCAGGGGTCATGACCATGTCTCATGTCTTCTCTCACACAAACTGACACAAACAGCATCAAACACACAGAAGGTGTTCAATCAATGTTGGTTGGCTGGTTGGTTAAGGCAAAGTAGAGATGAAGGCTGGATTTCACTCAGGTAATGTATTTTATTTTTCTTTCTTTTAAAAAATTAGAGTGTTTTTAATAAGGAAAAATTAGACTCAACAAAAAGTCCAACAAGAAATTGATGAAACAAATTATGGCACATCTATATAACTGTATATACACTACATTAAATTGTAAAAATAAATAAATAGACCTATATTACTGATGTGGAGAAATTGCCACAATTTATGAAGTGGAAAAATAAAGTTGAAAAACAGTATATAAAATGCATATGATTTCATATTTTAAAAAATTAATCTAAGAAAGTGACACTTTTTATCACTTCTAACTATATTCATTACTGTAATCCCAGCAGCCGGCATGTAGCCAGGGTTCAGTAAATGTTTATTAGATGAGTATGATAATACCAAGGACTTGGAGTAGCCTTTAAAATACTCCCAACAGAATGGGACTACTAACCTTATTCTGTTACTCCAGAACAAGCAGGATTTTCCTACTGCTGGGCAGGATGGAGGGATGAGAAGGCTTTACAGTTGGCCAGAGTTGGGAGAGTGTTGGATTGAAGGTCATTGGGTTCAATTCCAGATTAGGACGATACTTTCTTTTTTGCTTACTTTACCTATTTACTTATCTATCTATATATTAATCAATTTTCCTAACTTTTTATTTTGAAAAATTTCAAACCTGGAGTTGAAAGACAAAGACAATAAACATTTGTATTCATTAACTATTAACTTTTTGCCACATTTGCTTTATCTCTCCCCTCTGTGTGCATGTATACTGTTTTTGCTAAAACAGCTGAGAGTAAGTTATATAAATCATGACATTGCAACTCTAAATACTTCAGCACGTATCTCCAAAGAATATCTGCACATATACATATATATAAATTTTATAAATATATATGTGTATTCAAAGAACTATCTCTTACTTTGAAATAGTTTAAGACTCACAAGAAGTTCTTAAAAATAGTACAGTAGGTTCCCATGTACCATTCGCCTGGCTTGCTCTCCATGATAACATCTTACATAATCATAGTACAATTATCAAAACCAGGAAAATGACACTGACACAACAAATTAATTCAACTACAGACCTGATTTGAATTTGGATTTTACTAGGTGTCTTGTTCTCTCTCTCTCATCCTCTCCCTATCCCTCTCCCCCAGTTCTATGAATTTTTGTCGCATGTATAGATTTGAGTAACAGAACTGTTCCATCACCACACACACACACACACACACACACACACACACACGCACACACAAACTCTTCATGTTACCCCTTTATAGTCACAATCCTAACCTAACCACTGATATATTCTCCATCATCATGATTTTGCCACTTTTAGAATGTTACATGAATGGAGTCACATAATATGTAACATTTTGAGATTAGTTTTTTTTCACTAAGTTTTAAATTATTCATCAATAGTTGATTTTTTTTTAATACTGAGTAGTAGTCATTGGATGGATGTATCATGATTTATTTATCCATTCACTTGTTGAAGGACATTTGAGTTGTTTCCTGTTTTTGTCTATTATAAAGAAAGCTGCTATAAACATTCATGTACAGATTTTTGTGTAAACATAGTTTTTTATTTTTCTAGGCTAAATACTGAGGAATGAGATCACTGGATCATATAGTAAATGTATGCTTAACTTTATAAGAGACTGCCAAAGTGTTTCCCAGAGTGAATGTACCTTTTACAATTCCACCAGAGATGCAGATGCTCTGAATCCTTGTAAGCACTTGGTATTGTCAGTATTTTATTTCAGCCACCCTAGTAGGTGTATACTGTATATCATTGTGGTTTTAATTTTCATTTCCCTAATGGCTAGTGATATTGAACATATTTCCATGTGCCATCTTTCTATTCCCTTTGGTAAATGTGTGTTCAAGTATTTTGCCCATTTTTAATAGGAATATTTGTTTTCTTACTGATGTGTTCAGAATTCTTTATACATTGATGGATACAAATCTTTTGTTGGATATGCAATTTGAAAATATTTTCTCCCAGTATGTGGTTTGACTTTTCACCTTCTCAACAGGGTCTTTTGCAGAGCAAAATATTCTTTAATTTTGATGAAGTCAAATTTATCAGTTTCTTTTATAGATCACACCTTTGATATCATACCAAAGACTTTTCTCAAGTGGTGATACAGGAAATAATTTTCAACTATTTCTGTTTAATACTGTGGTAGATGCTGAGAGAAATACATAGATAGAGTTGTGACCAAGGAGTTCCCAGTTCAACTTAAAGAAGCACACAAATAATCATAACAGAAAATGGTAGTAACTATGAGCCTTCTGAGTACTGCAATGGCTATGGGTAGGAGAAGATTTCATGGGAGGGAAGGATTACTTTACATTAAAAATAGCAGGGGAGGCTTGATGGAGAAGGCGGCATTTGAGCCTTAAGGATTTCAACAGTTGAAGTAGGGGTAGAGGAGGAAATTCCAGAAAAAAAGAATTGCACAAGCAGAGGAACAGAGATGAGACAGAAAAGTCAAGATCAAGAAGTGGGCTGGGGTGAAGGGGCTAGAGGGAGATGACAAATTCACTTTTAGATATAAAGTATTTGAAGGCCGGCAAGCATTCATGAGGAGATATCCAACAAGCAGTTGGATATGTGAGTTCGGAGTTGGAAATTGGAGGGAGGGATTTGGGAATTATCAGCATAGGTCAGGCTTTTTGTTATACGCCCCACGGCAACACATACTTTCTTTCAAAGCACCTGTCAAAATGATAATTAACAAATAATTATGTAATTAGTTGTTTAACCCCTTTCTCTCTCACTAGAATGCCAGTCTCACAGAAGCAGAGTCCACATCTGCCTTATCCCTAGCACCTAGTCCAATGCCTTGCACTCATTAAATATTTACTGAATGGATGAATTAAAGAAGTCAATACTTCTAGTAGCCACTATTTATTGAGCATGCACATGGCAGACACTGTAATACCACCTTGTATACATAATCTCATTTAAACTTCACAGAATCTCCTGAGAAGTATGTCAAGGGCTCTTAACCCTAGGTTAAATGGGTCTGAGACAAGGCCTGAGAGTATGACTTTAAGTTCCCGGGTACTTCTAATGAGCAGTCAGGTTGGAAACTACTCAGGTGGATGATTTTATTGAAATTTTACAGATGAAGAAACTAAGATTCAGAGAATAATAACGACTTGTTCAAAGTTCCGTGACTAGGAAGAACCACGATGCAAAGCTAGATCTCTTAGGGAGAGGCCTTTACCACAAGCCTCTCTACCTCTGGGAGACCTATTATCTACTAAAAAGTTTATGAGAGAAGAGAAGCCCTTGAAATCAAGGAGAGCGGTGAGCGCTGTCAAATACTGCAGAGAGGTCACAGAGGATGTGGTAGGAGGGAGAACCTGGGAATGACACACCAATGTGTCTGCAGTGCCTGAGTCTGACATCAGAGGAAGATGAAGACAGGGCAATCCCTTAGGAAACCTGGCCAGCTGGAAGTTGTGGTTTGAGGCTCCGCCAAGTAGTACAGCTTTGTGCTAAAATTATTAAAGCCAAACATCTTGGGCCTATGAGTGGGATGCCAAGAAAGGGGAGGTATAAGTCCCATTGGGAAATCTCAGTTGGGAATGTCAGCTAAGCTGTTCAGAAAAAGCAAACTGCAGTCCACCCTAGATTGTCCAGGCCCACTGCTTCTTGGTTGGATCATTTGGGCCTTTTGTCTCATTTTCATTTTGTTCTATGTGTGTTTTGCCTTTGGAGTACTGCTTCTATTGTAAGATGGAAAAAGAAAGGTGAAACTCCAACCAGGACATTTTGCTGATTTTTAGTAGTCCCGAATAACATGTTTGAAATGAGACTGGATGGGAGACCACCGAGGAAGACTAGGTGCTATAGGCATAAAAAAAATTCAAAAATAAGAGATTGTAGGCTCACAAAGTCCTTGTAATCTATGAGGTCAACCAAGGGTTGTCTCGCCTAAAAAATAAATAAATGAAATGAGATTGGAACTATAGCCTAGAACTAAGATCTTATAATTATTACCTGTGGTTATTTTTACTTAGCCACACTCACACTAGCCCCTGGTACCACAATCAATCAAGGTTGGCTGTATTCTCTCTCCCAAGGGGCAGCTTGTTCAAGGATATGGTAGACAGTTTCCTGCAACCCCATCATTAAACCCAACTCATATCCTGTTGATGGCAGATGCAAAGCAGTGCCCCTTTATTTGAAAGAAGACAATGATGACAGTAATCTCTTATACCTTTACAGCTTTCAAAGCACCTTTACATGCATCAACTCAATCTTTCATGACCTTGGGGGATGCAGGTATTGTTATCCCCACATACTAAGTGGCAGAAACCACGATCCAAATCTATCACATCTGACTCAGGGTCCAATGTTCTTTCAGTTACAAAACAGTGTGCTACTTTATTTGCCAAAACTCTTCTGAAGCCACTTACCCTTATTCTGACTGCATGGAAATTAATGAAACTTCAAGAGTTTTGTTGTTCTAAGAAGGAGAATTATGTGGTGAGGAATGAATGTATGTTTGCTTGCTAGTGACCTCATGCAGCGTGCTGCAGCTGAGCCTCTCTCAGTTCCTTATCTGTAACATGGAGGTAGGGGCCACCTTAAAGAATGACCAGAGAAAGTAAATCTATACAAAAGTCCTGGCACAATGACTATCAAGGAGTATTATTCAGCGGTGTGAACGCCCTTCCATCCTTCACTGCGCCAGGTCTTTCTGAACCCAGAGCACTCAAAATCAAGTCCCTGTAGCTCAAGCCTTAATCTGTAATAAAGAACCAGGGGGACAGGCTGTGCAAATGCCTTACTATCATCCATGACATCAAGCACAAAGCCAAAGAATATGCTCCAAAGCCCCTTAGGACTCCTTTCCCTGCTTCCTCTCAGGTAATATTTCCTGAGAAGTTTTAACTCCATGAAGTTAAAACTTACCCTAGAAATACATTCTTAAGGTTCCAGGATCAAGAAATGTCTTTAGTCTGGAGTTCTGGAATCTATTAAAAAGTTCTTCCTACTCCTTCTCCAAAACCATAGCCACATCTTGAGAGAGAATTATAAGCTTAAAGGTGAGTAGACCCCACATTGACTCCTCCCAGCCTTCATCTTTCCAGATCCCATTCTTTGATTCCCCCAATGTACAGTGAAGGAGGCCAGCTCAGTTACCAGCACTATTCCCCACTCCTGGAGCTTTATCTGTTTTCAGGGACTTCTTTTGTCCAAAAAGAGCTCTCCACAGGAAGTGGCTCCCTCAAACCAGATGAGGATTTACACAGACTGAAATCCTACTGGGCCAGACAAGTAAAAAAGTTAAGACGGTGGGCGTAATTCAACGGAGAGTGGTGGAGACTGTGGTATACAGGAGAGCGCACTTTGACAAACGGCAGGGGCACCCAGCTCTGCCCATTGCCGCCACCCAGCTTTCCTCTTCTTTCCACTTTCTGCAACTCAAGCCCATGTACTTTACCTATCTATCCCCTCTTTTTCAGGGGCATCGCATGTTTTCCGCGCAGCCTCCAGCCCCGGGCGGTCCCGGGAACTGCAGAAGAACAGCCGATGACGCAGACTCACTTTCCCCCTGGGAACCCGAATGGGCTGAAGGAGGAGACAAAGCCTCTCTTTCCAGGTCCCCACTCTAACTGGAAAAAAAGGGGCTTCGCCCTTGGGAGCTCCGGGATGCGGATGGGAGTACAGGACACTTCCCAGAAAACCCTAATCTCCCAGTGGGTCAAAAGGGGCTAGAAGGACAGAGACAAGGAACGCGACAGAGTCGGTGGCGTCCGGATGGCAAACTCCAGTCGTTTAGGCACCCCTCCACTCAAGTCACTTCCAACCCAGATGATTCTTGGGGGGAAGGGTTCACTGTGGACAGGGGGCGACTCCTACGCAAATGACTCTCCCTGCGCCCTAGGTCCGCCGCGCGCGCAGCTGCGGTAGTCATTGCGCTTCCCCGCCCCGGATCCTGGACGCCCCCCTTCCTCATCTCCGTCAAGCCCAGAGAGGAGCTCCGCCCCCAACGCGCCGCCCCAGCCCCAGCGCCTTAAAACCCGGTGCACACCGCCCCGCTGCGCCCCGCCCGGCACACCTCACCTCTCCTTTGTATCTCCAGCCGCAGCCGCTCTCCCAGCCCCGGTTCCGGCACCATGAGCTTCGGCTCGGAGCACTACCTGTGCGGCCCCTCCTCCTACCGCAAGGTGTTCGGAGACAGCTCTCGCCTGTCCTCGCGCCTCTCCGGGGCCGGAGGCGCGGGCAGCTACCGCTCGCAGTCGCTGTCCCGCTGCACCGTGGCCTCCTCGGCCGCCTGCTCCTCGGCCTCGTCGCTCGGCCTGGGCCTGGCCTACCGCAGGCCTCCGGCGTCCGACGGGCTGGACCTGAGCCAGGCGGCGGCGCGCACCAACGAGTACAAGATCATCCGCACTAACGAAAAGGAGCAGCTGCAGGGCCTCAACGACCGCTTCGCTGTGTTTATCGAGAAGGTGCACCAGCTGGAGACGCAGAACCGTGCGCTTGAAGCCGAGCTGGCGGCGCTGCGGCAGCGCCACGCCGAGCCGTCGCGCGTTGGCGAGCTCTTCCAGCGCGAGCTGCGCGAGCTGCGCGCGCAGCTGGAGGAGGCCAGCTCCGCTCGCGCTCAGGCCCTGCTGGAGCGCGACGGGCTGGCTGAGGAGGTGCAGCGGCTGCGGGCGCGCTGCGAGGAGGAGAGCCGTGGGCGCGAAGGCGCGGAACGCGCCTTGAAGGCGCAGCAGCGCGACGTGGACGGCGCCACGCTGGCCCGCCTGGACCTAGAGAAGAAGGTAGAGTCGCTTCTGGATGAGCTGGCCTTCGTGCGCCAGGTGCACGACGAAGAGGTGGCCGAGCTGCTCGCCACGCTGCAGGCGTCTTCTCAGGCTGCAGCCGAGGTGGACGTGGCTGTGGCTAAACCAGACCTGAGTTCGGCGCTGAGAGAGATCCGCGCCCAGTATGAGTCCCTGGCCGCCAAGAACCTGCAGTCAGCCGAGGAGTGGTACAAGTCCAAGTTTGCCAACCTGAACGAGCAGGCGGCGCGCAGCACCGAGGCCATCCGGGCCAGCCGTGAAGAGATTCACGAGTACCGGCGCCAGCTGCAAGCACGCACCATCGAGATTGAGGGCCTGCGTGGAGCCAACGAGTCCCTGGAGAGGCAGATTCTGGAGCTGGAGGAGCGACACAGTGCCGAAGTGGCTAGCTACCAGGTAAGGGCTGGTGCGCCGCATAGGGTGGGGCGCCTTGTCCTCTCCCGCGCAGACCTGAGCTTTCCCCGCACAATTGGGGCCCTAGGAACTGAGGGGAGGGGAGGGGAAGAGAGGGAAAGTGAGGGGAGAGAAGAGCCCCGACTGAAGGTGTTGAGAAACAAAAATCCCTGGAGTCTCCACTGAAAATTTTTGGTCCCTGGACGCCCTCTTTCCCTGCCCTTCATGTTCATCCCTGTCCAAGCCTTTCTAACAAAGAAGCCCTTAGCTTCTCTTCTTCAGAGTCCGAAAGCCTAACTCATTCCTACCCCTGAGCAAGTGGGAATAGACACACTGGCGACTTGAAAAACAGACCCCTCCCCAAAGTAGTTCTGAGCCCAAAGAGGGTGTGTTATATCCTCTCCATGGTTCGTGGTGCTGTCTCGGCTGTCTGTCTTCTTTTGTTGGCTTCTGTGCGCCCTGGAATTGATATTTATAGACTATGGTCTGCCTTAGGGTTGCGGGACGAATGCTGGACTGAACTGGGAAGAGTTCTACCCCATTTCCTTGACTTTTGTCCTCAAAGGAGTAGAAATTGGGAGCCAAAGAGCTGGGCGATTGGGCTAGCATAACTGCCCTGCTCTTGCTCTACCTCCTCCCTAACACACACCCAACACACACTCAACACACACACACACACACACACACACACACACACACACACGCACGCACACACACGCACACACACACACACACACGGTTCCCTTGTCCACCGACTCATATTTTTCCCTAAAGAAAGGTTTACACGGGTTAGCAAAGATTGGTCGGGGCGCTGTCCTTGGTGCTGATCTCGAGTTCCTCCCATCTCAGAAATTTCTCTCCTGTCTCATGTCCCAGTTATGACTCTCTAGGCAATTAACTGCTTTGATTTTTTTTTTCCCCGCAACACCAACACATCGGTCTTGGCTACCTGCAATCAAAGGTCACCTCGTGGGCAGCATCAATTTTCACTTTCATGGATGGCTTAACACTTAACAAAACCACTTAATTTGCTCCGCAGCTAAAAGGTCTCACTTGAAAATGCCCGTTTTCTTAATGTTTTTTCCAGTCTAAGTGCATGTGCTAAATCACAGAGATGGGTTTTATCTTTGTTATAGGCCAGCTATTTTTTTCATCTTTGCCTATTCTCTGAACTCCTGTGTTTGGCTCTTTCTTCCTTTTTTCTCCAAACAAAGGCCACTGCATCTTTAGGTTTACTATATAGAACATTCTGGGCTTATGACCACAAGGGCACAGAGGCAGGAGAAAAGTGTAGAAAATAATCTAAATAGCATGGTTCAGTTTTCGAGGTACAATAATTCAGAAACTTGCAATAATTAATTCTAGCCAAGATTGAAATTTACATTTGATAGAATTAATAGGGTTTTGGGGACCTTGTTGCTTCCTAACTGGTCGTGACTGAGAGGACAGTCACCCATCATTCTTAATAAAATACAAGAAAGAAGTAAAACCTCAAAAGTATGATTTTTGTCTGGAGGTAAATAATTATGATTGGTGTGCAGGTATTTGCTATTCATTATAAATGACTTCTTTTGATGAAGGAGGAAAGCTTGCTTGGACTATTTGTTTTGGTTAGTGTGGAATTTTAGTACTGTTCAATTAAGACTTCTATTTTGCTTCAAAATCTGTAATTTGAACTCTTCACTGTGTGGCCTTGCACCTAGAAGGCCTGATTTGATCACATTGAGTTAATTGAGACTTCATGTTTTCTTTTAGAGGTCTCAAAGGATTAGCTAGGTAGTTTTCTGAAGGGCTAGCCCAATATTTCTATCAAAAAGATAATTTACCTATAACTGCCATCTGAATTGGGCTTTGCCATATCATGTTTGCTTGTTATAGCCCCTATATTCTAGGATGTGGTGACAATATTGTCTTTCTTGTTTTGTTTGCATTCAAAGGTTTTTAATGTCAGAAAATAGTACAGTCATCTAGACATAGTCTACAAGAAAAAAAAAAAAAAAACAGAAACTGCAGCATGTCTGCAGCTCTGCAGAACTGCCCCCCATCAGGTTTAGCCTTTGATGACTCAGTGGACCTGCTGATGGAGTGGAAGAAATCAGACAATGAAGAGCTAATTCCTACCCCTTGGGACCTAAGGCTGAGGAGGGGCTCACATCCTCACCTTCGGATCCTGAAAGCCTGAAGTCACAAGGGTGTCCTCTAGCTATTTTCTCCATAGTGAGATTCGGCCATTGTTTTCTAGCCCTTTCATTTCCTCTGCAGTCCCCTTTCACTGCAGTAACTGGGAGGCTGTTCTCTTTCTTCTGCTTCAGTGAGTGGTAGGCCCATTTTCCTTTGCAAGCTTGCCACCTTCGAAGAGGCAGAGCAAGGCCCTGTTAAAGTCACGTTTTCCCTGCCCCAGAGAGCTGACAGCCTGTTTGAGGAGAGAAAGCCTATTACACTTTGAAAGGGCAAAGAATGATTCAAAGTGACATAGTAAGTACACAGTGATGCATGAGAAGTCCACATCGGGCAACAGGAAAAATTATGAAGAGCTAGGGCTTTTGTCTGCAAAAGCCAAATGCAGCCACCCTCTTTAGATGAAGCTTTTTCTATTTCTAAACCAGGGTGATTCGGATTCCTGCATAGTTGCTTCACCACCATTAGAGTCCCCAAGCTGTCTGAGGACATTTTTGAAGAGTACTGGGGCTCAGGCCTTGTACCATGGTCAGTCTTGGAAAGCTGAAGCTTTCCTTGAAAGACCTTGCTGAAGAACCAAGATCACCATTAGTTAATGCTCTCCAGGGAGAGGAGCCAATTCTGTCCTCTTCTCTCCAATATAAGATTGGAATACAATCTAATTAAATAGCAAGAAGGGGCTGGTCCCTTGGAGATTGGGGATGGCAGTGCCCGCATATAAATCTATAGCTTGATAGAGCCATTTATGAAATTAGAATTCAAGAAAAAAGCTACATTTAGTCTTTAACTCTTCCATGCGCTTTTTTGTCTAGTTTTGTTCTTGCCCTTCTCTACCTCACTGTATTACTGTCACTTGAGCCACCATGATAGCTCCTTTACAAAAATAAATTGAAACTAGTGGTTCCTAAATCCATTGACACACCAAGGTCACTTGAAGGCTTAAAAAAAAGATTCTCAAGCCTACTCCTGAAAATATGGACTCAGTAGTTTGCAGGTGTGGCCCAGGGATAAGCATTTTCAATAAAAATGCTGCATCCTGTTGTTCCTCAGATTGATTTTGGGGTGCACTGACCTAAATTACATTTCCCAGTGTAAAGCAGCTCATATAATGAAAGATTTTAAAGTATGGTAGCGATGAAAATGTGGGGATGAAACAAAGACAGGAAGGGGAATGAGGCATACAGGTGGATCACATATAAAAATCTCCCCACCTAGGTTTATTGTGCAGAGCTGTAACTTGAGATGGCTGCACTCGCTGCTGTCACCTGGGTGAGGGCCCCCAAAAGTGATGAAATGGACAGCACTGTTTGCTGCTCCTCTTCACTGCAGATGCTGGATGGCCAGTTCTTTCTCTTACTCCCAGCCCACATCCTTCAAACCCCATGCTTAGCACCTGTTTTATCTACTCCAGGAAAGACCCCAGCTGGAGCTGGGAGTGCCTCTCTCCCATCCCCTCAGGCTAAGCCAGCAGCAGCTGCGTACTTGGGGGAGGGGCAGACTGCAGCGCTCTGTTCAGATTTCGAGCAGGAAGCCATCTTTGGCAGAGCTTTTGAAGGGCGAGGCAAGACACACTGGTGTGGGGAAAACAAAGAGCACAAACAAAGAGACTAGACATTGAAGAGCAGTGATCAGCAGTCAGCACAATTCCTTTCAAAAGGAGCAAAGTCATGCTTTTTGTCTACCCCGATTCATAAAATAGATGTGAAATGTGCAACATAAAAGTTCAAGGAAATCTCATCTATCTAGAACTCAGTTCCCAACAACCTCTTATTCAGAAAACATCTGTGAAACAAAAATAGTTTTTTAAAAGGACCTAATAATTAACCTGCTGATGAGATAAAACATCTGTTTCTAAATCACATATTAGGAAGTTGGCCTTTCTGATGCTCAGCCTATTCATTTTTACCTTACATGATTCTAAAGCACTCTGTTGTTTAGATTTCAAGTCTGCAGCAAGATGAAGAGGGACCACTAGAGTCAGGCATTTCAAGAAGGAGTAGCAGCAAATCAGTTCTTTCAGGACAAAGAAAACAGAAGAGTAGCAAACACTTAATTCAAATACAGCTCTTTGGGGCCATTTAGGGTAGAAATAAACAGCCTAATATACCTCAGTTGACCTAAAAGATAAAAGACATCACAGAACTATAGAAAAATAATCATAACCTGTAGTTGCTGAGAAAGGTTGCATTATGTATATTTAATGTCCTAATTAAGAGTGGTACAAGCCACTTCCACAAACTTTTTATTCAAAATTGTTATTTAAAACTAGTGCTTTAAGAGATATATCTCTGACTAGCAATATTAAGGTTATATTATACACTGCTTTCCTGAGTAATCCAAGGGCTTATAGAGAGGGTCCATGATTAATTTGTCCGTACAATTAAAAGGATACAGAGTCACATGGTATATAGTAACAATAATAAAAATCACAAACATTTATTGAGTAGACAAGTGCTGTTCTAATGCCTATTATCTAATAGAAAATGGAAGCATATAATAATGTGAGGTGCATTAAATTGGAATTCCAATTTGAGGATCTCAGAACACCTCAGTAAAGAAAAAACATTGTAATTTTTCATACACAGAAACGGAAGTTTTGAAGAAACTATAATATAGAAAACTGACCGAGGTATGTTAGTTACTAAGGCAGGGCAAGAAATGGAACCCAAAGATCCTGATGAAATCCTCTTTTTCTGATATAGTATTTTTCCTGCTCCTTTGCATAATGAGAATACTTTCTCTTCTTTTTCCTCCACCCTAGACTCTTTTTCCTTTTAACAGAGTAATACTGATTTCTTACCCCTGATGCATCACTAGTAGACTTGCTTATAAGGTTAGTTTAACCTCAAAGAGCAACCACCAATTACAGTTTCTTGGAAAAAATTCCTTTTAAGCCCTCATGATCTCAACATACTTTGGAATATTTCTATCACTGTCCAGTATAATATGTATTTTTCCCACAGCTTATCAATCCTTGTTCTGTACCCATCAGTTGATTGAGTCTCTCCTTTGCCATGTTCCTGTCAATATTTATAGAATAGGTAGGTGGTATGAATTTTAATTATTTATGCAGATTCTCGATTTGGAAGTTTATACACCCTCCCTTTCACTGTGGCTTTATCCTCACACAAAGGGAGTTACAAGGGCCCCTCAGCACTTAACCTCCTTGAGGTTTCTGATATATTTATCTGCATCACTATTTCATAAAAATAACCCTCAGTCACTATGCTCTTCATGTTGACAAAGTTCCAACTGAATTATATGCGTTATTTTTTCATACCTTTTCAGGCCATAAAAAAAGAAGTCCTGATGTAGCATCATTCATTCATTCAACAATTATTCACTGAGCATCTACAGCGTACATTGTGCTAGGCTGTGGCTTCCAGGAGTGAACTAGACAGAAAGGGTCCTGCTTCCATGTAAATTACATTCTAGAGCAGTAGTTCTCTAACAGGAGTGATTTGCCCCCAAGGGATGTTTAGCACTGTCTGGAGACACTTTTGGTTGTCACAGCTGAAAGGGAGGGTGTGTGCTACTGGCATCTAGTGGGTAGAGGTAAGGGATGCTGCTAAACATCTTAAAAGTCACAGGACAGCCCCCACAATGAAGCATTATCCAGCTCAAAATGTCAATAATGCCAAGGTTGAAAAACCCTGTTACAGAAGAAGGTGACAAAATAAACTAGTAAATGAAAAAATTTCCGATAGATAACAGCTAAGAGCAGAGTGGCCACTTTCAAGTGGGTGCATTTTTCTAATTAGTCCTCCCACTGGAGGTCCCTTTTTCCAATCTGCACAGCCTTCCTTCATGGGTTAGCAGCTGCCCTGGCTTGAGGTAAAATAATGTGCCAAACTGGTGTGGAGAGGGTACTTAAAGTGGATGCCAAGAAGACCTATCTGAGTAGAGGACATTTGAACTGAGTCTTATATGACATGGAGTTGGTTCAGTCATGTAAAGACCCACTCCTGATCATTCCACATAGAGGAAACAGCTGGCCTAAAGGGCCTGGGACAGCAATTTGGTACGTTTAAGGATCAAAAGGACGAGGTAGCTGAAACATGTTGAGCAAGGGGGAGAATATAGCCCATGCTGGGGAGTTTGGACTTTATTCCGAAGGCGTTGGAAGATTTTAAGCAAGTAAACAATAGGATTTGCTGTGTTTTTAAAAGATTCTCTAGCTGCTCCAGAATCACAAATGTAACACTATTTTTCTTCCATGCCTGGGTTTGTTAGCACCTGGAAGAATTTGGACCAAAACTATTACATAAATCTCATTTCTTTTAAAAATATTTTATAATTTCAATCTGCCATGTGGATACAATCTGTGGAGTGTGTCTACTTTCTCTTTACTGTTGCATAAAATACTTTCAGTAAAGTGATTAAGTAGCAGACTTCAGGAAACCATCAAAACAAATAGAGGCAGAGAAGACTTGCTGTCCTCTCTGCTTTCCACAGTTGGAATTTTCTGAATCTAAGCTCCTAACCAGAGGCTTTGGGTTTTGAAAAGGTCATGCAACAAGCAAGTTATTAAGCAACAATACAACAAGCAAGGGAAGGATGGTAAGTAAAAAAAAAAGAAAGAAAAGAAAAGAAAATATCTAAAATATCTCCTTAGTGTTGAGAACCATATGCCCTCTGGTAGAAGTTCCCAACCCTCGCCATGCATCCAAATCTCCTGGGGACCTTTATGAAAAAATGCAGTTGCTGGGACCCCAACTTAAAACAAATGAATCAGAATCTGGGCTGGGGCTGAAGGGTAGGCCTCGGGTGTTTTAATGTGTAGTCAAGGTTGAGAATTCTTGCCTTGTGGAAATCTCAGTGAACTTCAGCTGGTTTAGCCTAAATATGTCACTTTTCAGGATAGCATTGGGCAACTGGAGAATGATCTGAGAAACACCAAGAGTGAAATGGCACGCCACCTTCGGGAATACCAGGACTTGCTCAATGTCAAAATGGCTCTTGACATTGAGATAGCGGCTTACAGGTACTTTAAAGTGCATGCTCACCCAAGCAGTTGCAGTCAGCTGGGGCACTACCCAAATTAGTGGTTCTAGTCTCTCCGATTTCTGATGGGGGAGAGGGGATGGGGAAAGAAATCACTGGCTCCTTCCAGGTGAGCCGACTTCTTTGTCCCTCAACTTTATTATATCCCAGCTTCAGCTTGCTAGTCCTGGAGTATTTTACTTTCCTCTGCTAGGATTTAAGTGGATAATGTGAGTACACAGAGGTTGAAATAAACCCATCAGACTCTAACTTTAAAAATAGAGTTTGTACAACGTAGAAAGTCCTAGTAGGTAAGATATCCCCAATTCCTACTCAAGGCAGTATTAAGTGAACATTTACCTTAAAAATGAAAGTAAGCACAACATTATTTTTTTTCACTGATGATTATGAGGTAGGCATGCTATTAATTAGATACTGCATATAGATAATCAAGTTATATTATTCCTAGTTTTCAGATAAGGAAACTTGAACCACGGACTATGTAAGCTGCTCATAGTCACAGTGCTGGTTAATGGAAGAGCTCAGATTCAACCCCAGATCTGTCTGAGCATTTTTTTCTTTGTTCTTTACGCTATGTATACTACTTCTAAACAAAGCTGCAAGAGTATTTGATAGTGTCTTGAGTTTCTAATTTTAAAGAAAGGATGATAAAAACTATTAGTTACAAGAAACAAGGTATCAGGGATACTCTTGTATGATGCCGTTTAGGCCGGGCTAAGAAAAAGTCTAGGATCTGAAACAGGTTCATTCACTGGTCTTTGCTATTGCTGGTTCCATTCCCTTTGTACTCCTGTACATTGGAAAAATACAGATCTCAAGTTCAGGCTGAATTAGGCAGCTCTTTCTTCCTCTGTCGACTTCTCACTTCCTTACCCCAATTGCCCTTGGGGTGTTAATTAGCAAAATTACTTTTCCCTAGAGCTTTATAGACTCTAAGTGCCAAAAATGGGTGTGATCAGGCCAAGGGGAATTGTAGGTTTTCCCTTTGTGAATACATTTGTGAATAGGATAGGTTTCCCTTTGACAGTGCTTTAAACGCACATGGTGCTGAAGATGTGTGAGTGTGTGTGTTGTGTATGAGTGTGCATGCATATACGTGCTGGATAACTTCCAGTCTTTGAGCCTTGGAATTCAATATTTATCGGTCTCAATCTCATGAGTAAACTACAATCTTACAGAATCTTTCTAAAATGAATAAGAGCTGCAGAGTTAAGTCCTTTTTCAAAAGTTGCAAGTTGGCTTCCTGAGAGTTTTTCTCTATTCAATTTACAGGAAACTGCTAGAAGGCGAAGAGACCCGTTTTAGCACCAGCGGATCAAGCATTTCAGGGCTGAATCCACTTCACAACCCAGGTTATCTGCTCCCACCTAGAATCCTCAGTTCTACAACCTCTAAAGTCTCATCCACTGGGCTGTCTCTTAAAAAAGAGGAGGAGGAGGAGGAGGAGGAAGAGGAGGCTTCTAAGGTGGCCTCTAAGAAAACCTCCCAGATAGGGGAAAGTTTTGAAGAAATAGTGGAGGAGACAGTAATATCTACTAAGAAAACCGAGAAATCAAATATAGAAGAAAGTACCATTTCAAGCCAAAAAATATAATTGTTATTTAAAACAAGTTAATGCTTAAGAGGGGAAAATATGCATCTGACTTGTTAAACAGCCTATTCCTGAACCAAAACACCTGTCACTACTGTAAAATGTCTTCAAGGCTTCTGTCTCATATTTAGCATTAAATACTTACTTTCTCTAACAAGAAAACCACCCCTTAGATTGGAGCAAACTGCAGTCCTAGAGCCATCACAGAGGCATTATCTAAGAACACAGCTTTCTCTCCTAAAGCTCAGGCTTTACAGTGATAGATGATTTAGGTACAGAGGAAGTAGAAACTAAGGTGCTAAATCTGCGATCATCATTTGCTGTGAATTGAAATCAGCACCTATATTTACTCACTAAAACCAGCCATTACTCAGCTATAAAATCTCACTCTAGATACCTAAAATATAAGATCACTGCCAAAGATAAACCAATGGTCACCCCCTGACACCACTCTGATAACACTGTTTCACAAACGATAGGTGTTTGTTTAATGGAAATTTTTCTGCCCACCCTGCTCAGTTCTACATATCCTTTCTTCCATTCAGGAAAAGGAAACAAAAGGCTAGTGTGGTATTCTTCCCTTTTAAATACATTTAGGTTCTTCTTAAAAGAACTTATCCCCTTTTAGCTCTCTTTGCTCGATGGGTAAAATTAGATGCATGTTGACCATTTCTATGATTCATGTAATGATTTCACCCTGCCCATTTCATATCTTTCTAATACTGTAGGTTAAAAAAATGGCAGTGATGTTTTAAGGGTTGCCCCCAACAAATAAAATAATGAAAAGAACCCCTAGATTTTAGGCTTTCGACTTATCAAATCCATTTAATTAGGGGAAAAATCCTACTCAATTAAGAATGTAGCTTTTCACTTTAATGTTAGAAACACAGTAATAGTTATCCCAAGCTGTGATTAAGCTGACCTTAGATTTAGTAGTATAAATTAGAAGAGGTGAGTATTTGTATGAATGGAAAAAGTGAAGGTCTCATTTATCTGTGTCAGTTCGTTTGTGGTGATATAGAATCACTTGTTTCATGCCCTTACCCTTAGACAGAACTCACGTATTCCCCTTCTCTCGAGTCTAGGTCCTAAAGAGGCCTTGTTTTCACTTTCCTATGCCTTTTAAGAGTGCTAAGTGTAGATTATGTTATCAGCAGGACACAATGCTACTGCCCCAAAGCAAAATAAGTCACTTCTGGTCAATCAACACCACCAGCAGTTATAAAAAAGAAATCTTTTCTCTTTTGTAAAAGAGTCTTGCCCAACAGTTTCCCATTGCTGCATTGTTGGAGGGGTCTCCCTTCCCTGCTGGGGAGGAAGACACTCAAACCGCAGAAAAGGCCTACTTGCTCCTCACATGCTAGGAAGTAGATTCTCGAGCATCACCTTTTCATCTGCCCAGCTGTGTAGTAGCTGCACTGCCCAGTCTTCCATGTGTGCCAAGTTTGATGCAGGATTAATCCTCTGCCAGCAGTCACTTCCAGCAGAGCTAAAGAGCTGCCATGTCTCTGTCACACTTCTCCATTAAGAGCTCTGTGGTGATAAGGATGTGATGCTTTTACTGAACTTTCTTATCCTTGCACATGCTTCCATAGTTCAAGGAACTTGAAAGATACTTTTCTCTTCTTCCTTCCCCTCACTCCATCACTGTCTTTACTCCCCACATTTATTGTAAAACATCAGTAAAATAAGAATTAAAAGTCACATGAATCCCACCAACATAACTTGTGTTCTGTAGTTTCTGCTGCTTTAACTGAGAGAAGCACTGTTTTGGTTCAGTAAGACAGCTGCACCCCAAATAATTCAGAAATTGTATGTTCTCTGTTCTGCACCTCCACACTTAGCTTCCTCTTACCCTCCCCCACAAAAACTTGGGGCTATAGTCTGTGTTTGTTTCAGATGTCTGGTCAGAAATACATAACACACTAAAGAGTTCATGGTAGGGAGTGGGGAAATCAAATCAATTGAATGATTAAAGACAATGCATTCTGTGCCTGGACAATGATTTAACTAACTCAACTTGGTGAACATTTCCGAGAATGAACTGGTATAAGGCATATGATAAAAGTTCTTCAAAAACAATAATAATCTTTACTTTCTTTGAAAATGGGGTTATACTCCTGCAAAACCCAGAGATTTAGGTAAAACGTGGGCTACAGTAATAGAATTTTCCTCTACTGTAATGATTCATAACCTCTTTTGGATTATAGACCTCTTGGAAAAAACTATAAACTCTTTCCCAGAAAAAGACACATAAGCAAGGTTTTGTACAGATCAAGGGGCTCGTGACTACTCTAAGATTGCCTATTTCTCATGTCCAGAAGTCCATTGATGCCAAATTGAGATTCCCTAAGGCCATGCCAGGTTCCAGGATGGAGACTGCAACTCACAGTTGATGCTGGTGGTTGAAGCTGGAGCTTGCTGAATCTTGAACAGTACTGTCATTTTCAGTCCATCTGGCTAAGGGCACTTGTATGCCACTCAAAGATAGATTAATAGTACTGCTGATGAAAAGAAATCTGTTAGTTGTGCACTAACAATGAGAGTTACAGTAATCAAAACATCTTTTAGGGCCTATTAAAGAATAGTCTCATCAATACATGGGTTTACAATATAGACATTGGTTGCTGCTTCTAAGAATACTATTTAATTAATGAATCCTCTATGCTAAACCAAAGTCTTTTTATTACATTTGTATAATCTCTGGCTTGGACTAATTTATATCTCCTATTTTCAGTGAGTCACCGCTAATTGCCATGAGCTCATTTATAAAGGAAAGACATTAAATCATCTTATGGAGTTGATAAATTATTAAATCAGAACAATTACAGTAACAGGGAAACATGTTCGGAATCAGGAAGGAGAAGGGAAGGGAAGCAAGCAACATCAACTGTTCCCACAGAACAGAACAAAGTGAGTCTGAGATTATGGGGAAGCCTGTCCACAAAGCACATTAATAATACCCAAGATGACTTCTAGATTCATTAGATAATGAGGTCCCCTGCATCCTGAGACTTACTTATTTATAAGCTATAATTACAGTGATAATTTATTCAGTACCTACTTAGTATGCGTCAGACACTGTATTAGGTGGTGAACTTGGAATGATCTCATTTAAACCTTACAGCCACTCTATAAGTGTAGTATTTGGATAGCCATTTTACAAATGAAGGAATAGAGCCTTGGAATGACAAGGCCCTTGTCTGATATCACGCAGTTAAGTAACAGAGCTGGAATTTGTACCTTGGTTATCTGTGCTTGCTTTCCTTTCCTATGTTGTCTTTCTACATAAAAGAAAGTCCCCTCACTTGAAGGAACAGAAATCTTCTTTTTCACCCTTCCTCACCAGGTTTTACTTAAGGTTTCTCTGCCTCAGAAACCCTTGGCAACACCAAGTCTTAACAGGCAAACTGTTCCACTCTGTGGACTCCTGAGCCTACTGCCTTCCTGCATTGCAGTCGGTGGCAGCAACTCAAAACTGGGCTCTGGGCCCATCCAACCATGAGTCTCCTCTGCTCCTGCTAAAACTTAAATAGAATTGGATGATATTTACCTATTTTAAAAAACATTTTAAAATGATTTTGCAAAGGAATTCTGTAGCTCACTATCAAAGGGCCTGGAAATGAGGGAACATTACAGAGTGGACAATTCCTCAAAAAGTGATAAATCCGGGATACTTAGAATTCATCTTATTGTACTGGCTAAAGAGGTGACAAGATTTGAGGCATTATCTGGAAACCAGTGTCCAAAGTTAGATCCAGAGATAATGCAAGTCACATATAGTCTACAGAATTAAAAATCCATTGGAACAGAAAGCAGACAGGTAGTTGCCAGGGCTAGAGAGAGGGGACAATGGGGAGTTACTATGAACTGGGTAGGGGTTTTTATCTGGAACGATGGAAATGTTTTGGAACTAGATAGAGGTGGGGGCTGCAGAACATTGTGAATGTACTAAATGCCACTGAATTATTCACTTAAAAATGATTAATATGTCATGTAAATTTAACCTCAATTTAAAAAAATTTATGGAACTATCAGAAAAATATAATTACAAAGTCTACTACACCTTCTGCTCCAGCTGAGACCATTATACACAGCCACCCCGGGTCGAACTCAGTTACAAGGAATTCCATTAAGACAACATAAGCCAGATCTAATAAGAGAATTGATTTTAAAACAGAGCCTGGAGACAAAGCCCAAAATCTCCTTCAGTATAAATGAAAGAAAGAATAAATAGCTAGAGATGTTGCTTGTTCATATGTACCCATCACTGATTTCCAACTAATATTATTTTTATTGTTACATAATCAGCGATCTCTAAAGTCCTGAAAAACATTTAAATCATGAGAATGTATTTTTTTCTCAGAACCCAATAAATTAGTGTACTTGAAAGCATACTAATTTAAAATGAAAATAACTGAGGGGGCTTTGTAGGATCTTAAAATAGATCTCATATGTGAAATTGTATTTTTCTTTATAGAACATCCATTACTGGTTTTGCTGCTTGTTCAGATTTAATGTAGAGTTTAGACTGATGTCATTACTCTTTTTCCTATTCTCAAATATCTCACATTGGCAAATGGGTGAGTGCTCCTGAATCCAGCCAAACAAAGGAAAGGACTATGTTTATTACTTCACTATGTCCTACTGCACATTCTTAAAGGATGAAAAGAATGGCTACTGTGTAGATCAAAAGGCTTCTCCCCTCTATCGATCTCCTGGAAGGTGATTAGATTGCCCTCATGTTTTATGCTTATATTTCACAAACTTATTAGGTGGGGGTGGGGACTAGCTAAAGTGTAGAAATTATTTTTTATAATCCTTTGAAACATACATAAACACACACATATATACCGGGACTGTAATAAAAGTCACACTGCAGACATTTAAAGGTTTATGTTTTTATAGTGCTTCAGTAATTCTGAATAAAACACAAAATAGAGAAAGCTCAGGCTATAAAGAAACATGAAGATTGATTTTGGAGGGGTCTCCAGGCTTGCTTCATCTTAGATTAATTACTGTAGATCACCACATGGCTACTCATCTCCCTGATGAGGTAAGTGGTCTTTGTTCTGTGTAAGTCAGACACTTTATTCTAGTTCTATCACATGCTCTTAGAAGTTATACAACGCTCAACAGAGTGTAACCAAAATCGCTAGAATAAGGTCTCAAGTTTAGGAATAAAATCAGTAGCAGATTCTTGTCAATTTCTGATTATTGTTCAGGGCAAAAAAAAAAAAAACATTTTTCTGTAGACGTGCTTATTAAAACAAATTAACTCACTAAGGTTCATCTGCTATGCCATAAGTAACTTTCATCTCCCATGATTTCCTGGCATAAAGAGTCACACACAACATATGGAATTCCTGAGTCCCTTAGGGCTAGACAATCTTTTAACTTTATCTTAAGCCACACTCGAGTTCAACAAAATAAGTTCCTTTCTGACAACTGAAAATGTTTGTCCATGAACTCATCCAGTCTGCAAAGTAGAAGCAGCAGAGCCAAGATTAGAACTAGGGCGAAAGCAGAATCTAGGTCCAACTTCAGACCCTGTATCTCCACCTGTCTCCTGGTTATTCATAAAATGAATGAAGAGAGAAAACACATAAGAAAGGAGAAAAACAGTTTAAATCAATCTTTTAATACTAGTAGACCCCCTTTATTCATTAGGAAAGGAACTGAGCAAAGTAATCTAGAAAGTGACATAGGGACCATATTTGAGCTTGATAATAGACTATATGCCAACCACTGTTCTGAGTACTTTACATATTCACTAATTATCATAGTAGGCCTTTGAATTAGATACCATTGTCCCCATTTACAGGTAAGAAAAACTAAAGCTGCCCAAGATCACATAGCTTGCAAGTAGCAAAGCTGGGAATGAAAGCTATGCAGTTTGGGTTCACGATTTATGTCCTTAACCACTATGCAATTCTGCCTTTATTCCTTTTAGGGGAAAAAACTTTGTTCCTGGCAACCTTTGTCTTTTCCATCTTCTAATTTAAAATGTTATTCGACAAGCTTTTCTCTTGGGAAAATGTTTTCTTAGAAACATTAGAAGAGAAAAATATTTTCTCATTTAAATGAAAATAGTATCACACTAAGAACCCTTGTAAAGCCAGACACCATCAGAACAAAATCAAAACGCAGTAAAGACCAAACAATAATATTTATTTTATGTAAGTAAGTACTTGGCAAGCTTTCAGGAGATCAATATGGCATTTCATTTGTGAATGTATTATTAATCTCTAGAGGTAATACAATTTAGATTTCATCAGTCCAGTTTTGAAGATAGGCCAATAATCAAACTCATGTGCACAAAACCATATTGAAAAGAAATAAAAACGAGAACCTACTCTTCCATGGTCTACTGAAGAAAACAAAGATGAATATTCAGAATCAGCATCTGCTTGAAACTTTTCCATTACCAGGGGTTTCTAAGATGACGAAATACACCACAGAAGTTGCAACCATAAGCACTTTAAAGGGAAAAAAAAATCAATTAAAAAATTAGTCACATGTCTGATAAGCAATTATGACCTGATGACAAGAATATTCGTCTAGGATTGAATCACAGAGTATATACTTTGGGCAAGCTGAGTAAGACAAATGGGTCAGAAGTGTTTCTTCCAAGAATTCAAAGACAAAGTCACTATAGAAGAGTCACTGTGTGTGTAAGCCCTGTGTTAGCTTGGAATCCAGGAGAAAAATGGTCAGAGACTGGATAAGAATGTATCTGAATCAGAAGGGAAAGGTAATGCAATAGCAATAGAGGGTAAGCTGAGTGAAGTCCAAGGTCAGAGGAAATGACTTGGGCTATACTAGAGAGAAAAGACTGGGATGACATTTAAGGGAAGAACTAGAAACCTGCCAGGCACGTATTTTGCCAGACTACAACTGCCGCAAGCTATCCCTCTGGGCATCTTTGCTTAGTGTCACGTTAGAGAGGGCTTAGACAGAAACAAGAAGATACCCATGCTGTGGCAATCAAATCTCTCTTTAGCCATTGAAATTAGGCTCTGGAATCTGCACTTCATATATTCTTAGCTGCGCAGATTTGAGACCCGAGTTTCGTTTCCTCTTACATTCCTAGTAAAAATTCCATTTGAAAAAACATTAATCTTAACTAAACTGAATGCATGCTGCTTGTGGTGGCAGCAAGGCTAACCCAAGGCAACAGGGTATTTGTTTTTGTTTGTGCCTTTTTATCATCTAAATCTTTGATCTGGTTAAAGACAGCTACCAAGTATTGCCTCCTCATCCCTAAGTTTTTGCTTCTCCAAGTTAATCAGAAGTAATTGATCAACCTTTTTTTTTTTTTTTTGGTTTCTGGGTCTCTCCAACTGTTTCCTATCCCATTGTTCTCACATTGGTCAGTACCTTTGAAGTATGCTCCCTCAGAACTGGACACAGATGCAGTGGAGATAAATATTAACTCCTTTGATCTGAAACTGTATTTCTGTTGATATAGCCCAAGATCACATTTAGAATTATAGGTATGTAAACCAATCAATCAGCATTTGTAGATTACTGGCTGGTAGTAATAGGGCAAATAGTGCTTTGAGATTCTTGTAAGTCAAGTCCAGGAGGGAGTGGGAAAAAAGGGTAGAGTTCTTTGACTCTTATTTACCAGCACCTTAATTTTTTATTAAGATTTTGAGAGATGTTTGTAACCCAAAGACTTTGAGTTCCTTGGAGGAACTCCCTTTAATTTTAATCTTGTCCACACAATGTCTAACAAGTGATAAATTCTTTGACTTGTTCATTGCAGAAGTGTTTATCAAATAATCACATCTAATATTCTAAATATTTTTCCATGTTACTATAATTCATAACTTCAAAACCCTTGGAATGTCTTGTCTTTGAATGCCTCAGACCTTGGGCCACACCAGATAACTTACAATAACAATGTGATTTATGGTGAATGCCTATTTTTCTATACCTGGGGCCCTGGTACATGCTGTATTAATCTGATCACTGCGCCAGTGCCGGGGTCTCAATTGCTGAGTCAATCACATGGGCACTGCATGCCCATGTGACTGTCCCAGTAAAAACCCTGGACACTAAGGCTCAGGTGAACTTGCCTGGTTGGCAATACTTTGACATGTCACGTATCACTGCTGGGAGAATTAAAGACTGTCCCTCCATCTTCACTGGGAGAGGACTACTTGAAGTTTGTGCATGGTTTCTCCTGGATTCTGCCTTATACATCTTTTTTGAAACCTTTGCTAATTTTAATCTGTATCCTTTCACTGTAATAGACTAGAACCATGAGTCCTTCTAGAGAACCACTGAACTTGAGGGTGACCTTGGAGATTCCTGACACATGTATGTCAATATGGGACAAGAATAAAAATACTAATTTGTGAAGAAACTTTAAGAGGCAAAGAATTCCAGTTACTATTCTGTCCATTGTCAAATGACAGCATCCAGTATAATCAGTTAAGGTAAAGATGTTTATAAAATATCTATTTGATGGCAAAGTTTAACTTTGATTCAATACCTTGTCTCTTAGAGTTTTGGTTATTTTTTTTTTAAATCCACAATAAGCAACAACATTTCAAAATAGGTTAAAATAAATTTTTATTAAAAAATTTTATTAAATGTTAGATTTTTACACAACTCACAAATTCTTTAAAAAACAATTGCCAATCCTTACCCAATTAAAATTGTTTCTATGCAGATTTGGAAATTTTGCAGTGAAATAGGACCT
>NW_011888870.1:6176624-6213622 GCF_000151845.1 Pteropus vampyrus | reverse complement strand
TATGTAAACCAATCAATCAGCATTTGTAGATTACTGGCTGGTAGTAATAGGGCAAATAGTGCTTTGAGATTCTTGTAAGTCAAGTCCAGGAGGGAGTGGGAAAAAAGGGTAGAGTTCTTTGACTCTTATTTACCAGCACCTTAATTTTTTATTAAGATTTTGAGAGATGTTTGTAACCCAAAGACTTTGAGTTCCTTGGAGGAACTCCCTTTAATTTTAATCTTGTCCACACAATGTCTAACAAGTGATAAATTCTTTGACTTGTTCATTGCAGAAGTGTTTATCAAATAATCACATCTAATATTCTAAATATTTTTCCATGTTACTATAATTCATAACTTCAAAACCCTTGGAATGTCTTGTCTTTGAATGCCTCAGACCTTGGGCCACACCAGATAACTTACAATAACAATGTGATTTATGGTGAATGCCTATTTTTCTATACCTGGGGCCCTGGTACATGCTGTATTAATCTGATCACTGCGCCAGTGCCGGGGTCTCAATTGCTGAGTCAATCACATGGGCACTGCATGCCCATGTGACTGTCCCAGTAAAAACCCTGGACACTAAGGCTCAGGTGAACTTGCCTGGTTGGCAATACTTTGACATGTCACGTATCACTGCTGGGAGAATTAAAGACTGTCCCTCCATCTTCACTGGGAGAGGACTACTTGAAGTTTGTGCATGGTTTCTCCTGGATTCTGCCTTATACATCTTTTTTGAAACCTTTGCTAATTTTAATCTGTATCCTTTCACTGTAATAGACTAGAACCATGAGTCCTTCTAGAGAACCACTGAACTTGAGGGTGACCTTGGAGATTCCTGACACATGTATGTCAATATGGGACAAGAATAAAAATACTAATTCGTGAAGAAACTTTAAGAGGCAAAGAATTCCAGTTACTATTCTGTCCATTGTCAAATGACAGCATCCAGTATAATCAGTTAAGGTAAAGATGTTTATAAAATATCTATTTGATGGCAAAGTTTAACTTTGATTCAATACCTTGTCTCTTAGAGTTTTGGTTATTTTTTTTTAAAATCCACAATAAGCAACAACATTTCAAAATAGGTTAAAATAAATTTTTATTAAAAAATTTTATTAAATGTTAGATTTTTACACAACTCACAAATTCTTTAAAAAACAATTGCCAATCCTTACCCAATTAAAATTGTTTCTATGCAGATTTGGAAATTTTGCAGTGAAATAGGACCTACAAAATATTTTTTAGAAAACTATCACAATGCTAATCTTAGGCAAAATAATGCTTAAAACTGAAATCACTGTATGTGATTGAGGTCTCAAACATCCATATTCTTTATCTCAGGAATAAAGTAATGGAAAAATGAACATTAAACTGACTTATTGAGGAAACAATGAATAAGTATTCTGTAAACTTCTCAAAATTTTTATTACTTTCAGAAGCAGTATCATTACAAAGTATTAACAATCACAATATGTACTCAAATAAAATGAATGTTAATAAATTTTAATAAATTAACATTCACAGAATAAAAATATTGTTACAAAGAGGCACCCCTTGCTGTAAGATACGTTAAAGAAGTCTTTATTATTACACTGGTTTATGGTTTGGGCCATAAACCCTGCAGGAGACAGTCTCTTCACACAGAATGATAATTCATCCCTTTTAGAGGTGAATAACATCTCTTTAGTAGTGTTGCTAGTAAAAAAAAATGAATCCAAGTTCAAAATATGATGGCAACACACAAAAGTGGCTGATAGTTTTGGTCTTTGTCTGAGAGGTACAGTCTGTAGTTTAACAAAGACTGGCTTTGAATTTTCAGTTCAAAAGCATACTTCTTTCCCAAAAAGATGACTGCCCAACTGATACCATTCCAGAGAGCAGAATCCAAACTACCAACTTGAAAGGGATATGGCTCAATGAAGAAGGAAATAGTAACCGATTTACGTCAAAGATTAGGAAGCAAAATCAGTGTCAGAGTATTTGAAAATCACAAGGAATTTAAAAATTCAATGCTTTGAAAATTTCCCCCTGAGCTATGGATGCTTTTTATATACAGTCTCTAGTAAAATGGATGCATTTAATCAGTTCAAGTTGTACTTATAAATGTTATAATGCTTGGTGTGAAAATAGATGTTATGTCTCAAACAGCAACTACGTTTTGTGGAAATCTTTGGTGGGACGCGATCCTGCAGAAGCCTCTTTATTTCTCTCCTCCTAACATGCCTAGAATTTTCAAGTAATTTTCAGAGGAGAAACCACAAGACCATAATGAAGGACCAGCAGACCATCCTGAAAAGAAAAAAGTGTTTTGCAGTTATTGGAACATGAGTTATGTAAACAATCAAGTCAAAGATGGTTTCTTTTTCATAACCCAATACTAATGTGAAATTCTTTGCCTTAAAGAGAATAAAGGGTCCAAGATAAATATACCTGCTTATTTCACTTACCTCATCACCAAACACTCCTTGTCAATGTGCCTTTTTTATGACTCTCGGGAGATAATTCTGAAACTACTAGGTATCCATAGTTAGCCAAGGTTGTTTATGGCTAGACAGTTCCTCAAAAAAAAAAAAAAAACTAAGAGATATACCTTTCCTTCTTAACAGACTACTTAACAGACCATCCAGGCACTGAGCTTCCCTAAAAAAACACTCAGTCATCATATAGCATCATGGATCTGCTAAGAAATGAAACATTTATACACAGCGATGTCCTCAGTCAGGTGTTGTTGGGCAACTTAACCCTATATTGACTCCAGATACTGTGTTTCTGTTTTTTTATCTGCTTTTTTGAGGTTCTATCTCCTCTCTTGATAGCGGGTCTTCATTCCTTGTGCTCTCACCAAGGCTGCATCCAACAAGCAATCCACCTTTTTAAGGAGCTATTTCTAATTTATGATGAACTAGAATACTAGCTAAAAGGAAGACTCACTGGGGAAGTGCCATGAGCAACTGGCCTACTTTGAGCAACATGGAGAAGTGATGGCATACATGCCCTGCATTTCCAATCCTGCTCTAGCTATTACTCTTTTTCTTCTTTTCTAAGCTTTTCCATGGCTCCACTTCCTCACTTCTCATTCACTACTCAACTCATTGCAATCTGGCCTCTCAGTTCTTGCAACTCCAGAGAAAACACACTGGAATTCTACAAAAAGGTTCACAAATTCGAATGCCCACAAAGGCCAGGAAAGCAACATAAATGAACATGTGAGCCAGGTATGTGAGCCAAAATGGAATACTGAGACCAGTGGTAAACTACAGAGCACATATCTAGCTAAAAGACTTTATTTTTTATTTTCATTTTTTTATGGTAAAAATTTTATTTAATGTTTCAGGAAGCTGAGTGAAAGGTAAATGAGAAATCTTTACACTATTTTTGCAAGTCTGCAATTTCAAGATAAAAGGTTTCCAAATACAAATATAATATTTAAAACATCAAAAAAATTATTTAATTTTCATCTAAAAAATAAAACAGAACTAGTCTTTTTGACATACTGAATAACATCCACTTTAAGACTATGGGATTCAAATCCACAGCCCTAAAATGTCACTTTTTTAAAACAATGTTTATTGGGGTAACATTGGTTAATACAATTAAATAATTTTCAGGTGTACATTACAATTTGACATCTATATATTCTATTGTGTGTTTATCACTCAAAGTCCAGTTTCCTTCGGCTACCATATATTTGATCCCCTTTACCCACTTCACCCTCCTCCTACCCACATATATGTGACCACCTTTACCCCATCTACCTGCCCGCTTCTTCCATACCCCCTACCTTCTGGTCACCACAAGTCCATTGTCCATGTCCATGAGTCTCTGTTTGTCCTGTTCATTTGTTGCTTTTTAGATTTATATCCCACATAAGTGATATCATGTGAATTTCAACTTTTTCTGTCTGGCTTATTTCATGTAGCATGATTATCTCGAGGTCCATCCATGTTGTCGCAAATGGCAGTATTTCATCTCTTCTTATGGCTGAGTAATATTCCATTGCATACATGTACCACACAGCTTCTTTTGCCAATCATCTATCGTAGGACACTTCAGTTGCTTCCATGTCCTGGCCACTGTGAATAATGCTGCTATGAACGTCGGTGTGCAAATATCTTTTTGGATATGGGTTTTCAAGTCTTTGGGGTAAATATCCAGTAGAGGGATTGCGGGATCATATGGTAGATCAATTCTTAGTTTTATGAGGAACCTCCATACAGTTTTCCATAGTGGCTGTACCAATTTGCAGTCCCACCAGCAGTGTATGAGGGTTCCTATTTCTCTTCATCCTCTCCAGCATTTGTTATTATTTGTCTTGTTGATTATAGCTATTTTAGCAGGGGTGAGATGGTATCTCATTGTGGTTTTGATTTGCATTTCCCTAATAGCTAGCGATGTTGAGCATCTTTTCATATATTTGTTGGCCATTTGTATGTCCTCTAGGAAGAAGTGTCTGTTCAGGTGCTCCGCCCATTTTTTGACTAGATCAATTGTTTTTTTTGTTGTTATTGAGTAGTATGAGTTCTTTGTATATTTTGGATATTGGGCCCTTATCGGAGGCTTTGCTTGCAAATATATTTTCCCATTCTGATGGTTGTCTCTTGTTGACGGTTTCTTTTGCAGAGCAGAAGCTTTTTAGTTTGATGTAGTCTCATTCATTTATTTTAGGTTGTACTTCCCTTGCTTCAAATTCATAAAATCCTCTTTAAGTCCAAGGTCCTTGAGTTTAGCTCCTATGTTTTCTTCTATGCACTTTGTTTCAGGGCTTATATTCAGATCCTTAATCCATTTTGAGTTAATTTTGGTGTGTGGTGATAGACAACAGTCTATTTTTCATTCTTTTGCAGGTGGCTTTCCAGTTTTCCCAGCACCATTTATTGAAGAGGCTTTCCTTTCTCCACTGTATGTTTTTGGCTTCTTTGTCAAAAATTCTCTGCCCATATAAATATGGGTTTATTTCTGGATTCTTGCTTCTGTTCCACTGGTCCATGTGTCTATTTTGCTGCCAATACCATGCCATTTGATTACTGTCGCTTTGTAGTATAATTTGAAGTCAGGCAGAGTGATGCCTCCAGCCTCGTTCTCTTTTCTCAGGATGGCTTTGGCAATTCAGGGTCTTTTGTGCTTCCATACATATCTGATGATTTTCTGTTCCATTCCTTTAAAAAATGCTGATGGGATTTTGATGGGGATTGCATTAAATCTGTAGAATGCTTTAGGTAAAATGGTCATTTTAACTACGTTGATTCTTCCAATCCAAGAACATGGAATATCTTTCCATTTCTTTGTATCTTCTTTGACTTCTTTTAATAGAGTCTTATAGTTTTCATTATAGAGGTCCTTCACATGTTTCGTTAAACTTATTCCTAGGAATTTTATTTTTTGTTGCAACTGCAAAAGGAATTATTTTTTCCACTTTTTTTTCCTGACGCTTCATTATTCGAGTATAGGAACGCTACGGATTTTTGAACGTTGATTTTGTATCCAGAGACTTTACTATATTTGCTTATTGTTTCTAGTAGTGTTCTTGTGGAATTTTTAGGGTTTTCTATATAGAGAATCATGTCAACCACAAATAGTGACAGTTTGACTTCTTCATTTCCTATTTGGATGCCTTTTATATCTATCTCTTTTCTGACTGTACTTGCTAGGACCTCCAATGTTATATTGAATAACAATAGCGATAATGGACAGTCTTGCCTTGTTCCTGATCTTAGAGGGAAGGTTTTTAGTTTTTCACCATTAAGTATAATGTTGGCTGAGGGTTTGTCATATATGGCCTTTCTTATGTTAAGGTACTTTCCTTCTGTACCAATTTTGTTAAGTCTTTTGGTCATAAATGGATGCTGTGTCTTGTTGAAGGTTTTTTTCTGTATCTATTGATATGATCATATGATTCTTATTTTTTATTGTGTTTATGTGGTGTATCACGTTAATTGATTTGCATATGTTGAACCATCCTTATGCTCCTGGGATGAAGCCCACTTGATCGTGCTATATAATCTTTTTAATATGTTGCTGTATTCACTTTGCTAGCATCTTATTTAGGATTTTTGCATCTGTGTTCATGAGAGATATTGATTTGTAGTTTTCTTTTTTTGTGTTATCCTTACCAGGTTTTGGTATCAGGGTAATATTGGCCTCATAAAATGAGTTGGGAAGTATTGCCTCTTCTTCAATTTTTTCAAAGAGTTTGAGAATAGATATTAAATCTTCTTTGAATGTTTGCTAGAATTCACTGGCGAAGCCATCTGGTCCTGGACTTTTACTTTTTGGTAGGTTTTTGGTGATTGTTTCAATTTCCATACTGCTGATAGTTCTATTTAGATTTTCCAGATCTTCTTGATTCAGTCTAGGAAGATTGTATTTTTCTAAGTCCATTTCTTCTAGGTTATTAAATTTGGTGTTATATACTTTTTCATAGTATTCTTGTATGATCCTTTGTATTTCTGCGATGCCAGTCGTAATTTCCCCTCTTTCATCCCTGATTTTATTTGTGTCCTTTCTCTTTTTTCTTTAGTGAGTCTAGCCAGGGGTTTGTCAATTTTATTAACCTTCTCAAAGAACCAGCTCTTTGTTGTATTTATTTTTTCTATTTTTTTTTTCAATTTCATTTATTTCTGCTCTAATTTTGATTATTTCCTTCTGCTGACTTAAGGCCTCATTTGTTCTTCCTTTTCTAGTTTTGTATGATGGAGCGTTAGGTTGTTTATTTGAGCTCGTTCTTGTTTTTGGAGATAGGCCTGTAATGATATGAACTTTCCTCTTAGGATCGCTTTTGCAGTGTCCCAAAAGTTTTGATATGTTGTACTATCATTATCATTCATTTCTATGTATCTTTTGCTCTTTTTGTTTCTTCCCTGAACCAGTTATTTTTCAGTAGCATGTTGTTTAATCTCCATGTATTTGTGGTTCCTCCCGATTTCTTTTTGCAGTTGATCTCTAGTTTCAAAGCATTATGATCAGAGAATATGGTTGGTATTATTTCAACCCTCTTATATTTGTAGCTAAGGAATTTAAACTAAAAAATACTTAAAACACAGAATAAGCCAAGTAGTACATAACCCCATATTATGTTTGGCTGTGGACCATCAGATCTGTTCTAATTAGCCTAATCAAAGTAAATGAATTTGCACTATAACATAAATAGAAAGATTGTATTAAAATTTTTACATAAATACAAATTTTTCAGAAATGAAAACATCATTTGCAAACAATATACCGATAAGTAGACATATAAAACAAAGTATAGCTGTTCCAAAATCTCAAAACAACTTCAATATATTTATAAAATCACATTTTATAAAATGAGATACTTATAATGTCTATTATATTTATCTTTTATACTTAGATGTCTCCATTTATGGTGTTTTTAAACTACCAACCAGAGTGAGTCTTCCAAAACATACATCAGATTGGGGCTGGGTGAAAAAGTTGAAGGGATTAAGAAGTACAAACTGGTAGTTATAAAATAGTCATGGGGATGTAAAGTACAGCATAGGGAATATAATCAATGATACTATAATAACTATGTACAGTGCCAGGTGGGTACTAGACTAATTGGGACGAATCACTTTGTAAATTATGTGTCTAATCACTATGCTGTCCACCTGAAACTAATATAAAATAATACTGAATGTCAATTGTTATTGAAAAATAAAAATTAAAAATTAAACTTAAAATGGTATTGGTAAAAACAAAAAACAAAGCCATTATGTCAGATTATGTCATTTCTGTCCTTGGCTCAAATTTCTCCAATCGCATTTCCCACCTAACTCAATTAAAATCCAAAGTTCATACTATGGCCTATAGTCTTACATGGTTTTATTACATCTAGACCTCCGTTCTGCCTATTATCTCTTTAAAAGTTAAAACCAGAGCTACCATATGACCCAAAATATATCAGAGAAATAAAAACATGTCCATACAAAAACTTAGAGATCAATGTTCAAAGCAGCACCATTCATATTAGCCAAAAAGATGTTAACTACCAAAATATCCATCAGTTGATGAATGGTTAAATAAAATGTAGAATATCTATATGTGTGTGTTATATGCTGTTGAGTCAGCTTTAACTCTTGGATACCCTATGAATGAGCGATGCCCACAGTGTCCTGTCTTCAGCAGCCCCACTCAGCTCTGTAGACTCCTGCCTATGGCTTCTTTTATGGAGTCGATGCATTTCATATTTGGTCTTTCTCTTTTCCTGCTGCCTTCTATTTTTCCCAACATTATCTTTTCCAAAGAACCCTGCCTTCTCATGATGTATCCAAAGTAGAACAGCTTCAGTTTGTCATTTTTACCTCCAGTAATGTTTCAGGCTTAATTTCCTTTAGGGCCCACTAGTTTGTCTTCCTGGCAGTCTAGAGTATCTGTAGAGCTTTCCTCCAACACCATATTTCAAATGAATCAATTTTTTTTCCTACCAGCCTTATTCACTGTCCAATTTTCACATCTGTACATAGTAACTGGGAAATAAAGGTGTGGATGATCTTAGCCTTGGTCTCTAATGACACATCTTTGCTCTCAGTGATCTTTCCTAATTCTTCCACTGCTGTCCTGAGTTTCAGCCTTCTCTAGAATACTGAATATCCATATAATGAAATATTCAGCCATGAAAAGGAACAAAGTACTGATACATACTAAAACATGAATGAAGCTTGAGAACATCATGCTAAGTAAAAGAAGCCAGTCACAAAGGACCATATATTGTATGATTCTATTTATATGAAATTTTCTGAACAGATAAATACAAAAATAGAAAGTAGAGTAATGGTTCATAAAGGCTGGAGGATTGGGGTTATCTGGGGAATGAATATTAATGGGTACAGAGTTTCTTTGTGGGGTGATAAAAATGTTCTAAAATTGACTGGGGTGATAGTTTCACAACTCTGTAAATATTCTAAAAACCATTGAATTGTATACTTTAAATGGGTGAATTAATTATACCTCAATAAAGCTATTAAAAAGTAGTAACTCTCTGGGAATAATAATAGTAGTGTTCCAAATTTCAAGAAGAGGTTTGAGTTGAACCGGTATATGTCTTTGTCAAAACTCACGCATTTCATTGTATGTTATTAAAATATACATGTGTGTATGCACATAAGTGTTTGTGTTATCCATTCTGCTTCTTTCAAGGAATTGTATAATCCACACTAAGATAATTCTTACAATATTCTGTATCTTATTTTAAGTAGTTGATCATGGAGCACAGGCAATTTCACCAAAATAAAGAATTACATATCTAATAAATTAAACAAAAATTTGTTTAAACTGAGAGCTGCTCATTAAATCTTTATTAGTACTTTATAAGCTTCTTAGAGCCATATAGTTCTTAAAACAATATATTATTCCAGGTTCAGTGATACATTGGAATATGTGTCATTAAAATTATAGATCCTATCCTGCTTTTTATTTATCCTGACTAAGAGATTTCACATTATATTCTCAATCACATTACAGGCAAATTAAAATATCAAAATAGTTACCATGACTTCTTACCTATTGAGCAAGAAATGGACGTCAATCTCTAAAGCCAAACGAGTATTTACAAATTTTTCTTTAAAAAATGTCTTTGCAGATGTATTCGCTCAGTGGCCTTCGAAGCCCTACCACAGTACTGGACAGAGATAAAAAGAGCAAGGCCCCTAGAGTCAAAGTGCCCTGGCTCACCCACTAACTCACTGTGGGCAAGCTGCATGTCTTTTCTGTACCTTGGTTTCCTTGTCTTTAAAATCGGGGGATAATTAAATAACTATGTTGTACATCTGAAAATAATGTATATTGTATATTAACTATATTTCGATACAATAAAAAATTAAATAAAATGTGTCATAGAATTGAGAAATAAAACAGCTTGTCCATAGAAATGATTTAGAAAAATGCCTAACGCATAGTAAGCATTCAATAAATATTAGCTTTATTATTATTTATTTTTTTACAAACCTTTTATTTATTTACTTTCAATAAGTTTAAATCCCTGAGGGGTACAGCATTTACATGGATTCTGTGTCCAATGGCCTTAGCAGGAAGGTTGCTTTGGAATTTGGCACGAACCATGCCCTTTTCCATGAGCACCAGTCACCTTACCCCAGATTACCCTGGTTTTGTTCAGTTTGCCACCAGGAGTCACTGTGTTGTTCTTTGCCTTGTACACATAAGCACATCTCTTGCCTAGACAGAATTCAGTCTCATCTCAAGCATAAACACCTTCAGTTTTAAGGAGAGCTGTGTGCTCTCTCTGGTTCCGGAGAACCCGCTTACAGCCAGCAAAAATGGCCTTGGCCCATAGTCTTTTAGACATATTTGTCATTTTAGAAGTCCTGTTCCCAGGAGGCCTCCACAGGCTCCAAGAAGGTAGAAAAAGCAGATTTATTATTTATTTATAGTCCAGGTAATTTTAAGAAAATTGTAGAATATTTCTTAAAATTTTATTGACAATATGCAACTTTTTTCTTTCATCAAATAACTTGCCTGCTAGGTACTAAGTATGATAAAATCTAACACCTACCTGCATGGCTGCATCACCTATTGCACGTCGAATTTCCCTTAGAGTTTGATACCGCTCCAACAGGTGATCACCACAGATGATGTCTACCTACAGGCAAATAAAAGTATCAGATGCTTCAAATTTCCATATGAAAAAATTAAGAAAAATCAATATAATTATTTCCAGACTACACTTACTATTTTATTTTAGACTGATTAAACACTCTCAAGAAAGATTTTAGAAATGTTTTACAAAAGTAAATAAAATAAAATGGAAAGAGCATAGCAGGACAACAGCACAATACAACCAATATTCAAAACGATTCCCCTGAATTTCTGAGAACAAGTTAAATCACATTTGATATATTCAGCATAAGAAGGTGCAGAAAAGTACGTTTTTAAACAAATTCCATGATAAAATGATTAAAAGGGTATATGATGCTTAAAAAGGCAATCTTTAGTTATTTGAATAATTCTAAAGAATATCTCATTCTCCAACAATGGAAAGTCTAACACTGACACGATGTACACACTAAGGGAACTGTTTCACGGATGGAACAATCTTAGTCTTTTCAGCCCTTTAGTAATGTCGAAGCTCTAAGATAAGTCTACTTTTATACAAAATGCTCTAGAAAGAATATTGTAATATAGTTATATACTACAATGTAACAAGATTGTAGTATACCTACTTGCTAAGATAGAAAAGCAAATCTTTAATCTCTCACTGAGTGTTCCTTTCCCATTGCCTTTATTTATTTTTATTAATTATTTTTTTTATGGTGACATTGGTTAACGAAATCCAGTAAATTTCAGCTGTATCCCACTGCCTTTAAAATGAGATCAGGTCCTTAATGTCTGATTAATATATATCACTTAATTGTCTCCATCCCCTAACATCCCATTTTAGTTTTTGGCATGAAATTTCTCCTTGTCCTCTAAACCAGAATATCACCTCTGACCCCTATTTCTCCTTTTCCTTTCTTCTCACATGCAATCAATTACCAAGTTCTGTGCTTCTTAGTTCATAATACCTCTTAAGTTCATATCATTCTTTCAACTGCTGCCCCTAGGCTTAAACCACTGAAACCAGCTATTAACCCAATTTCCTACTTTCATATTCCATTTACTCCAAAAATCCTATATACTGCCAACACATTAATTTTCCCAAAACCTTCAGTATAGTTGGAAAAGGATAGTAAAAGCAGTTGCATTTAACTGAGCAGTCACTATGTACATCATGTTATACATTTAATCTTCCCTTTCCTGTGAGCTAGGTATTATAGTTCCCATTTTACAATTAGGAATAGTAAGAGGTGAAGACATTGAACTTTCCTAAGGCATAAAGCTAGTAAGCAGCAAAGTGGAGATCTGAACCCAGGTCTGTCGCTAGGTCTATCTTTCTTCAAAGCCTAAGTGCATATCAAGGGTCAGCAAACTTTTTCTGTAAAGGGCTAGATAATAAATATTTTAGGCTTTGTGGGCCATAGGATTTCTGCCACACCTACTCAATTCTGCTATTGTAGCATGAAAAAAAAAAAAGCCATAGTATGGGTTCCAATAAAACTTTATTTATGAAAACAGATGGCAGTCTAGATTTGGCCATGGGTCATAGTTTGTCAACTCCTGTGCTATCTCATAATGCATAATCTCCAATAAGTAACAACTTTTATGTTTTATACTTACCAGTTTAAAATTGGCAGAACAATACTTGTTGCAAAATGACCTGAAAGCCATGATAGATCTTGCATACAGAACTTAGATCCATGAAAAATTAAAGAATTTGGAAACTATCATTATGTTTTTATTAAGTATTCAGCAATGCAGAGACCAACACTTTTATACCACATGGTATATATTTATGGTTTGTTCACTATAATTTTATTTTTAACTTAATCTTAACCCCAGAGGTTGGCCAGTTACTAACAGTTTCATGTGCATGTTCCTAGATGCTATGTGTGCATGTGGGTTTTTTGTTCGCTTTTATAAAAAAGGGATTATGTCACATATTATTGTTCTACATATTCTTTTATTTAAAAAACAACAAAACCTTAATATGTCATGGACTCTTTTGGAGTACAGTTAACTCTCTCTCTCTTTAAAAGCTACATTATGTTCTATCGTATGAATACATCATAATTTATATATACATTCCCCTTATAAACATTTAGATCGCTTCCCACTTTATACGCTGATTTTTAAAGTTACTTGACTATAAATATTTCATAAATTACTTCATTCAGATTCACATCTCTGAGGATCCCACAAACATGACCCACATATTTGGTAATTTGCTATGATAACTCACAAAATTCAGCATGACTGGAGCTATGATTATAGCAACATAGCAAGAATACATAGCCAGAACAGTAGAGGAAAAAAATGTAGGTGGTGTCTGGAGAAATTCACGCATAGGTTTCCTATGCTCTCCCTCCCAATCCAGGAGATAACACCGAGTACTCCTTTCTCTACCAGCGGAAATGCAGCCAATTGTGCAATGTTTCTGCCCAGGAAAGCCAATCTGAGGCTCAGAGTTTAGGGTTTTTATTGAGACCTGTTTACGTTGTCATTCTCTGCCTAGCAACTACCGAATTCCAGACTCCCAGAAGGTAAGCAGGTGTTCATCACAGATCCATTGTTTGTATAGTCTAGGCACAATGAAATACCTTTATCGGTTAGGGAACTTTTCATATTAATGCAGGAACTTTTTACAAACCAAGTTCCTAGATGCTAGGGAAGGGCCAACCTTCTAAGAAGGCGCTTCCAAAGACAGAACGCTCAAGTCTGTTTTGTTAATTCCTTTCTGCACAATCTTTCTACCCTCTTGCATATCAAGTCTTGCTAGAAAGGATCACTATAATATTTCTGAATTTCAGAGCAGAAATAAGAATGTGAAAGTAGTCTTAAGGAGAGAGGAAAAACTCTTATCTTTTAAAAAACAAGATGATACTAGAACTTCTAAGATAGGAATTTTCACTGAATGAATCACTGGCTCATTCCTCTTTGTTCGTACATACTTTTATCTGATAGAAAGTTCTTTTCTTCTTTTGCAAATTCATATTCATTTTTCAAATCCATTCTTTCACCTCTTCAAAGTTAAATCATTCACTCTGTGCTCTTGCTGCACTTATCATATCCTATTGTTATTTAGTTGTTGCTTGTGTATCTTTCCCAATACAACTGAATCCCCTGATGGAGTGAATTTTCTGCCTCATCTTTGATGAGTCTAAGGCCAAGTACATAGATGCTCAATTTAGTATCAACAGAAAATAAATGATTGGTAGGGATACACCATATGATACATTAGAGTTTCGTTAAAAAATGATTTGGAAACAATAGTAGGGTTAGGGCCACATACTAAATAAATAATTTTTAAAAATCTGTGTTTTAAGATGGAATTATGGTAGGATTAACAAAATCTAATATCACAGCTTTTATATAAAGACTTTTATGTGGTGACAGAAAGAAATCTAACATTGGGAAGTAAACATAGTGTAAATGCCTTATTGTTAAAGTGTACAGCTGAAACATTGGGTTTCGTTAAGCAATGTCACCATAAAAAAAAAATTTTGTTTTAAATTTAAAAAATAAAACCTCTGAGACTAAAAAAAAAGAATTCTGAGTGATCAGTCTTATGTATATTTAAAATCTCATTTCATAAAAGCAAAATAAGCTCTGAAGATCAAACAATGTGCAAAAGAACACAACACAAGAGTAACAATAAAACAAAATACAGTAAGACATCAATGAATTCAAAATTCCACTAAATCAACCAGGGTAATCCAGAGGCACTGAGGTCTCTATTGAAAGAAATTTATTCAGATAATTATTGATTTCTTATTTTGAATTAAATCTTTTAAGAACACATGGAATGACCTATATTTTTTATCTTTCGGAAATGTCTTCTCTTCCTTTTTAATTTTGATTCTCCATAAATAACTTTAAAGGTAGTTCATCATTAGCTAACAGTCTCCAGTAATCATCCATTCCTGCAGGTAAATAACCATATATGAAGGTCACATATTGTAAACAAAGCACACATTTCCCACCTGGGACTAACTTGTTTAAAGGTTAGTACAGCAGGCTCAAGTGACTGGGTTCACCAAGAATTTTATTTTGATTAATGGTTAACTAGCTCAATGTTTTGCTCACACTAGAAGTAACTCTTTTTACTATCACTTGGATTTAAAAGGTTTAACAATTTTAGACACAAATTAATAGGTCTGCATATTTGATAATTCTCTGTTCCATTATATTTACATTTTGGTGAAATAGTCATTTATGAATGTTACCAGCTATATAGTACCTAAATAGGAAAGAAATATTTACCTGGAGAGCCAAGGGCTGATAAAGAAAATTAAAGGTTGAAACAAATTTTTTATCATTTTATTTCAAAATGCTAAAAGCTCTGATTTCTATGATGTGAGGAAAAAATAAACCCACATTTTTACACAATAAAACCAATTTAGAGTTTTGACAACTAAATTTCTTCAAACAGCAAACGCGAAATTTATAAATGGTAATTGTGTTCTGATTCATATTTAGCCACAGAGGATGTAATCTATATCCTAGAGAAAGCCCTCCTGGGTGCTACTTTAGTTATTCTATACAATCGGGTACAAATCTTGTGACTTCTGCTTTTAGAACTAATAGACTGCTATGGGATCACTCACAATTCTTTGTCCAGGAGTCTCTAGACAGCTATCTATGTCTAACCAAAAGACTAAGAACCACCTCAAATATGCTATAGCTACTAGGTGATAGATAAGTCATTTCTAGTTTTCAGATGCTATGAGATATAGCCAGCATTATGTAAGCTCAGTAAGAGAAGTCATATTTCATTGGATTTAATGTATATTTAATATATATCCAGTACCAGCAAATATATACAGGTAAACTAAAAACATCAGTAAAATTTCAGCCAGCTTTAAAATATATATCAACTAATAAACAGCAGATAGCTATTTTATATAAAAATTATTCTATGAAATTTTACACATAAACGAATAACAAAAATTCCCTTTAAATTTGACTAATGAAAAATCAAAACTATGTAAATGTGCATTTTCACTGGCCCACATTACTAGAATTACAAGTATATTCACACTTTATGTTAAAAAATACACGAGGACTGAAGTTTTCATCTTACAACAAGAAAATATTATATAGCTAGAATGGGAGATCTTTTTCAAATCTTAAAAAACTAATAGGGTTCTATAGTATATATCTCACTTATCTAGGTGTCTTTAGCTACCTTGTTATACTCAAGCATTTGATAAATGCAAAGATACCCTCTGAAGAGAAGTGGATGATGATAAGTAATCTTTTGCTCTATTATGAAAAAGGAACAGCTGGAACAGAGGCTCTAGAAGCTCTTTAATAGTTCTTATATCCTTAGCTTTTCTCTGACACCAATAGATGGTCATAAATGGCAGTGAGAAACAGTAAAATCAAATGTGATTAAAGTTGAGGTGGGAACCACTGTGTACCAATATCAGTTAGCCTTTACAATATCTACCATATAAGACAAAAGCTACTGCATGAAATCCTAGAGATGATTCTTTCTTGACTATACCAAAGGTAATCTCACAACGTCACCTGTCCTTTTACACACATATACTCTACCTGACAAGCTGGATCAAGATCCATTTTCCTTCTGAGGAATTTTTCTACATGCCCAATAGTTGCTTCTCCTGAAACTCGGACAAATTTCTTTTCCAATGGCTAAATAAATAAACAAACAAATAATTTTCAGATTAAATATACATTAAATGTATAAACCTTAAAGCAAATTTTATAGCTGATTTAATACTTATAAAAAATTGCTATAAATTTTGAGTTAATTTACCTATCAAAGAAAAAAATGTTTCTGCTTAGCTTCCCTTCTCTGAAAAGTAACAATTTTTATAAGAAAGGTTTACTGGTTTATTTTAATACCTCATCAAAAATGAAAACAGTAAAATTAAAATTTATTGACAGAGAGGGAATACCCAAGATCAAGTGTCTAAAACAAGCTGGTTTCTTTAACAAAAAACTGCAAAGGGAAAAAAAGTAAAAGACAGAGAAGGAACTGCTAGACTAAAAAAATACGTAAGGGCTATAAATAAGAGATATATCAACCAACTGCAATGTGTGGATCTTATTTGGATCCTGATTTAAACGAATCTATAAAACAATTTTCAAGAGACAATCTAGGAAATTAAAATGGTATATGGATATTTGATTAAGGTATTACTGTTAATTTAAAAAATTATAGTATCATCATTATGTTTGTAAAAAGTTCTTATCTTTTGTAAACGAACTGAATTATTTACTGATATAGTCTGGGATTTGCTTTAAAATTATATGGGAGAAGTGGTGAAAGCACAGATGAAATGAGATGAGTTTATAATTATTTAAGTTTAGTGACGTGTACATGGCTGTTCATTTTACTATTCTACCTACTTTTGGATGAGTTTGAAAATTTCCATAATAAAGGCAAATTTTCTTTTTTAAGTGGAAAAAAAAAAGATTAACATCTAGATATAGATGGCTGGAATATGATCCAATGGTCTGAGGTGACAGGTAGAGAGACCAGAGTTTTAAAGTAGAAACTAAAGCTTACTTAGGTACTCAGAGGCATTTTTAAGGATACTGTCTAATGCAAATGAAAAGATGAAGTAATCAAAACTAAAAGAATATCTTTCAGGAAAACCTGAACCATGTTTTTCTAGCACTAGCAGAGAGGGAGCCTAGCATGGCTATGAAGAGGATCGAGGAAGGTGAGGCACATGTTTGTTCCATGTAACAGCACTCAGGTTTCTCACCTGTAGTTTGGTTTCTTAAGACCTTTCCTGACAATAGATCTATCCCTTATTACCACAGTGTAGTAGATAGCATAGGTGTTAAGTGCAGACCTGGTTCTGTCGTTTTTATAGTTCCTAGTCTTTGGCCAAGATGCTGAATCTTTCTACATCTCTATGACCTCATTTGTGAAAGAGAGATAATGATAGCACCTACATCATAGAATTACCACAAAAAAAGTGATATGATCTATGTAAATAAGTATTATCAATTCCTGGCACACAGTAAGCACTTAAGAGTTATTGCTGCTGTATTGTGATCATTTTGCTCTTTAAGTGAAGGAATTTAACTCTTACAGAGGGCCCAGTTGTCACCTAGTTGTTACAGAGGATACTGATATAATTGATACAGAGGATACTAGACAAAAATGGAAAAGTTTCACTTTCTTTTAATGCAGGTATAGGAATCATCTCACAAAGCTAAGGCAGTCTCAAAAAGGAGATACAGGTGCCCCAGGGTGAGTTCCCAAGAAGGTAACTCATTGTAGGTGGCACTGCCTGACTGGCATAAGAATCTAATTAGATGCCTTGAGAAGCTGTTCTTCTGAATCATCTATATAGATGCCTGCCTGCCTGGCAACCAGTGCATTTCTGAAGTTCAATTTCCTAAGCTTACCATCTCAATAGCAGGCTTCAGGTATACCAGCAGAGGGACAGTTCAATTTCTTTTATTTCTAATTCCAGGAAAGTACTTTACTCCAACTTAGCTAACATTACCACTACTGTGATTTTTAGATCACTCAGAATAAAATTATGAGATCTGCCAATATCTGAAAGAAAAAACATTGGTCTTGGCTTTCGAAGCTAGGGTTCTCATGTGGTACCTTAGCCCTTATACGCCAGGCTCACAAGGATTTTCTTTCCCATATAAATCAGATCCAGCTTTTTTAGAAGACAGCTTGTTTTGTTTAAGACTTCAAAACTAGTTCTCAACTAATAGCCTCCTACCATCTGCAAATAAACAGTTCTCAACTAATAGCCTCCTACCATCTGCAAATAAACAGTTCTCAACTAATAGCCTCCTACCATCTGCAAATAAACAAGGGAAAAAAATTCCACAGAAGGATGATACTTCTTCAAAATTAAACACAGCAATTTTATCTGCCATTTATAACACAATCGGTCAATTTGATCAATTAAAACAATAAAGTAGTTGAAAAGCTGTGTAGGGAGAGTTAAAAGAGGTTCAGTTATTTTCTGGCTTTAGATAATGCATACCACTAAAAATGTCTTTTAAAAAAATGATATCAATTCAATTATACTTTACCTTGAAAATCCTACCACTGTCAACTGAAAAGGCCTAGAAACAGTTACCAACTCAGTAGCAAGGTGAACCCTAGCAAACAGACTGTAATTTTGAAATAACACCAAAAGGAACTAGGATGCCTTGAAAAAATGACTGATTCCGTGTTTGGGGCAAGAGATGTACAAGGTGAGCATGGAACATCTTGTCATTTTAGATAGCAAGGAAGCTATCACAAACTATAATATCTATGATAGGACAATTTGAACATCAATAAGGATAACAGCCAAAATTAATTTAAACCATACATGTTTAAATCCACGAGTTCATATTAAAGTAAAAATGAAAACAACAATACCTAATTGGTCATGACTAGAGTATGCTAATGAATCAATTCATTATTTTGAACTTGGTAAGGGAATCAAGTATTTATCCTGCCTTTCTTATATTAACTGTGCAACTGGCTAACTAAATAAATGAAGGAAGTTTGTCTTTATAGGAGTATTTCAACTAATAAAAGGAATGACAGCATAAATTTAAATCTAGGGGTATCATTAGATTCACACTTATTTTGGCAAGAATACTTCATATTCATAGGTGGTACTGTCATCATTTTTTTGATGTATGACATCAGAATTACATAAATATTCTAGGTGCACATGTACTTTTGTGAAAGCAATAGGCAAATATTTCAATTTAATTTCTAGTTCTTTCTTCAAGAGATTTTAATACTGTTGGCTTGTCTAGCTACTACAGGTCACTAGACAGATGGTTTCAGAGAATTCTAGGAGCATGACACTGCACTTGTCCAATATAGAAACTTACATGCCACTTTGCTACCCACCACACTACTATGAAAGAACTTTCCTAAAGTTAATCACGTTAAGTTTGATATTTTACAATTTAAAAGTTCAAAGTTACCAAACTTAACACTGCATTCCCTCTATCACACTGATGATCTCTGGGAAACATTTATGATATACTTTGTCCAGAGAATATCCATCTATTCTTATGCTTTAATTCACATCTCTAGGCCACTGTAGTAACAAAACAGTATACTCAACCAGGTATGACTCAAATTTTAGTATAGACTTTGATGAAATCACTGAAACTCTAAACAAATCAAAGTCACCTATTTTCTTGTATATTTATAAATCCCAACTATAAGGCCTGATTTACACTTTTAAAGGTTACCTTTTCTTGAATAACTCATACTGTAGGAGCAACACTGTACAAAGGCACCTGTGATACTGGAGACTTTAAGACAACTTTGAACATAAGTATGTTACAAAGGAGTTCATTCTTACCTCTACAAGTTCAGTAAATGATTGAAGTAACAAGTTAGGGCAGGTTAACTTGAGCCAAAAATGTTACATGCAAATAAAATTTTAAGCTCATGTTTTACTATAAAAGCCAACTATGCAAAAAATGCTTTGAATAATTTTTTATCACCAAATTAACATAGCATTTAGCTTTAGACTCTTAAAAGTTACTCATTTATTTTTCCTTAGACCATTGTTCTGAATAAATCCTTACTTAACTCTTTTCTCATAAATCTATTATGAGTGTATTATTAAATGTACTTCACATTTCAACTTTTATTTATAAAACATTATTTATTGTAATTTAAGATAATCTACATACGATTGCTAATCTCTTAAATTTTTGTGCTATAGGGTCCCCTTGTGAATAAAAAATAAAAGTAAAAATACCTTAAAATGTCCTGTGCCTTCATTAGCACTGAAAAATGAAAGCAAAATTAATCAATAAAATATTTTAAACTGTATGTTTAATCATATAACACAGAAAAATAACATGAATATAAATACTCGAGAAACATCAATTTAATTTTAAAACAAATGCTGTTGTCACTTCTGCCACCTAGTGGTAAGGCAAAGGCAGTTGAATCCAGTATTTTATACTACTTGGTAAACTTCCAGGAGTTAAAAGTATATTCTTAATATTTAGATTTGCACACATGTAGCATTCTAACATTTCCAAGCTTAAGGTAAAACTTCTTTTTGCTTTTTATTCTATCATAATATTTTTTTCTCTATATTAACCTTTATAAGATAGATTTCTTACAAGAGGCCACTATAATATTTCCCGTTGTTTTACTTGTAAAGCATAATTACCTGGCATGATTTACTCAGTTTGCCTTTGCAGATTTCTTGATTAAATCAATACTTTTGTGCCATGAGGTGACAAGGGGCACTAACTTTTGTTGAGCATTTACTATATATCAGGCATCATACTAGGTCTTCATATATTACGCATGTTTTTCATTTAATCCTCACCATAGCCCTACAAATCAGCTATCAGTATCCCCATTCTACAGAGGACAGGTAAGCTCAGGGAAGTTTAATAACTTGCTTAAGGTCACAGAGATAGTAAGTGACAAAGCTGGAATTCAAACTCAGGTGTATCTAGCATCAAAGCCCACATTCTTTCTTCCCTACCATGTTGTGAAGAATAGGTGTGATCAAATATAATAAATACATTCTTATAATACAAATATAATAAATACATTAAAATGTTATATAAGTGTATTTATATATTAACATAAATATATATTACATATAAAAATAAATCTAAGATAACATAATTGTAGCATTTATGAAATAAAGCATCCTATTCATTACGAGAATTATCTCTATAGAATCCATGATGTATGGGCATCTGGCTTCTGCTTGAACACCGAAAGAGATAGAGCTTTTTACCTGACAAGTCAATCCATTTCATTTATGAGCAACTTTGTTAGAAATCACTTGCTTAAACTGAAACAGATGTTTCTTCCTGTAACTTAAACCTATTGGTCTTAGTTTTGCTTTTTGGTACTCTTGTGAATTAGTGGTAATCTTTCTTTTATGTGATAACCCTCTAAAAATATGAAGTTAACTTATAATTGCTTTCTCTTTTTCAGACTATATGTTTTTGTTCCTTCTACTACCACATATGACATTGTTTTCAAACCTTTTACTATTCTGGTTACACTTCAGTTTACCAACGTCTCTCTTTTTTTTCCCCTTTTTTATTTACTTTAGGCCTACAGCACCTGGTATTCCCAGGTGGTCTCCCATCCAAGTACTAACCAGGCCCGACCTTGCCTAGTTCCGAGGTTAGACGAGATCAGGCGCGTCCAGGGTACCATAGCCATAGACCCAGCACCTCTCTTAAATGTAGTGCCCAGAGCTGAATATAATACTCTAGTCGGACTAACATAGCATACAGGGAGATAAAACCTACCTGTTTACTAAACACCACCAAGTTTAAGACTGCATCAAATTTTTGCCATATCACACTTTTCTCATGTGAGTCCATTTTATTTCCTAAGTAGATACTATACATATTATAGCACTATGGACTACTTTAACCTTTGTTTTTGAATGACCCTGTATTACTACAATACTCATACTGATAATAGATTAGACATGTTAGAAATACCATAAGTTGATTCTTACAACAATCCTGTGAGTTGCTATTATAATCCCCAATCTAGAAATATGGAAACTGATGATCGGAAAAGTTAAGTTACCTCCCAAGGGTTACATACTTTTACTTAGACTCTTCAAAGACTATTCTCTTTCTGTACACACTATGCTGCTTGTCTGAAGTTATTTCTTTTTATAGTTGTCTATTTTAAACACAGGAATGAAGAACAAAAAAGAGAAGTATGAGACTATCTTTAGATCACAAAACATGCATACCCTATTCACGGCAGAAATCTAATTTCATATTCCAGTGGTTGAAAAATCACTGTCTACCAGCTGAACCTACTTCAGGTTTTTTTTTTTTTTTTTTTTTTTGCTTCTCCAATTCAATCAGGGTCACAAGCTGGACCACTTATCCTCTGACCTGAAAAAGCTTCCTAGGGGTTACCCTCAGTAGCCTGACTTTTGTGGAAACACAAAAGCTTTTCCATGTAGTAAAAACATGGGGATTTAATTCTGGAGACTGGAGACTTCAAAAGGACTCTTTGCAGCTGGAAGCTCTCTTTCAAAAGGACTCCCTGTAGCACTGGAAGCTTTCTTCACTTTAACCACTTGAAAACAGATAAAGGACTATAATATGAGGTAGACAGACTACCCATCATAATGATCAAGGTTCAATTCTCTTATTTTACAGATAGGGAGCTGAAGCTGTGAGAAGTTAAAACTAAAAGTTCCATGAAGGCAAGGGTCATAGATAACTTACTCAAACTATAGTCCCAGCAGCTAATAGAGTGCTGTGCCGGTATGTGGCAGGACCTTAATTAACATCTTATGAATAACCAAAAAGCAATTCATCTAAGTTTACAAAGCTAAATAACAGAGGAGCTAGGACTCACATCTAGATCTCCTTATTCCAAGTGAGGGCTCTTTTTCTTTTTTTCTTTCCCCTTCTTTAACTCCCCTCTGCCCTCACTTCCACCCCTGACCTGCAGATGTTGCCCTCTCCCCTTAAGAAGTGGATCTGTGAAGGTGGGGCGTCTCCTCCCGCACACTCATGGTGTGCAACCAGGGCCTGGTATAGCTGGGGTATGGTCTGTGGCTCCACCTGGGGTGTGAACCCAGAACCTTCTGCATGTAAAGCAGACAGACGTGCTAACCACTATGCAGGGCTTTTTCTACAGCAAGGAAGGTGTTAATATTGTAACAACTCTAGTAAGAGGTAATGACTGCCTTGAACACTGAGGTCAAGTCTCCTTCTGTAGGAAAGGCTGCCATAATTAACTATTGATTTCTTCTGTGGGGAAGGGAAGAGATAATGGTGGCACACCCATCACATATTTACCATCTTTGCATTCCTGCCTCTTTTCAAAAGTGCATTCCTGCTACTTTTCAAAAAAAAAGTATAAAAATACTGATTGTCAATTCCTACCGTACATTAGTGGAAAAAATTACATTTCCCAAAAGTAATTTTTTAGAAATATAAAAACCTCTTAATTTCCAAATTTTAATTAACTAGACTTATTACAAATCAAATTACATGGTAAAAATTCGAATACAATGAAAAGTAAAACTTTTTCCCATCCTAGACTCACACTCCAGTGCCCTTATCTAGAGGCAACTGTCATCAACATTTTATTTGTCCTTTCAGGAATGTTCAGTTCATGTTAAAAAAAAAAAAACATGTATATGCACATATTTCCCACTACCCTCTTTTTATAAAAACATAATGGGCACGAGCTATATATTCCCTTCTGAATCTTGCTTTTTTCACTTCAGACATTTTGTAGATTCTTCCATGTTCACACATATTCATGTGCTATATATTATTATTTAACCGGTTCCCTTTTGGACATTTAGGTTGAAACACATTCTTTAATAACTGAAATTGCTGGTTTAAAGTTTGGTATATATGGTTTCTTCTCATTCCTCCAAAGAGATCTTTATTTCATTATCATCAACCACTACTACATGGGCTTTGTGGAGAAATAAGAAAGGTTTCTTCCTTCTCAGGAGTCCTTGATTTCAGTTGAGAACACAGAATGAATACGTAAATTAGATAAAGATAACATAGCACAAGCTAGATATTAAATAAATAATACAGGCAACCTGGAGTTATAAAGAAGGACTGGATGAGAAGTAAAATAGTCATCAGTGACATAAAATGGAAAATCTAGATTTTTCTAAGAAAAGCATTTTAGTTTACAGTTTGATAAAGCGCCAACTTTGTGAATGATAGTCTGTTTAACAATGTTGCAGTATAATGGAGTATACCATATGCTCCAGTGTTTGAAAGAAGCCATCTGTATGAATTAGAAAGATGTCCAACTACTTTGGAAAACAATTTGCCAAAACCAAGTTAAGTTGAAGACGAACATATCCTAAGACTCAATAAACCTACATATACTCTATAGAACTATCTCATACATATACAAGGATATATGTACAAAAATATTTAAAGCAACATTATTTATAATAGCAAAATAAAAGGAAACAATTTAAATGTTCAACAGTATAGGAAAAAAAAAATTGTGTCATATTTTAAGGGAATACCAGGCAATGATGAAATGAATAAAATAGAGCTACACATTTCAACATGGATAACTCACACAATGCTAAGTGAAAAAAAACAAGTTGGAAAAGACAGTATGATACCATTTAAAGTTATTAAATGGGCAAAAATGATTCTACATATTGCTTAGGAATAGATACACTAGTGGTAAACATATAAAAATGCATGAGAATGATAATCTTTACTTTTAGGAGTGTGGTTATTAAGCTCTAAGGGAAGGAAGAGTGAACATGAAGAGGTAGCCAAGTGGCTTCTGCCATATCAGCATAGTTTATTTCTTAAGTTAGATGATGAAGATACAAGTGGTTTTGTACTGATCTTCAGACCTTTTTCTAAGTCTTAAATATTTCATAAGTAATTTTTTAAAAGATATCAAAAAATTTAATTTTGAGTTCGGGATAATTTCATAACAGTTGGGACTGTAAACATTATTTTAAGGTTAAGAGGTTGAGAGATTTAGGATACTCACCCAATGAACTCTAGCAATAAAGACATATCAAGTTCAGGCGGAATCCGAAACACTGATTCTAAGACTTTCTTAGATCTTCCTTTGCTTGAAGGGACTGGCTGTGGAACAGCTGTTTGATAACCAAAGAAAAAAGTTGAGTTAGAAAAAAAATTTCATAAATTGAAATCTTTGAAAAATAATCAGATATTATGACTGTGTCAATATTAAAAGATTGTAAAGCACTCAATCTCCTTTAATAACATTAGCTAATCTGTCACAGCCAGCGAAATTTGAGGCAAGCCTGGAGACCACTTCACAAGGCAGGCCTGTATCTGGTTTATCAGGACCACAGAGAGAGCTCATCATACAGCAACAACAGCTGTAGATAACCCTTAACCAGTATTATGCGCCATCTCATTTAATCCTTGTTATAATCCCATGACAGGTACTACTGCTATTTTTTTTTTTTAACGGTAAAGAAACTGAGATTATAGTTTAGTAAGATCAGGCAATTTGCCTAAAGTCACCCATGTAGTAAATGGAAGAACCAGGATTTAAACCCAAATCTATCTAACTTCCATACTGTGACATTCCCATCATCATAAAAACTAATGTTTGAGCAGTTACTATGTTCCAGGCACTGTTTCAAGTGCTTTGTATTACTCAACATATCCTTACAGCAATTTTATAAAGTGTTATCATTATCCCTACTTTATAGATGAGGAAACTGAGACATGGAAGTAATTTGCCAGAGTCATACTGCTAGCAAAGGTGTAGAGCTAGTATCAAATTCAGACAATCTAGCTCCAGGGCCTGTACTCTTTCTTATAAATAATTAAATTGAATTACAGTCCATTATTACCTTCAAAATCTCTCTTTTATCATAAAATAACCAGCTATCACCAAAAAAACTTCAAAGGGAATTTTGTTAGTATTCTTTAATCTATAAGTACATTATGATACACACCCAAACTTACCAGGTTTAGGTACTTCTAGACCTCTTTCTTTATAGAAATCATGCATTTGCTTTTTTTCTCCTAAAAAATGATAAAACACAGACTAAATTACACTTAAAATGTAAGTAGTAGAGATTCTGAGATTTACAACTATGTAATAAAATAAACTTACTTTCCTCTAGATTGATCACTAATTTGTACACTATGTCTTGTAACTGTCGGTCCAACCTAATAAAAGGAAAGGATGGAAAACACCTCAGAGTTCAGAACAATGCATTTTGGTACAGAGTGATTAATGCTCTTTTTAAGTACTGTTTTCTCTTGGGAGTGGATATCTCTTTTCTCAGAGGTGAATTACTTTTAGGTAGCACTCCTGGTTTTCACCATGAGAACCTAAGTAATTATATGTAATCATAACTAATCAGAGACTCTTGAATGATTGCTAAATTATTCCATATATGCTGTTCTTATTCCCTTGCTAAAAATATGAGCTTAAGGGCAGATACTACATTTTAAACTTCTGTGTATCATCTGCAAAGCACTCTTCTATGAAGGTAGTAAAAACATTAACAGTCTTTGCTGAATAAATGAAAGCAATCCATTTTTAGTATTTTTCTCCCCTCAGGAAACAGCATGAACTGAAAATCTGATAAACCACAATGACAAATAAGCTTTTCTAAAGAGGCCAGTTTTTCAGGTATTACTTTCAGAAAATAGAATTCTAAACATACTGAAAATGACAAGCCTAAACTGGCTTCATTAACTTGAATGATAGAATTAAAATCCTCAGGAATAAAACCCCCTGTGCCTTTTTTTTTTTAAGTCTCCAGCAGCTATCACAGTGCCTGGTACACAGTAAGTACTCTATATGTATTTCTGTAAAGATTATGTAGTTCCTTCTCTTCTAATTTTGAGATAGATCAAGAATTTATTCCTCAAAACACAACTTCGAGCTTTCAGAAAAAATATACTTTAAATACTAATATATTCCTCTTACCTTATATTGTAAAGAGGTTGTGTCTGATGTACCACTATGTTGCATTTTGGACATCTGTTGCTATAGTAAAAATGTCTTACAATGCAGCTTTTACAAACTGTTGAAAGAGAATGTTTAAAATAGAATGTTTTTGAGACATTTCAAAAATTTAATCTATTATTCGGAAATGTGAACTATATGCTTACATGTATGAAGACATTCTGTAATAGTAGTTGCATCTATTAAGTAACCTTTGCAAATGGAACACAAGATGTATTGGGTCAGCTCAGAGAGGTTAATCAGGCGCTGCAAATGCAATAAAAATAGTTTTAAAACACAAGTCCTTGTCTTCTCAAAATTTCAAGCCATAATCCAAAAATTTCATTATAAACAATATGTAACTTACTTTGCAACATGAAAACATGTTACCGTGCCTCCAACTCTTCAAAATACCGCTGAAAGTTACAGTAACACAAAATAAACCAGTGTTTCAAAAACATCATTCTTTTGGATATACTGTATATTGCCACATGAGGGCACTTTATGAATTACTTACGAAATGGGCAAACTTTCCAGATATTGGGGCTTAAGTTTAATATATTAATTCTAACTGGCTAGGTGTATGAAGTATGCACCACCACATTAAAAAAAAAAAATCTTCCCAATTAAAAGACTGACTAGGTGGGGAAGGGTTTACCATCCTCTCGACACCTTGTAGAAATAGGCTGTTTCTCCTGTTCAACTGTAAGCTCCTGGAAGGCAGGAGCACGGTACCCTTGGTGTCTACCCGCCTGGCACATAGTTGTTTCAATAATTATTCAATGAATGAGAGAGTCAGACCCGGAGAAGCTAAGTGATCTGCAGGAACCTCACAAAATGAGTCCACAAGGAATCGGGGCGGGACAGCAGGCCAGTCTGCGCGCCACATGCCTAGGCAGGAAAGGTAGCGAGGTGTGGAGGTCGACCCAAGTGCCAAGGGCTGCAGCGGCGAACTGGGGGCTGCCGCGGCTGAGGCGGGACAGATAGTCCCGGAGGCCGCTCAGGCCCGGCGTGGTCCAGCACGGGTAATAAATACCTCTTCCTCCTCTTCTGATTCCGGCCGGCCCCCCTCCAGCCTCAGCGAGAAGTGGCTCATCTCCTCCTCCTCTTCCTCCTCCTCCTCTTCTTCCAGCTCCTCATCCTCCTCCAACTCCTCGTCCTCATCCTCGAAGCGGCCCCTCAGGCGGCCCAGGCTGCGCTCCGGCTCCAGCTCAGGGGGCCGGGAACGCGAGCAGCCGGGAGCCCCCGCCTCGGGCAAAGGCGGCGGACCCTCCTCACCCACCGCGGGCGCAGGGGTGAGGGCAGGCGGGGAGACGGGGGGCGGGGGTGGCATGGCTGCGGCTCCCTCCGTCTTCGCAGCGCCCGCATTAACCATCGTCACCACCGGGACCCCCTCCATGCCGAGGTCAAAAACGAGGCGAGGAGAGGCGAGGAGAGGCGAGGCGAGACCAGGCGACTGGATAGCGCGGGAGTTCCGCCAGCCTGCCTACGCTACCAGTGCGCAGGCGCGGGAGACCTGCGGGGCCCGCTGGGAAATGTGGTTTGCTGAGCCTCTCCTAAGTCGGGATGTCAGCGGAGCCGCTCAGGTACACAGAGCGGACTTGCGGGCCGCATCTTAGGGAAATCTCACCCAATTTTTCCTTTGAAAGGTTGACTTTCTCTTCATTGCCTTTGAAATTGGTACCATTTCAGGCAGCAGTATTCTGTCTGTATCGATTGATGCGCAGAGCACTTAAATAGGCGCTATCATGATGTTGCATTAGAAATAATGATTTCAATTTGAGTATCAATTATGCGTTTCTTCCAGCCGAGATTATTTCCATTAGGAAGTATGAAGGTTAAGTTTATTTATTCGGAGGAATTAAATCTTCTATTACCACGAGATGGAAATTTAACCACCATTCGAAAACCATACACGATTTTCCAACACATAAAGTCAATTATATTTAATTCAACAAACATTTATCGAGGGTCTACTGTAGCAGGAACTGAGACCTACCCACACACCTGCCCCCAGTTTTCTTAGGAGAGAGATTTTGAGCTGGTGTATATAATTCTTGCTGACTAAGATGGTACCAGCTAATGATATGATGCTTACAAGCCAGATTCAGGAAGGAGTCAAATACACCTTAACGAAATAATGCTGGGGGGTGGGGGTGGGGCCTGGAGGCAGGGGATCGGATCACATTTGAGAGAGAATGTGTTAATGCTGAGTAAAATGAATGAGAGTTTGGGAGTGGTGTGCATACTTCTTAGGGAACTGGTGAGGGAATCAAGTCATTATGCTCTTTTAGAGAAAACTGAACCAGATCTGTACACACCCATTGCTCCAGGACTATGCCCCACCTCTCCCTCTGCTGTCTCCAGCCTAGTCAAGCCTGAAATGATAAAGATTTCAAGATCCAAGAAGAAATGGAAGGAAATTTCTCCTCCTGCATGGAGGAGTGTAGATCCTTAAGGGAGGGGCATGGGAACTGGACTAAGCTTTTGAAAAGATGATTGAAGAGAGAAATTGAAAGAGACTAACACCTGCCATGCTCTTCTTGGGCCTAAAACTAAAAGCCTCCACATAAGTACATTAGATAAAGTCATAGCTTCTAATCTCTCAATATTGTAAGAGCTACATGACCCCAAAAATGCTTATTTTATTATATAATATTGAAATATTGTATGAAAATGCTAATAATAATAACAGTTTTACATAGAGAATGTGAAATGTTAATATCACACAAAAAAGTTTTAAAGCAAGAATTGCATATTTTCAAAGCTAGCAAGCCAAGCAAATTATGAATTTGCATTACTGCCACTGTATGGTGTCAGTTTAGTTGGTAAACAGGAATATCTGCAGGCTTTGTCAGTCCTATGGTATAATGGTTAGTTTTAAGCTTCAACTTGGCTATACGATATAGTGCCCAGTTATTCAAACACTAGATGTTGCTGTGAAGGGATATTGTAGATGTGATTAACATCTATAATCAGTTGACTTTAAGTAAAAGATATTATCTTCCATAATCTGAATGGACCTCATCGAAACAATTGAAAGGTCTTAGAAGCAAAACTAAAATTCCCCTGAGGAAAAAGAAATTCTTCCTGTGGACTGCAGCATCAGCTCCTGTCCAGGAGTTTTCAGCCTGTTGGCCTGCCCTACAGATTTCAGACCTGCCTAACAAGCCCCCACAATCATGTAAGGTAATTTGTTGTAATAGATTATATATATCTCTCCTATTGGTTATGTCTCTCTGGTAGAACCGTGATTGATACATATTGTAAATGGCTTAATAATATGATATTTATAATAAGCAAGGCCTATCTCCATTGTGATCCATGTGCATTACCATATCCAAGTTGCATTTCAGGCATTTATGTAATTTTTACATTTTCACAAGGCACTGGCATTGGATCATGCCCTAGACTAAACTTCACTCTCACCATAGATGTTAACTTATTAGAATGATGTAAATGTAAAACAGCAAAAGTGGATCTAGCACCACTAGTCATTGGACTCCACATATCATGATTAAACTGAGTAAGATGTTGTGGAAAATGTGAGACATCAGGGGTTTTTTTTGAGGGGGGGGCGGGGATTGCTTTGATATTTCAAACAAAAGTCGTATCTAAAAATTGTTATATAAAGCTCACACGCTATTTCACTATCCTCTTATAAGTGGACATAAAAGAAGAGGAAATGGCAGAGGCTAGTTGACTGTGAAGAACAATGGGTGTTTGTGCACCACATTTTTAAAGCAGATCTATGACCAATATGGTGGCACAGTTGGGGAATCAAAGAATCCATAAATGCTGATTGAGACTTGGAGTGATTTCCTGGTACTCTTTGTTTATAAATAAATAATTCACCAAAGACTTTAATTTTTAAAAGCAGATTAAAAACCAGAGAACTTTATGGTATAAATATTCATTTCAAAAAGTATTACTAAAACAATTTCAAATCATCAAATGAATATGTTATATAAATAATTACTAATACATCTCTGACCCAAAATGCAAATTTTTTAAAAATCATATCTTTTAATAGATAAGAAACATATAAGACACAAAGAAAGTCCAAGAAAGCTCTCAGTTCCAGAGTTAGTAGTTTAAGAGAAGTCAAAGAAAATGAGCCTTTCCAGTCTCCCAGGGGAGGAAAGGCTGAGAGGACACAGAATATCACTAGACCCCGTGAAACCTGGGCTGGGGCCACGCATGGCCTAGTTCTCTACCAAAGCAAAGTGCTGATTTTCCTCGTCATGGTCCTGGCCTTGCTCCCATGTTTGTCCTCCAGTTTTCAGAAGTCATCCAGTTCCCAAAATGGCCCCTTCCTTTAACTCCTTAACATTTTTACTTAGTGGAGAAGGTCGTTTGCCCTGTCATGGTGTCAGAGTCCCAGAGAGGGTTTTTATCCTGCAGGATGGTGAGAAGAGATCTCCCTAGCACCTTACCCTTGCATTTCCATCTATTGCACTGAGAACTTGAAGATCAGGGAGTCCTCCGGTTTCTCAAGGGCTTGTCTGAACCCTGGTTGGCCACTGGGGTTTCTGAGGGCTGTCCTGTTTCCTCCTCAGAAAACACATCTTGGAGGGGAGCTCAGTCCGACTCTAAGGTGACATCTGGTCCTCAAGGGAAAACTGAGTGCCCAAAGGCAAGTCCAATTCAGAAGATGAAGGTGATTCTCAGGGCAGAACAGGCTTTGCGGGGAAGGTTCAACTTGGAGGCTTCAGTCTCAAATACTTAGCTGTTTCTCCAGTGGGCTTGGAGGCTCTCTGCTGCTGTTCTTCATAGGTGTCTGTGCAATGACAAGGGTAGGAGAATAGGGATCTGAGCTCTGGGCCTGATTAGGACCCTCCAGCTGCAACCCTATTGGGTCCACCTAGATGGGGTTTCACAAGATGCTGGCACTAAGTGAACATGAGTCCTCCACTTGAGCCAGATGCTGGTTGTGTGGCAGAGACCATGCTAAAATAACTACTGGGTCACTCCTGGCTGAGCCCGTCTCAACCAAGAGGAATACGGTGGGGCAAGGCAGTGCCCAGGGCAAAAACAGAATGCCAGGCCCCAACTCCACCCTCAGGTGCACAGCAGTTCAAGCTTCACCTTCAAAATACAGATTTCGTTCAAGGTCTAGGCTTGTTATATAAATAATTACTAATACATCTCTGAAACTAGGATGCCAAGTTTCAGAAGAACTGAGGCCAATTCCTTGTGCTGATTTGCTAACAAAGTCACAATTCTGTCTTGATTTCAAATATCATATGGCTGTTGATCTAAAATTCTGTATTGCTGCTTGAGTCCTACAAAGGGGAATGTAAAGGGGAATCGTTTCTCAACAAATGGTGCTAGGATAATGGAATATCCATATGCCAAAGAATGAAGTTGGACCCCTGCCTCTCACCATATACAAATATTAACTTAAAAATAGATCATAGATTTAAATATAAAAGCCAAAAGTATAACACTCTTAGAAGAAAACATTCATGTAAATTTTCATGATCTTGGATCAAACAATGGTTTCTTAGATATGATACTAAAACACAAGCAACAAAAGAAAATAGATAAATTGGACATTGCCAAAATTTAAACTTTTTCCCACACATATGTAGTGGTCAATTAATCTACAGCAAAGGAGCCAAGAATAAACAATGTGGAAAGAACAGTCTCTCCAATAAATGGTGTTGGGAAAATTGGACAGCCACATGCAAAAGAGTGAAACTGTGCCACTATCTTACACGATGCACAAAAATTTACTCAAAACGGATTAAAGACTTGCACTTAAGACCTGAAACTATAAAACTCCTAGAAGAAAACATAGGTGGTAAGCTCTTTGACATAGGTCTTGGCGATAATTTTTTTATTCTGACAGTAAAAGCATAAGCAACAAAAGCAAGCAAACAAAACAAAACAAAACAAAAAAACAACTAGGACTACTTCAAACTAAAAAACTGCACAGCGAAAAGAAAACATCAACAGAATGAAAAGACAATCTGCCTGTCTCCCTGAGATGATACAATGAGAAAGAAGTCTGAGACCTGCAAGAGGGCCCTCACCTGATCATGCTGGCACCCTGATTTTCAACGTCCAGCCTCCAAAACTGCAATGGGGAGCCACTGAAGGCATTAAAGAGGAAAGGGCTGTGTTCAGCGCCAATCTTGAGAAAGATGTCATAGGATGCCAAGTTTCAGAAGAACTGAGGCCAAAAGAATCCAGCAGTGGACACTCACTGAGAGGACACTGAAGCAGCCCAATGAAGAAGAGGTTCATGCAATAAGGAATGGAGGCCTATTGCCAATAGTCAGCAAGGAAGTGAGGCTTTCTGCCAGTAGCCACTTGAATAAACCATCTTAGAAGCAGATTCTGTAGCCCAAGTCAAACCTTCAGATGGCAGCAACCCTAGCTGACTTCATGACTGCAACATCACAAGAGACTCTGAGCTGAGTCACTCAGCTAAACCACACTTTGATTCTTGACCCATAAAAACTGGGATAATAAATGCTAGTTGTATTATACTGCTAAAAAAAAAAAAATGAAGGGACAACTTACTGAATGAAAGAAAATATCTGGTAAGGAGCTAATAGCCAAAATATATAAAGAAATCATATAAATCAATAGCAAAAAAAAAAAAATCCAGTTTAAAAATGGGCAGAAAATCTGAATAGACACTTTTCCAAAGAAGACATACGAATGCCAATAGGTGCATGGAAAAGATGCTCTATATCATTAATCATCAGGAAAATGCAAATCAAAACTACAGTGAGATTTCTCATACCTGTAGAGTGGGTATTATTATCAAAAAGACTAGAAATAACAAGTGTTGGCGAAGATATGGAGAAAAGAGAACTCTCCTGCACTGTCAGTGGGGATGTAAATTGGTGCAGGCGCTATGGAAAACAGTACAGAATTTCCTCAAAAAATTAAAAATAAGGCTACATATGATTCAGGAATTCCAGTTCTGGGTATTTATCCAAAGAAAATAAAAACACTAATTTGAAAAGATATATGCACCCCTATGTTCATTGCAGCATATTTACAATGGCCAAGATATAGAAACAACCTAAGTGTCCATTAATGGATGAATGGGAAAGAAATTGTAATATAAATATAAATAAATAAATATATACATATATATACATATATACATATACAAATAGTGGAATATTATTTAACCATATAAAAGAACAAAATATTGCCATTTGCAACAACATGGATGAACCTCGAGGACATTATGCTAAGTGAAATAAGACAGAGAAAGACAAATACCATATGATCTCTCCTATATGCGGAATCTATGTCTTATGTAGATATATACAAACCTCATAGAGAACAGAATGGTTGGTTGCCAGAGATGGAGGGTGGGGAGGGCGGGAGAAATGGGTAAACTGGTTCATTTTGTTTTCTTGTTTAAATCAATTTAATTTTTAAAAAGAAGAAGAAATGAAAGAAACCAGAGGATAAATGTAATTCTAGTCTAGAAAGGAGAACCAAAGGTAAGAGCTGGAAAAGCCAGTATCTGTCACCATAGAGAAGTGAGTGAGAGGTCAAAAATCAGAAGCAGCCCAAGAGGTAAGCAGCTGGTTGAGGGGGGGCCCAAGACTAGCAGTAACAGAACTTCAGGTCTTGGAGCTCATTCTGGTTGCTAGCTGTCAGGAGTGTGAAGGTTTGCTTGGGTTAAAGCATATAGTTTCAGAGACAAAGGCTCTATTGTCACTTGGATGTGTCCACAGCTGATGCCCTGCAGGGAACTGTAATGAGAGAAGTGGAGATTTTTTATCAGCAGAGGTCACTTGCTCTAGAACTGAGGTCCCCAACCTGGTCTCCATGGGTCCCTAATGTTATGTTAAGTGAAAGAAGCTAGTCATAAAGGATCATATGGCTGAGGTATCGGGGTAAATGGGGAGTCAGTGTTTCATGGGTACAGGGTTTCTTTTTGGGGTGATGAAATGTACCAAAATTTAATGTGATAGCTACAAAATTCCATGAATATACTGAAAAACCATTGGATTGTACACTTTGAATGGGTGAATTGTGTGGAATGTGAATTATACTTAATAAAAGCATTATAAAAAAGTGAGAGTACATGAGCAAATATGAAAATAGTATATTCTGGTTATTGAAAATAATTATATAATCTTTTCTCTTCAAAATTATATTCAAAGTCTTTGAAGACAAAAAAGAGGTAATAAAAGTTGTATAATAATTCCTGAATAATAATATATTAAAAAAACCTTCATGTAAAATAATACTAGACCAAAGAAACAGAGACTAAATAAGATTAAACATAGTTTTTCTGACATGATTTTATGAACCCACAGATACAAGTCTGGTGCACATCATCATCATGTGTTAAGGAATGTTAGACAGCTCTTTGTCCTTAAAAGTAAATAAATAATCAAAGACAGATGTGTGTGTATGCTAATGAAGTGTCTCCAACTGATAGTTTTGGGATTCAAACCTTTTAACGTATATAGGCAAATTTTTGTCATTTGGGGTGGGGGTGTGGATGTATCGTAGGCAATAAATGTTGGTTTAGCCTAATTCAGACCATATACTCTGCAAAATAAGGCAACCTATGGCTGCTTTATTATTATAGTTTGGTTGAGACTATCAGAAGGACCCATTGAGGAAATAAAAAGGAGATAATCTATGGCAAACCACTGACAGACATTTAAACAGAGCAACAATCCTTAAGATTGTTTTGAGTTCAGGCAGGTAGAGAACCCTTTAACCAACAGTTGGAAAATTAATACTTCTGCATATCCTGGATAAGTCATCCAGTAGCAGATTCTCAAGATTGGGAATTTGTCGTTTTTGTTTCATTTCCCCTTGTAAGAAGACATGATGCTACTTCACTGGAAATGTTGGAATTCTGAGGCAAAACCACCAGGTGGAAGTTAGAAAGGACTTGAAAAGCTGATAGCCTTCTTTCAGACATAGCTTTGGCTATGTCCTACAAATGCTTATAACTGACAGAAGAGTATAGTAGAATTTGGAGTGTAGTAGATATTGTCCTACAGGGCATTCAGGCAGAAAGGGAGGAGGGGATAAAACATCAGTCAACCACATGCCTCAGTAAGGACAGACTCCCACAAGAGAGCCAGGTCAGGGTACCAGCCTTGCAGGAGAAGTAGGTCACGCTCATCTTGCTCCATGAAGAACAGCACATTTGGACAGAGAGAGAGGGAGAGACAGTCTGATGCAAGTACTGGTCTAGCTTCTAGTGGTTGCATTGGTTGGTCTATTAAATGTAATAAGATATAACGTGACTTGTGGAACATGGAGCAGACATCAGGCAGCCACAGGTCTTCATTTATGCCAGCTGAGCTCTTCCTAATAAAGAAAAGGGGTGATCTCACCTGTTTTAAGGGAATTTTAATGACTATTACATTTTTATTTTATGAAGGACCATTTCCCACTCCTCCAGCCCCTGTTCCTGGGTCTGTGACAGGCCTTGACATATGAACATGAATCTTCTTGTTAACTGTACCTAGCAGGTGCCTATGCCCAGTGCCAATGCTATTGCACTACAGACCAGGTGGGTTGGAAGGTATACATATTTAAATTTTGGCTGTATGTTGAAATGGACAAGTTATTATTATTTTTTTTTCTAGGTAAGGCAACCCTTGGTTGACCTCACAGATTGCAAGGACCTTGTCAGCTTACAATCCCTTTTTTATTTTTTATTTTTTACACCTACAGCACCCGGTATTCCTAGGTGGTCTCCCACCCAAGTACTAACCAGGCCCGACCCTACTTAGCTTCCGAGATCAGACGGGATCAGGCTTGTTCAGGGTAGCATGGCCATAGACTGGACAAGTTATTTTAAGCCAGGTATAGAATGAAAGATAAGGGTGCAGTGAAAATAGGCCTTTTTATTGCTGGCAACAGTTTAATTAGTACAACCTTAAAGAAAATAATTTATTAATATATATCAAGAGACTTTAAAATGTTCACACTTTTACCTCATAGTAATTCCACTCTGGGAGTCTCTATTCTAAAGGAATAAACAAATGAAAAAGTAATATTGAGCATTGTTTGTA
>NW_011888870.1:6171577-6174129 GCF_000151845.1 Pteropus vampyrus | reverse complement strand
GGGAAGGATGCAGAAACCTGTGTTTGGCCTCCATGGACTCTATCAATGTACATCTATTTTTCTGCTGCTTTTGATCTTCACTCTTTGCTGTAATAAACCTTAGCCTTGAACAAAATCTGCAACTGAGTCTTGTGAAAATTTTTAGTGAACTGCCAAACTTGAGGAAGTTAGGAGACTTTTGAGACATTTCTGAAAAAGATAAAGTTAGATCCATACCTTAGACTATTACTGACAAAAGAATATCTAGCCTAAGAAAAAGTCTTACAAGAGTTTATTTGAGACAAACTGATGGCAATTGCCAGGAAGCAAAATCTCATGGATTGAGAAAATGTTCCAGAGAATGGCAGTTTTGCAGCTTATTTTATACATTAGAATCAAAAGAGAAGACAAAAGGGAGGGTTACATGAAATTCATTGGTGGTAGACTTAGAGAGGCAGGAGAAAGCAAAGCAAAGAAATCTCTGGGATTGAATAGAAAGTAAAATGGAGAGACACATACTTCTTTTACATTAGTGGGCATGGGATAGTAATATTTACAGCATATAGAAAGAGTAAGTGAACAATAAGATAACAATATGGTCTCCTGCTCTGGTGCCACAGTAGTTGTGCCTTTGAGGAGTCTGGAAGATTACTCTGACATTTCAAAGGTTTGTTATCTTTGATGTACAAAAGGCAATAGACAATTTCAAAGTTAAAGATTGACCTTTGTCAAGGAATCTATAAGCCTGGACATGACTACCTATCATTACCCATTTTTAGTTAGGAATTTTTATGTTCAAACCACCTGTGTGGTTACTTTGGTCTTTGGGTTTGCAAGACCTGCCAGGAGGGCCTCCCCTGAGTTTTTTGCGTTTAGTATGTGGCCTCTTTTTCATCCGTGCCATATACAAGATTCAGTCCCAAACTGATTAGAGAGCTTATTGGAAACCATATAGACTCTAGAGGCAAACATGGATGAATTCTTCTTTAACTTGGGTGAAAGAAAAGGCTATCTGTGATTAAAAATCCAGATGCAATAAAATGTTGATAAATTTGACTTCATAAAAAACACTTCTGCATGGCCCCCAAATTATAAACAATATCAAAAGAGAATGAGAGAAATTTGCAACACATGTTAGTTAAAGAACCTAATAGATAAAAAAGCTAAAAAATTAGGAGAAAAAGATAAAACTTAATCCCCCAAAGTAATATGAAAACAGCTCCAAAATATGAAAAGATGTTCAATCTCTCTGGTAAGAGAAAATATAAATTAAAATGATACTGAAATTACTGGGTTCTTGTCAAGATAAAAGGCACTTAGCTCTGTATTTCCCAATGAATACAGGTAAAAACGCTGGATAGAATGCATGGAACAGCTATCTGAAGACTCTAGAACACAAATGGTCACAGACACTTTAGGGAAGGAATCTAGAACTCAAAGTACAACTGAACCATCACTATGTTTCCTATTTTGTTTTTCCTTTGATATCTCCAGGCCCAGACCCAAAACAAGCCGAAACTCAGAACTGTACACCAGCTGTGGACAGATAGAATGCCAGGAAATATCCCCTATTATGGTCTGAGGGGCAGGAAAAGGGGCCTCTGTAGGTGATAGAAAGTGAAGAAAATCCAAAATTTCCTTTGTTCTTGTTTTCCCACTCTCTCCCACACAGTCCATAGGCAAATCCATAGTGGCAATGGAGAGAATGGCAGTGGAGGCCAGGCAGGCACCTAACAACTCTGAGAAGAGAACTCATCCCAAGAACAAAGGTAGATTCCCATTGCTGTTTTCACTGTATATCCTCTTGCCTCTTGGCCCCAAGGAAGTTGCATTCGCAGGGAGTGTACTGCAGAGCAAGGAAACTAAAGTCCACTCCTTTTTCTAGCCAGAGGACCGGAAAGGGAAGTGTTGGGAGATTAAGGAGATTAATGAAATGGCCCCATAAAGTCATGTACGAACTTCTGGGCTCACCTTCAAACTGCATATGCATGGATCTGAGCCTACTCAATGTTCCACAGGTTTTGAGAACTAACATACAAGGCAGACCACTGGCCAGGAATTTCCTTAATTTGATAAAGGGCATTTATAGAAACCCCATCGTAAATATCATATTTAATAGTAAAAAACTAAGTGCTTTCTCTTTAAGATAAGGAACAAAACAAGCATATCACTTTCACTTCCCTATATTCAACATCATATTATAAGTTCTAGCCAGTGCAATAAGGCAAGAAAAATACAAGACATACAGATTGAAAAGGATATAATAAAACTGTGACATAACAAGAAATATATGTTTGGTCTCAGGGGAGGCCCACCTTTTCCTGGCATACAACGCCTAAAACCTTTGGAATCTATGAAGTAATAAGTGTCTTTCTGTATGATAATGAGATGACTGGTGGCTGAGGACTCCTGGATAGCCTTGGTATGGGGTCTGGTTACCAAGGGGTCCAACCATGTGATTACAGTAATAGAATTTTCAGCCGCATCCCACTGATCTCTGGGGAGGGACGAGATGCTAGAAGTTGGGTTAATCACTTATTCACAAGGATTTAATCAATCCTACACAATGAAGC
>NW_011888870.1:6168670-6171527 GCF_000151845.1 Pteropus vampyrus | reverse complement strand
GAATAAACAAATGAAAAAGTAATATTGAGCATTGTTTGTAAGAGCCAAATTTGGGTATACTTAAATATTCTTCAGTAGGGAATGATTAAATAGGTCTTAAAACATTTTTGAGCAACTCCTCATTGGAATATTATACAGTCATTTACAATGATGGTTATGAAGATTGTAATAATATGAAGGAAATGTATGTATTTATAATTGTATGAAAAGAAACAGTAACAAAATGATATCAATGGTTATATTAGATTATTGAGATTAATGTGGTTTTTCTTTGTCATCCTTTCTGTAATGTGGTTTATTTTGACAGAAAAAAAAATATTTGTTTAAAGATTGGAAGATAAATAGAAATTTCTTTATTTCCTTTATTGAATCTAAGAAAAAAATTCAGATAGAAATAATCTTCTTTATGAAAATAGACATATTGATGCTAAACTTCATGTGGAAAAATAAACATGCAAAAATAGCCAGGAAAACACTAGAAAAGAAAAGCTACAAGGATGGACACTCTATAAACATTAAACATATTTTAAAGCCTTGTTAATGAAAACATTGTGTGTACTACTACATGAATAAATAGAAAAACCATAAATAGAATAGAAAATCTGGAAATAGATACAACTACATATAGAACTTCAGTATATGATAAAAGTGTCATCTCAAATCACTGGGGCAAACAAAGATACATGTTTTCATAAAGGTGCTTAGGAAAATTGGTTAGTCATTTTGTGAAGAAGAGTTAAAATAGCAGTTCTGGTTGCCTTTTCCTTCCTGTCTTCAAGGGAACCCAGAACCGTAATTGACCCTTGGTCAACTCCTGGAAATATGGCCGTCAGAATGTTTTTTTTTCTATATGTCAGTGATTTGTGGTTTTTCTGTGTACACCTGGAGCAATGGACTATGCTGTCCCAGTTTGTTAGATTGCTTTGCACAAACATCAGGATGATTTGCATGCAACTGATTTCATTGTGGGGGACCTGGGTTTAGGTTGCCATGGCTGGCTGTGTAGCAGGTTTTGCCTCCCATATGACCAGCTCCATCCAACTAACTCCCCACCAAAGACTCAGATCCTAAAACTCAAACAAAATATTTTGGGCAGAGACATACCACATATATCTCTGTAGTTTGATGCTAGAAAAAAAAGCACATCTTGTGTGTATGGGAAGGATGCAGAAACCTGTGTTTGGCCTCCATGGACTCTATCAATGTACATCTATTTTTCTGCTGCTTTTGATCTTCACTCTTTGCTGTAATAAACCTTAGCCTTGAACAAAATCTGCAACTGAGTCTTGTGAAAATTTTTAGTGAACTGCCAAACTTGAGGAAGTTAGGAGACTTTTGAGACATTTCTGAAAAAGATAAAGTTAGATCCATACCTTAGACTATTACTGACAAAAGAATATCCAGCCTAAGAAAAAGTCTTACAAGAGTTTATTTGAGACAAACTGATGGCAATTGCCAGGAAGCAAAATCTCATGGATTGAGAAAATGTTCCAGAGAATGGCAGTTTTGCAGCTTATTTTATACATTAGAATCAAAAGAGAAGACAAAAGGGAGGGTTACATGAAATTCATTGGTGGTAGACTTAGAGAGGCAGGAGAAAGCAAAGCAAAGAAATCTCTGGGATTGAATAGAAAGTAAAATGGAGAGACACATACTTCTTTTACATTAGTGGGCATGGGATAGTAATATTTACAGCATATAGAAAGAGTAAGTGAACAATAAGATAACAATATGGTCTCCTGCTCTGGTGCCACAGTAGTTGTGCCTTTGAGGAGTCTGGAAGATTACTCTGACATTTCAAAGGTTTGTTATCTTTGATGTACAAAAGGCAATAGACAATTTCAAAGTTAAAGATTGACCTTTGTCAAGGAATCTATAAGCCTGGACATGACTACCTATCATTACCCATTTTTAGTTAGGAATTTTTATGTTCAAACCACCTGTGTGGTTACTTTGGTCTTTGGGTTTGCAAGACCTGCCAGGAGGGCCTCCCCTGAGTTTTTTGCGTTTAGTATGTGGCCTCTTTTTCATCCGTGCCATATACAAGATTCAGTCCCAAACTGATTAGAGAGCTTATTGGAAACCATATAGACTCTAGAGGCAAACATGGATGAATTCTTCTTTAACTTGGGTGAAAGAAAAGGCTATCTGTGATTAAAAATCCAGATGCAATAAAATGTTGATAAATTTGACTTCATAAAAAACACTTCTGCATGGCCCCCAAATTATAAACAATATCAAAAGAGAATGAGAGAAATTTGCAACACATGTTAGTTAAAGAACCTAATAGATAAAAAAGCTAAAAAATTAGGAGAAAAAGATAAAACTTAATCCCCCAAAGTAATATGAAAACAGCTCCAAAATATGAAAAGATGTTCAATCTCTCTGGTAAGAGAAAATATAAATTAAAATGATACTGAAATTACTGGGTTCTTGTCAAGATAAAAGGCACTTAGCTCTGTATTTCCCAATGAATACAGGTAAAAACGCTGGATAGAATGCATGGAACAGCTATCTGAAGACTCTAGAACACAAATGGTCACAGACACTTTAGGGAAGGAATCTAGAACTCAAAGTACAACTGAACCATCACTATGTTTCCTATTTTGTTTTTCCTTTGATATCTCCAGGCCCAGACCCAAAACAAGCCGAAACTCAGAACTGTACACCAGCTGTGGACAGATAGAATGCCAGGAAATATCCCCTATTATGGTCTGAGGGGCAGGAAAAGGGGCCTCTGTAGGTGATAGAAAGTGAAGAAAATCCAAAATTTCCTTTGTTCTTGTTTTCCCACTCTCTCCCACACAGTCCATAGGCAAATCCATAGTGGCAATGGAGAGAATGGCAGTGGAGGCCA
>NW_011888870.1:6113465-6167755 GCF_000151845.1 Pteropus vampyrus | reverse complement strand
GTAATCTAGTAAGTAAACTGTTTTCCTGAGTTCTGTGAGCTATTCTAGTAAACTTTCAAACCTAAGGAGGGGATTAAGAGCCATTAATCTGTGGGATGAACACTAAGTACAGGTAATGTCAGAATTGAATTGTAGGCCCCCCAGCTAGTGTTGGATAATTGGTTGGTGTGGGACAAGCCCCACACATAAATATTATACTAGCATATGAAGTAAATAAGTCAATAAATGGGTTATGTAGCAATATTCTAGGCCAAGAATGAATTACTGCACTGAAAAATCAGGTTGAGGAACTCTTCTGGAAGGTATCAGGAAAAGGTAAGCAGGAAAATGTTAAAGTTAACAGACCTATAGGATATAATATCTACATCCTAAGAATCCAAGAAAGGGAAAAATAGAGAAGAAGTATTTGTAGATATAATGATTGCTAAATGCCCAGAACTAAAAATAAAAATAAAAATAATCTCAGATTGAATGGGTAAAGGACAAATCAAGACAGAAAAAAAATCTAATCTTAGATACATTAGAGGGAAATGAAAGAACATGAAAGAGAAAGAGAAACATCCAAAGAGAAAGAGCAGCTCTCCTATGAAGTAACAAGACAATTGTCACTAGGCCTCTTAAAGCATCCCAAGAAAGAGAGTAGGAGAAAGGGAGTAGGGATCAGAAAGGAAGGAGAAAAGAGGATCGAATATTAATAGTGGGTCTTGCAGGCATTCAATAAACTTATCTCTATTGTGGTGTAACAGAAAAACTGTTCTACTTGGAGTAAGAAACCTCAGATAAGTCCCAGCCCAGACTCTTTGGAAAGAGACAAAGCCAGGTAAAAGATGGACCCCAGAGGGAAGGTGGGTGGCTGTATTTTTTTGAGGACCTGATTCGAGAGACTAAGGTATGCATCAGAATGTTTACTATTCATAATAAAGGAAAACATCTTTCCAGGGAATAGTAAACACACCTGGACTTGTTATTTATGGCATCTAAGTGCTCAATAAAATTACCAATTATCCACTAGTGAATACTCAATCAGAAAAATTAGTTGAATGATTCTGAGGAAAAGGATGCATTCCCCTTTTCTCATAAGCATGTGCTGTCAGATTCAGGTTCTCTCTGTCAGTGCTAAGTAAATGCTAACCAATTCTTGCTTATCTTCCCCCACCCCACCACGTTGCATAATTTTACTTTAGATGCCCAATTAGATTAGTCTGATATTTCAGTTTTGAGATTACTCTAAATATCATAATTGGACTTTCTTAACATTTACAGAACATTTTTAAAGGTGTAGCAAAAATAACCAATAGCTTTTTGTGTTAGGTATTGAGATGGGACATTGCTTGTAAAATTCTTAATCTTTTAGCAGGAAATGAAATGGGACATCTCTTGCAGAGTTAATTTTTTTAGTAAACCTAGTTTTCTTCCCTCCTTTCTTTGGGAAAAAGGCCCTCTCTCTCAAATCTTGATAATTGCTCTGGCAACTCAGATTCTTTGGCTATTGATAAGGGACATCAGCCCATTGTTAAGCAGAAACGGTGTAAAGCCAGGCAGGGCCCTTAGAGTCTGGGGGGTAGGGGGCTTTAAGCCAAAGGTCTTTCTTTTTACTCTTTAAGAAATATATTAACCAAGCCTGTTTCCCTTTACTCACTTAATAGGCAAATCAATAATAGAAATTAATAGATGATTTAAATAATGAGTTTGTATTTTCTTTTCCTTGTTTAGGGACTGAGGTGGCACTTCAGCAGGAAACCCAAGACCCCACCCTGACTGAGGCAGAAAGAGAAATGAGCCCCATGAAACCCCTGTCTGCAGGGACTACGGCCATTCTCAGCAGGAAGCAGAAACGGAAGAAGAGACTTCCTGCCCCTCAACATCCATACTAGTAAGGGGATTCATGTCTCTTAGAAAAGAGGTAGGCAGGAAAGTTAGTTAGGGGGTTTCAGGTCTGCCTGCACAGACACTGAGGTCATTCTATCTTAGAAGGGTTCCATCGTAATCCGCCCACAATTAAGCAAGCCAGAAGGCATTTTTTTAACTCACACAAAGAAACCAGTAGGCAGAGATTCAGGTACCAGTTTAAGCCAGTCACTCGCACCTGCGTAATGAAGACCCAACGACCTTCAACTCACCTGAGTCTAATTATACCATCCTTACAATATGATGCATATGCCCGGAAGTTCATTAATATAACAGACTGAATTTTGGGAACAAACATGCACAGAAGGCAAAATGATGCATCACTGAGTCCTGTCAATCTTAGTTGTCAATCAAGGAAGCCCACTCCTCTAAGAATAGTAATCACCCACAGCAAAAAGGGATAAAAACCCTTAAGTCTTTGTTACCAGGCCTTTAGAGCCATGCTTCTCTTGCTCAGGCCCACTTCCACTTCTGGAATTGTGCTTTCCTTTCTAATAAAACTTTTCTTTCCTACTGTATTTCCGTGTCTTGCTCAATTCTTTGAGACGTCAAGAACCTGGACAATGCGCCAGGAGAAGGACCTCACTCTCCTTTAACAATATCACCTATACGTTATCTTATTTAATCCTCACATGAAGTAGGTACTTTTATTATCCTTATTTTAGAAATTGGACAACTGGGGTAGAGTGAGTTAAGTAACTTGCTCTAGGTCATTAAGGTAGTAATCAGGGTCAAAGGAAGCTAATGAGACCTCAAAACTAACAACGTGAATAACTGTGCTGGATCTTTCCCATGTTCCAGGCTCAATTGTTTTTGTTTGCACCTATCCCACAATTTTGAGAATCAAGTGAGATAAAATATTCAGCAGGGTTTTATAACCTATGAAGCATCCTGTAAAATGGCATATGCTATTTTGAAATATATGATTAAAATGCATAAAATTTACAATTTGTAATAGTCGATAACAGCACAAACACTGATAGAACACATCTCACAGTCACAAAACTCAGATATTTAAAAGCTTTTTATTGAAATAGAACATATATGCTGTGAAGTTCACAAAGCTTAATAGCGCAACTCGATTTTTACAAAAGTAAAAATTGCAAAAAAAAAAAAGAAAAATCACCACCCAGATCAAAATATAAAACATTACCAATATCTCAGAAGCCTCCCTTTTGCAAATGGTATACGTTTTTGAGTTAAAAACCTGGATTCAAATCTTGACACTTTCGCTTTCTTCTTGCTTGACTTTGGAAAGTTATTTAACCTCTTTAGGTCTCGGTTGAGCCATCTGTAAAGCAAGGCTAATAGTAGCCTATAACATTGTTGAATCAAAAGTCACATAATGTAAAACGTCTAACCCAGTGCCTGAATATAGCTGGTCTGCAATAAATAGTAATTACTTTCAGGCAAATGCAATAGGCGGTCACCATCACCAACTTCCGGCTTTTAGGTCACTCTTTTGAAAGTTGGCCTCGCTCGCATTCTTTTTTTACCTTCTTTCTCGCCCCTCCTCCTACCGTAAATCGCCTCCCAAAGATGTCGTAAAATGTTCCTCCCCGCCCTCCATGTGGCGAAAACGCAATCACACTTGACGGCGCGAGGTGGCTTAGCCGCAAGATGGCGGCGCTGGCGGAGGAGCAGACGGAGGTGGCGGTCAAGTTAGAGCCTGAGGGACCGCCGACGCTGCTACCTCCGCAGGCTGGGGACGGAGCTGGCGAGGGTGGCGGCGGCACTACCAACAATGGCCCCAACGGCGGCGGCGGGAACGTTGCGGCGTCGTCGTCGGCCGGCGGGGATGGTGGGACCCCCAAACCCTCGGCGGCTGTCTCCGCCGTTGCCCCGGCGGGAGCAGCCCCGGCGCCCACCGCTGCTCCCGAGGCCGGCGCTTCCCACGACCGACAGACTCTGCTGGCCGTGCTGCAGTTCCTACGGCAGAGCAATCTTCGCGAGGCCGAAGAGGCGCTGCGCCGTGAGGCCCGGCTGCTGGAGGAGGCAGTGGCGGGCTCCGGAGCCCCGGGAGAGGTGGACGGCGCCGGCGCTGAGGCGGCTAACGCGCTTCTCAGCCGGGTCACAGCCTCGGCTCCCGGCCCTGCGGCTCCCGACCCTCCGGGCACCGGTTCTTCAGGGGCTATCGCCGTCTCGGGCTCAGCAACAGGTCCTGCGGCTCCGGGGAAAGGTGAGCCGCGGGGTCCCGGGAAGGCAAAGCCAGTACGAAGTGGAGCGAGCCGGCAATGCCGAGGCTAGCAGGCCTGCTCCTCTGCGGGCTTGTTTTGAATTTCCTGGGCCCGCCTCTAGGGCCACATGCCCGCCCCTTTCTCTAGTGCGCCGGCTGCGCAGTCTAATCTTCTTGCTAGAGCTGTCAGTTCCAGCGAGAGGCTGAGAGCTGTTGAGCAGAGGGATGTATGGGGAAGATGGGCTCGGAGACGCGGGGACCTTCAGGTTTTGGTCCCCTATTCTCTTATTGGGGCTCTCGAGCCTTAAGCAGGTCTGCGTTAACACTAACAATATTTGTACAGTTCTCCACTAGCGTACGTTAAGTACTATAAATACTTTAGGTTCTGTGTCCTAATTCTCACAGTTCCACTGTAAAGTAGACATTACCTCTATTTTAGAGATGAGAAAACAGACTGAGAAAGGCCAAGGGACTTGCTTTGGACACACAGCCAGGGAGTGATAGAGCATAGTGTAGTCAGTATTTCTCAAAATACAGGCTGACTACCACGAGTGTTAAATCTTTTGGGGAATGTAGATTCCTGGGTATCATTTCACATTTAGAGAATCAGACCCTGTAGAAGTGGAGCCTGGGAATCTGCATTTTTTGAATAAGGGGTATCGATTTGTGGCTAAGTTTGAGAACCATTCATTTAGGACTAGGCATTGGACAGAACCCAGACACAACAGAGATTGTATCTCTGTTGCTTTTACTTGTGTGGTGCTGATTAAGTTATTCTTCCTAAGATTGAGTTTTTTCTTCTGTTAAATGGGTTATTATGTGGCTTAGATATATGTAAAATGACTGGCATTGAAAAATTTATGCCTGGGTATCCGTTCCTGACATCCGAGTGCCCCTCCCCCCTCTCTCAACAACTGTTTTCACAAAGTCTATGCAGTAAAACTCATACCCATATAAGGTCTTAAAGGTGATCCTGAACTAATAATAAATGTTTGTTGAATTAAATTATCTAGTGCAAAGCCTCTAGCCAAACTAATCTTTGTTTCTGAGATCTAATCTTTGCAGTATTGCCAGAAGTGAAGTATGACTGACCATAAATAGAAGTGTGCGAAAATGTGATTTGAGAGCAATCTTTTCTGAATGCTGAATTTTGTGAATGAACTGTAAGACAAATGTAGTATGTTGTTGGTCATTTTTTTATAATCTCTTATCTCTTCATAAACTTGACCTGTATTTTAGATCTTAACTCAGAAACCACTGAGGAGGAAACAGCCACCAGAGTAACCAAAAGAATTTATCATTTTTTATTCGTGTGGTAAAGAACATAACAGTATTATAATTGCAATTTAAAAATTTCAGTAATAGAGCTGATTCAATTGACAGATATATCATTGTTTGTATTGCTATATTACAAATATATACTTGTTTTCTGTCTTGAAATGGTGGTTCTGGAAATTGTTTTAAGCATATTTGTTAGAAATATAAATAAGGCATGTCCTTTCCACCCTTTAAAATGCTTACATTTTATGAGGAATGATAGATGTATACATATGAAGGATCAGATGTTACAGGAAAGTTATACAGAGTACTTAAGTAGCTCAGAGAGTTGGGAATATTACTTCAGGCCATGGCTCGGTGGTGATGGGTGCAATTTGCACTAAGCCTTGAGAGGAGATTGGTATAGTTTTTGATTTGCACATCCATGCTTTATGAAGTTTTTCTTTACAATAAGGTAGCTCAAGGGAAAATATTGGATCTTTTGTTATTGATTTGAAAATTTTAAGATACAAGCTGAAGAAGTTGTGAATGAGCGACTGAAACAAAGTGAAAATCCCATTAAAAGATGACTGTTGCGGAAGAGAGTTTGAGAGGGGAGGGATAAACATTTAAGAAGCAATTTACCTCTGGACCTTAACAAAACAGCCCTAGTCACTTGGTGTATATCAGGGCATTTTTTTGAAAGTTTTTTTTCATTTTTTAAACAGTTGGAAGCGTAGCTGTGGAAGACCAGCCGGATGTCAGTGCTGTGCTGTCAGCTTACAACCAACAAGGAGACCCCACAATGTATGAAGAATACTATAGTGGACTGAAACACTTCATTGAGTGTTCCTTGGACTGCCATCGGGCAGAGTTATCCCAACTCTTTTATCCTTTGTTTGTACATATGTACTTGGAACTGGTCTACAATCAACATGAGAATGAAGCAAAATCATTCTTTGAGAAGTATGTGATTTTTTAATATATATTTAGCATATATAAGTGAGTGAGTATATACACATGTGTGTATATAGTGTATCTGTATGTATATAAATATATATGTAGTGTATACATATCTATGACCACACAATGTAAGAGTGCAACTCAAATAGTACTTTATAAAGGAGAGGTTCCTGATGCTATGAGAATCTATATGGAGAGTTTGATTTGGTATCTATGTGTATATAAATATATATGTAGTGTACACATATCTGTGACCACACAATGTAAGATTACAACTCAAATAGTGCTTTATAAAGGAGAGGTTCCTGATGCTATGAGAATCTAAAATGGGGAGTTTGATCTGGTTAGAGAAGTCAGGGAAGGCTCCCAGAGAAAGTGATCCCGTGTGGTGGTAGGGATCATGGTAGGTACAGAGATGAAAGAAGGGCAGTGTGGCTGGAGCAGAGTATAGGGGTGGAGTGTAGTTCAACGTGAAGCTGGACAGTTGGTTAAGGGCTGGAATAGGCGTCCTTGGGCTTTGCTGAAGGTCTTTGTATGCTAAGATCAGTAGGGGATTGTATTGGGTAGGATTAGATTTGGCTGAGATTCACTGTAAACTCAAACAATAATGGCATAAATAAAATAAAAGCTTATTTTTGTTCTTATCCCAAGAGCAATAGGAAGCTGTGTTAGCATTAGAATAGACTGAGAATCACTGAAAACCCCAACAATAGAGGCTTAAATGTGATAAAAGTTTATTTCTTTCTCTCATGAAGTAGGCAGTCCAGGACTGGTATGGAGTCTTCGATCATTAGGGACTCAGTTGGTTTTGATCTTGTTGCTCTACCATTCCTCTCATGCAACTTCCACCAGTGGCATGAGATGGCTGTCTGTCTCTAAGCAGTCACATCACTGTTATAGTTAGCAGGTAGGGCACACATCCTTACTGGAAGTTGCATACACTTTTTCTTTTATGTCATTAGTCAACAGCCCCACCTGCCTACAAGAAAGGTAGGAAATATGCTATTTACCTAGGTGCCATTGTGCTTAGCTAATATTCAAGCGTTCTATTGTGGAGGAAGGAAAACAATGGATATTTGGGGACAGTGAGGTATCTCTGCTACAGAAGTCATCGAAGGACCATGTCATTATTAGATTTGCATTTCGAAAGGATCTTTATGCAGTGGGGAAAACAGACTGTGGTGGTGGTGGGACAGAGTCACTATAGATTGACCAGTTTTGGAAGTGATTGTGGTTTTCAGCTGGTCGGGGGAGGTGATGGTGATGGTGTGGTGTATATTATTTCTCCTTCCCCTGCAAATGTGTGGAGGTGTTTTTGGTTGTCATAATGAGTAGAGGGGAGGAGCATGTGGCTTAGGGATACCAAATGTTCTAATGTGCAAGTAGTCTCACTTAGCAGAGAACTGTTCTGCCCCAAATGCCAATAGTACCCTTGTTGAGAAACACTGGAATAGGGTGTGATAGTGATGGTGAAAGGAAGTGAACATGCTGGTGAGGCATTTGGTGATGGATTGGATATGGAGGTGAGGGAGACGAAGATATCATTGATAAACACTAGGTTTCTGGCTCCCCTGGCTGGATAAGGGTGCTCTTCACTGAGACAGAAAACCCTGGAAGGACCTGGTTTGTCAGGTTGTGGAAGAAATCGAGTTCAGATTTGAATATGCCTTTGACTTATTTAAAAGATGTCAAGTTGTTAGGTGGATGATATATAAGGCTCTGGAGCTCAGGGAAGAGGTAGAGACGAGCTATAAATTGGAGTTGTGTGCAGTATTGATGGATATGGATGAGATTGTTTGCAAGGGTTATGAAATAAGTCAATGAGAGGGCTAGGATCTCTAACATTTGAAGAGCTATAAAAGGAGAGGCCAGGGAAGTAGGAAGGAAACTGTGAGAGTGGTGTTATAGAAGCCAAAGAAAAGTGTTCAAGAAGGGAAGTTGTTATATCTGAATCCTGCAGCCTGACCAAAGTATTATAAAAGTTTTCATCCAGGAAAAAAAAAAAAAAAAATGAAGGTGGCAGTGCTTAACAGTTTGAGAGCTCTTTAATTTAGTACAAGCAATAGACCCAAAAGCCAGGACTTGTCAGATAACACAGGTACTGGAAATAGAGGAATAATAGACCTTGGGACTCCTGGCTTCTATGCCATTATATTCATTCATTATTTCATGATGCCTAATAGAAGGCATATGAAGCAAATGTTCTGTACTTCAGTGTTTTCGAAAAGAAAAAAAGTAAGGTTGATAATGATGGAACTTCTACCATAGGCTAATTTTTTAATGGTATTGCATCAGTAAACCTCTTTCTCTTCCAGTCTCATGGTATAGCCTTCTCGCATAGGAAGCTGAATATCATAGGGGGACTCTGTCTTCTTGTTACGGACAGTCTCAGCTCTTGTCTGAATCCAGTGCTCAGATGAGGTTATGGGCAGTGACTGATAAAAAATTAGGAGGATAATATTTCTAATTTCATTCAAATCTTAGACAAAAACCCTTAGTTCATGTCTTTTTTTAAAAAAAATTATTTTATTTTTTAAATTTATTTTTTTTTATGGTGACATTGGTTAATGAAATCCAGTCAGTTTCAGCTGTACTCTTTAACAGTAAGGCATATATATTATATATATATTTACACTGTGTGTTCATCCTTCATAGTTAGATTTCTTTCTGTCACCACAGTTCATGTCTTGATGAGTAATAATAGGATAACACAGGTCACAATTTAGGAATCTATTGGCTATATGTCTATCAGAGTTAGGGCCCTAATATGTTTAGGCATTGTTTTCTAAATGTTTTTGCATTGTTTGCTGCTCTTAGTGAGTGCCAAATATATGATCTTTAATTTTACTTAATTAGAAGAAATTAGGATTTGTACAAAAAAAGTAACATTTAAATTTACTAATTGTCCCCAAGGCTGAAAAGCTTTATTTACTTGCCTCTGGTAATGGTGAGTAAATGGAAGTGCTCATTCTTTGGTATCAACATTTGTTTGTTCTTTAGTCGTGTTATTAAAATACTGATGTTTAACAAGTATGTCTGGTATTAAGAATATAAAAAATCATTAAAAATGGTGGGTTTTATGCTATGTATTGATTACTGTTGAGAGGCTGGGTGATAGGTACATTGAGTTCATTATATTAATTTCTACTTTTGTATGTTTGAAATTTTCCATAAAAAGTTTTTAAAAGTGAATTTTGAGAGAACATAAAATTTAATAAAGCAAAGATTTTAATATTTTCAAATGTCTACCAATGGTAGCATTAAAAGAGACTGTCTACCAATGGCGGCATTCAAAAGAGACTGTCTACCAATGGCAACATCTTATCTTTCATTCACTTCTGGTATTTATTTCCAATTCTTTTAAAATGTTTATATTTCATTAGAGAGTTACATTGTGGTCATTTTAAGGGTGAATTCAGAAACTGAATTGTAATTATTTTGAAATGAGTTACTTCTGATCCTACAGCCTAGTCCAGGATTATTTAGACAACTACATTGAAAATATTTTGGTATGTTTATAAATATATGGGGGAGAGGCAGATCCCTTAATGATTACATTGAAAAATGACTTTTTAAAATCACTAAAACAGGTTCCATGGAGATCAGGAATGTTATTACCAAGATGACCTACGAGTATTATCTAGTCTTACCAAAAAGGAACACATGAAAGGGAATGAGACCATGTTGGATTTTCGAACAAGTAAATTTGTTCTTCGTATTTCCCGTGACTCGTATCAACTCTTGAAGAGGCATCTTCAGGAGAAACAGAACAATCAGATATGGAACATAGTTCAGGAGCACCTCTACATTGACATCTTTGATGGGATGCCGCGTAGTAAGCAACAGATAGATGCGATGGTGGGAAGTTTGGCAGGAGAGGCTAAACGAGAGGCAAACAAATCAAAGGTATGGGAATAAACCTAAGAACTATATAATGCAGATTATGAAAAATTGTAGCATTTCCATCTACATGATTTACACATTTTTCTTATAGCTAGTTTGGGAATAATTTTACACTGTATACTAAGTTTCATGTTCTAAGGATGGTGTATATATCAGTGAGAATTTGGGAATAGTTGCATTTAACAGAACCCTGACTACGGTTGTTGAAACAAGTAGGAGTTTTTTCTCACACAAAATGAATTACAGAGAAAGGCCTTCCTGGGCTGGCATGAGGACTCCATAATGCCAATGACCCTAGTTTCTTCTTCACTATCTTTAGAATGTGGCTGTCTGTGCTCACAGATGGCTCTTGCAGCTCCAGCATTGCAACTGCATTCCAGGAAGGCAGAAGGGGGAGGACAAAAGGCATATTCCTGTTGACTCTCTCCCTTTTTATCAGAAAAACAGTATTTTTTCTAAAACTGTACCCTGTATATTTGTGTCTACATCAGCTGGCCGGAATAATATTATATGGCCATTCTTAGCTGCAAGGGAGCCCACAAACAGAAATTATCGAACTGAGCATATTGCTGCTCCAACAAAATCAGGGTTCTGTTAGTAAGGAAAAGGGGGAGATTGGCTATTGGGTAGACAAGTACAGAATCTGCTTCAGGATGTAAATTACTATATTATAATTGCGATTCATTCTGTCAAGATATGAAATGGATGTATTAATGAACAAAAAGATTAATTTAAAAAATGTTGGCTCTTTTCACTTGTAGGTATTTTTTGGTTTATTGAAAGAGCCAGAAATTGAGGTGCCTTTGGATGATGAAGATGAAGAAGGAGAAAATGAAGAAGGAAAACCTAAAAAGAAGAAGCCTAAAAAAGATAGTATTGGATCTAAAAGCAAAAAACAAGATCCCAATGCTCCACCTCAGAACAGGTGAGGAAAAGACCTCAGGAACATGTGTGGAGATATAAGCTGATATGTTTTACAGGGTTCAAGTTTCTTAATAGAGTAATTTCTAGTCTGTTTTTCTTTCACAGAATCCCTCTACCTGAGTTGAAAGATTCAGATAAGTTGGATAAGATAATGAATATGAAAGAAACCACCAAACGAGTGCGCCTTGGGCCAGACTGTTTACCCTCCATTTGTTTCTATACATTCCTTAATGCTTATCAGGTTGGTAAAATAATTGGGTAATTTCTGTCTGGTAAATCATGTCAAAATGGTGATTTACCATTAAAAGAAACTTAAATATGTTAACTGAATTGGATTTTCTTATTTAAACTCTTAATATAAATATAGCTTAGAGACAGCCATTAAGAAAGGAGAATTAAACACTGCTATGAAAAGATAGCAGGCAATGTTTAAAAGAACTTAAGAACTTGTAGATACCAGAATCTTACATATATGTGCCACTCATTTCACTGATTAGAATTCTGCTAGCCTTTGAGGAAGAAACTGAGTAGTTCATCTCCATTGAAATTAGTTTAAGTACTTACATAAACTTCGTATTTCTTATTAAGAATTCTGCATTCCTTGATAGGCTCTTTATAATAGGCTGCTGAGGATGTATTTAGTAAAGTGCAAAAATGATTAACATTTGCTTCATATCATGCGCTTCAAATTTGCACGAAGGGTAAATGATGACATGTTCTCAAAGTGATTTTGAACAGTTGGTTTCATAGAAGAATAAAATCTCAGATGATCTATTATAAGAAAAATAGCTATCATATATCCTCTAAGATGTGATTGTCTCCCCTAAAACAGTATTGTTTAGTATAAAGCCTCCTCTTTTTTTTTTTTTTGGCAGGGCCTCACTGCAGTGGATGTCACTGATGATTCTAGTTTGATTGCTGGAGGTTTTGCAGATTCAACCGTCAGAGTGTGGTCTGTGACTCCCAAAAAGCTTCGTAGTGTCAAACAAGCAGCAGGTAACTAAGATGACGTGTCAGGAGGTAAACTCATTACTTTATACCAATCTTGATTCCATGGAATATACACAAGAGATTGTGACCTTTACTGACTTTCACTAGATTTTACCTCAAAATACTAACATTCTTGACAATGAAAAGTGCATTGGAGTGGCAATCAGGAGATTGGTTTAATTACTCTGGGCCTCAGTTTTCTCAGCTGTAGAATGAGGGGATTAAGCTACAAAACTCCTTAAGGTTAAAAATCTAACGTTTTATGATTGTTTGCTTATGAATTTTAAAAAACCTTTAGTCTACAGCCATGCCACCCTGAACATGCCTGATCCTGTTTGATCTCGGAGGCTAAGCAGGGTCAGGCCTGGTTATTACTTGGATGGGAGACCACCTAGAAGACTGGGTGCTATAGGCGTAAAATAAAATAAAATAAAAAATAAAAAACCTTTAAATAGTGGGAGAATGTTTTCTGTTTTAGCCATAAAAATGGCTAAAAAAGAATAAGGTCAGGATTTCATTTTAAAGAGCTTCTTGCTAACCGTTGTTTAAACAAGTTAATACATTTTCAGTAATTTAATATTCCCTCGTTTTCATTTTTGTGAAACATTGTGATACAGTAGATAAACTTGAGTTTCAGTCCTAGTTCCAACATTGAATAGCTGTGTACACTCTGGCAAATGAACTGTTCTGAAGCTGTTTCTTCTCCTATACATTGGGATAGTATCACCTAACTTAGGGGCATTAGCACAGTGGGTGGTATATAGGATGAATTGTTCAAATGTTAGTTCTTCTCCTGAACTGTGATGTGATTGCTTTAAGATGTCTTAATGAATGTACTTTTAAAAATCAGTATTTCTGGACCATTTTAGATCTTAGCCTAATAGACAAAGAATCAGACGATGTCTTAGAAAGAATCATGGATGAGAAAACAGCAAGTGAGTTGAAGATTTTGTATGGTCACAGTGGGCCTGTCTATGGAGCCAGCTTCAGTCCAGATAGGTAAAGTACAAACAATAAAAATTAAGTGCTACTGTATTATATTGAAATTATGTAAATGTTAACTACTGGAAACATTATGCAAATGTTGCAAAAATTCCTGTTAGAAAAATCTCATGGTTGCCTGTCATTCATTATCTTGCCATTTTAGAATCTTGCCATTTGCTAATTCATCTTGGGGTACTGGTATAAAAGATAGCAACAAAATACATACCCGAATTTACAGAATCAAAATGCAGAGCTTCAGGGTTTGTTGGTTTTAAAAATTAGCTTTAGTTTTGTATAACCTTGGTAGGGGTTTGATTTGCTTCTTTGGGTTTTGTGGCTACTGCTGTCTTCTATCATCTTCAAATTTACAACAGATTCCTGATATGAAAGGCATATTAGTTATCAATTGAAGATTTATTCTTGTATAATCAAAAGAACTAGGAGGATACTAAGGGGAATTTGAAACGCATAAATAGGTATTTGCCTATTTTTTATGATCTCTAACATTGTTGGAATGAGAGAAGGGTGTTTCGTATTTATCATACCATCTGTGTATCTTCCTTGGATAGCTTTTAATCCATCAAGATTTTCATCTTTATGAGCCTCTGAGAATGAGGTTTTTGTTGTTTGATAAGGTTTAGCCAGAGGATACATTTTTACTTGAGAGGAACTTTTGATTTCAATGAAAGCTATAATACTCTGAGTAGTTCAGTTTTTATATTTATCCTTGAAAAAGGTAGAGTATTATTCATGTGTCTATAGTGTTTTTTATTTTTTGCTTTTTTTTTTTTGTCAAGACATTTTCTTTTAAATTCTTAAACAACTTATACAGGATAGGAAAATAACATTTCCATTTTAAAGTAAAAAATTGTTTAAGTGTGACATATCACATTTCTTAGAAGCCTTTCTCAATTGACCTTATTTGACCATACTTTTTGTCATTGTCCTTTTTTTTTTTTTTTTTTTAGAACTGATTTTCCCGAATAGATTTTTAAAAATATCTAAACTCATTCAGTAGGTGCTCAGATGTAGGGTGTCACGACTAACATTAGTACTTTCAACTCTTGTTACCTACTGTGCATTTCATGTATAAATTGCAAGTGAGAATGTAGCATGTCAGCTATATTTAATGTAGTCAAATGTACAGAGAAACTGGACAGGCAACTGAAAGTTACTCTGATAATCAAATATATTACCTTCTGTTCTCTCAGGAACTACCTGCTTTCCTCTTCAGAGGATGGAACTGTTAGATTGTGGAGTCTTCAAACATTTACTTGCTTGGTGGGATATAAAGGACACAACTATCCAGTTTGGGACACACAGTTTTCTCCATATGGATATTATTTTGTGTCAGGGGGCCATGACCGAGTAGCTCGGTAAGAACATCTTGTGACTGGGTCTGTTCTAAGAACAGAATGGTTTCTTGTTGGGAATTACAAACTCCAGGCAAACTGATTTTCACTTCTGTTATTCAGGATCAACTTTTTGAGGATGTCAGCATTTATAGCTCCCTATCTGAAAACGGATTTGGGAAGGAGTATTACTCTCTGTAACCATGTCTATGCCAAGAGTCCTGAGCCCTGTTTTTCTTCCTCAAGTTAGCTTATTAACACACGTTGCCTGCCTCCCATCAGCTGTCTAACCTTGTCTTTCACCACTGTAGCACCTTTGTTTCCATCATCTCCTTTAAAGCTCAGGATGAGGTAGCTCAGGTGAGAAACTATATGATGGCCAAAACTTTTCTATGGGTTAGACTAGGAGCTGGGGTAAGAGAAAGAGGTGGGGGTGGGGTGGGATATAGAGAGAACTGAATAATTATAAAATTAAAAAATGTTTGTATTAGATCAACTTAGTTTTTAAGAATGTTATTTAGTCTCAATCATTCCTTCTTTCCCTCAGGTAACTAGTCAGGGAGCCCATTTGAAGCTAACATTTCACAGGGATGTTTATTTTAGATAAAATTTTCACATTTCATACTTAACTATTAATCATCTTTTGCTTTTAATAAATTTTTTAAAAGGCTCTGGGCTACAGACCACTATCAGCCTTTAAGGATATTTGCTGGCCATCTTGCTGATGTAAATTGTACCAGGTTCCATCCAAATTCTAATTATGTTGCTACGGGCTCTGCAGACAGAACTGTGCGGCTCTGGGATGTCCTGAATGGGAACTGTGTAAGGATCTTCACTGGACACAAGGTATTTTTACACCTTCATTAGTCTAGCATACGAGGTTGCTTTTGAGATAAAAATATTTTAAAAATTAACCGGTAACCCTTTTTAAAGATACTATTCATACCACTAAACTTAAAAATTCTGTCTTTTTTTCTTAGATATTTTTAGCCTTACTTTTGACCCTTTCCATGGACTTTTTTTCTAGGGACCAATTCATTCCTTGACATTTTCTCCCAATGGGAGATTCCTGGCGACAGGAGCAACTGATGGCAGAGTACTCCTTTGGGATATTGGACATGGTTTGATGGTTGGAGAATTAAAAGGCCACACTGATACAGTTTGTTCACTTAGATTTAGTAGAGACGGTGAAATTTTGGCATCAGGTAAATGATTAGAAATGACTTTGTGGTAAAGGGTCAATAGTATGTTAAAACACTTGAGTGTTGACAATTGCAAAATTAAGTTCTGCTGTTTTAGGTTTTGCTTTTCCTTAGCCATTATTCCAGAGTGACGTCTTACTTGTATATTGACTTCTCAGGATAAACTACTTGAAATGCTCCTTTAGAGGGAACAGAGCTATTAATCAAGTTTAGATTTTTTACCAATCATATACAGTAAATACACATAGTATACTTGACAAAATGTCAGAAGCTAAATATAGTAGATGCTAATAAATGGTCTCCTTTGACTCTCCCTTAGGTTCAATGGATAATACAGTACGGTTATGGGATGCTGTCAAAGCATTTGAAGATTTAGAGACTGATGACTTTACTACAGCCACTGGGCATATAAATTTACCTGAGAATTCACAGGAGTTATTGTTGGGAACATATATGACCAAATCAACACCAGTTGTACACCTCCATTTTACTCGAAGAAACTTGGTTCTAGCTGCAGGAGCTTATAGTCCACAATAAACCATCGGTATTGAAGACCTTTTGGAAGCTACTGTTTGAAAAAGGGAGACTAAAAGCAAATACCTCAGTGATTAATATTTAAGCTACAAAGAATGTTTTGTCTATACGGATCTGGAAGTATGCTGCTTGGAAAATCTGAATAGGACAGTTCCACGTTTCTATAGCAACCACATTTAACTAATTTCCGTTAGTTGAATAAGAGGTATTATGTTTGTGGAGGGGACATTATGGTGCTTTGGATTGTGTGGAAACTATGCATTTTCTGTTCAAATCCTATTTTAATTTATTATGTTCAGAAAAAAATTGATTTCAATAATTCATCTTCTAGATTCAGATTGAGTAATATAATACCATCTTGAATTTTAGCTGAAGAATTCTATGAGCATGTATGTTTCTGCTGTAAAAATGTAGTTACTGTATGGCACTCAAGTACTATTTTAAATGATCCACCAATATTTTTGCTTGGCCCATGACTAGTGGAATGTATATAACTGGGTAAGGTGAACTACAGTTCCTAAGAGTCAGATAAAGTACAAACATCCAAGGACACCTGAATTTACATCTGTTAGATTTTGAGTGCTCCTAACCACTCTATAAACCAGGTGAAGAAATTTAGCTTTCATGTTCTACTTCAGCTAAAATAGCTATACACAACCTAGTACACTTGAAGTCAGACAGACATTTCAGTTGCTTACCTCCAATACTGAGCCTTGCTTTGGGAAACTAAAAGATTCAGACCAAGTCACTGCCAGTTTTTTTGCCTTTGTTGCATTTTGTACAGTTTTTATATTTTTGATACCTTGTAAATAAAGACAACCAGCTTTTCCAGGTTCATAATTTATTGTACAAATTGAGTATCACATGATGAATTGACATTAACTTCTCCAAGCATGAACAGACGAGGTACAGTTTAGAATCCTATAAAAAAAAGAAAAATAGTTTAGGCACAAATATGTTTTAAGACATTCAGTAAATTACAAGACTGTGAACCCTCTGAAATTGAATGCAAATCCATCAGATTGTGAAAGGAGTCAGTTAACTCCTTCACCCCAAATTAAGGTGTCTCTCAACTAAAGTCAATTTAACCTAACACTCCACGTTTAACAAAAGAGTTGCCCACAATTCAGTATGATCCTAAACGTACACTACTGGAAAATTCGAGTACATAAACATTTCAAACAGCAGAAAACAGGTATGTATCTGTTATTAAATATCTGAGACAATTTCTCCATTTGTATAATGGGGATATTACAACTCTCTCAAAGTTAGGTACCTAACATGGAAAATTAAACAAAATACTACGTATTTGTCAGGACTAAGCCATATACCACTGCATTCTGGGATATGCAGTTCCCTAAGGACTGGAAAAGCTCTTAAGAGCAGAGGGAAAATTTTGTTTGTGGAGACCTACATTAGATAAAAGATCTGTTTTTGGGTTTTCAGTATATATCTACTGCCGACACAAATATTTATTCACTCAGCATGGGCAAATGGGGGTTGGGAGCACTATAAGAAGCAAATGAAGTCTGGGGATTTAAGGAAAAGATAGAACTGCTTATAGGAAAATTTCAAATTAGCAAAAAAAGGATATAATTGCAACTGATTTAAAAGGGTGGTTAATAATTGTTACATAAAGAGCTTATATGAGAGAAATAAGGTCTTCACAAAGTCTCAATTGTTAAATGAGAAAAACACAAGAGAATAAAAATACAAATGGTAAATGTAAAACATCAAAAAGACAAATTATTTTTATTTATCAAATTAAAAACCAGAAACATTCAACATTTGGGCAAGAGAGACAACTTCTCACGAAGGTGGGTGCCCCACAATCCTTTGGGAAACAACTTCAGCCTAAGAAAACAATCGTAGATATAGACTTCATGCTCAAAATCAGGCATAGTAATGTTATTTCCATTTAAAAAAATCTAATAGGAGACAGATTTCCTCTGCAAAATCATATATCCGTGAGCGCTCATTCAAATTAACAAACATACTCGTTATAAGACAAAACAGTCATGAATCATAGCCCATGAAACCCAAAGAAAATACACAAAGTTAAACCAAAATGTCAACTAAAATTGTCAGGGTAATGGAATATGTGTAATATTTTTTTCTTGTATGTAATAAATTTTGAATAATGATAATTCACTTTTATAGTCAGTTATGGAAAAAACCATAACATCAAAATAGCCTAGTTATAAACTTTTAAATAAATGTCAGCTCCTTACCTTTTATGTTGCTTTCACAGCTGGAGTTTTTTTAGATCTTAACTTGAAGTATAAAACAAGCAAAGCAAGGCCTCCATATGTGGCCAGTACACACTGAAAGAAAGAAAAAAGTAAACAGGAGTCGCTGATACATTATTCTAAAATATAACTGCTTAAAGGCATTAATACTTACATTCATTCTACCTGTGATCGTATAAGAGTTGAAATATTTCTTAATGCCAGTGAAATGGAACTGGGCATCAGCTTCTGGACCTGCCATGATTTCAATCTTAGAAAGAAAGCAACAATAAATTGGTTCAGATGCAATTTAAAAAAAAAGTTTGTGTTTAAAAACTTGAAAAGTTATCGCATATGAATATAAGTTTTTTATGTATAGTCTTGCACAACATAGCAATAGCAAGCAAATGCTGGAAAAAGCCTTGAACATGAGAATCTTCTGGAAGGAAGACTTTACACAACACTCCAGAATATATGTCAAATCGCTCAGCATAAGAAGAGAACATGGTTGTCTCTAAGTCCACCCTCTGACTCAATATTGCTTGATGTTTTCATTCCTGGCTCTATATCATAGTATAATGTACATGGAATTAATCAGTTTTAAGATTAGCTGAAAGTTGGAGCTTGTGAAACTTCAAAGTTTCTCAGAGGGGTAACCACTAACTAAACAGCTTAACTTGCAACCACTCCTACAGTTTTTAAGACCTCCATGGTTAGATGGTGAAGGGATCATTTATGAAATGGAGTTGACACATAGCAGCTATCGGTGGTGGTGGGGAATCCTTCCTAATCCTTACATCAAAATAGAGAAAAGATTTAAATGTAAATGGTGAAACCAAAAAAATCCTGGAAGAAAACATGGGCAAATATTTTAATCATTTTAGGGAAGGCAAAATAAGGACAAAAAAGGTGAAATATAACCAATCTCATGATCAAAAGAAATGTAAAATGAGATCAATATTTAACCATGAGACTGGCAAAGATAAAATTATGATAATAAGCAGTAGTAGCAAGAGTGTGAAAATAAGTGTTCCCTCTGTTCCCTAGAGCAGAGATCCCCAACCTCTGATCTGTGGCCTAGTACTGGTCTGTGGTCTGTTAGGAACTGGGCTGCACAGCTGGTGAGCGGTGAGCAAGCGAAGCTTCACCTGTATTTGCAGCCACTCCCCAGCGCTAGCATCACCACCTCAGCTCCACTTCAGATCATCAGGCATTAGATTCTCATAGAAGCACTGGTCCCTGGTGCCAAAAAGGCTGGGGACCGCTGCTAGAGTGTAAACTGGTACAATTTCCTTAAGTACAATTTTGTAGTATCTTTTAAATTATAAAATTAGTATACCCTTTAATCTAGTTGGTTCATTTGTTCTCCAGGAATTTACCCTTATGGAAATATTACAAAGTGGAAACATATTAAATGGTTCAAGGATGGTGACTGATATACTGTTTATGAAAGTAAATGGGAAGAACTGCAAGTCTATCTACAAGGGACTGATAAATGGTTTCCACTGGAGGAAATACAATGTGTATAGTAATGACATGGAAAGATCTTTGTAATGTTAAAAAAAAAAATCCTATTTCTAGACAATGTATTACAGAGTACATCAATGGTTCTTAAAGTCTGGTCCATAGACTAGCAGCATCACCATCACTGGAAACTTGTTAGGAATGCAAGTTTTCAGGCCTTATACCTCAGGCCTACTGAATCAGAAACTCTGAAGCCCAACGATCTGTTTTAATAAGCCCTCTAGGTGTTTCTGATGCAGGTTCAAGTTTGAAAAACACTGCAGTAACAGAACACTCTGGAAGAATATTTAGTAAATTTTTCATAGAAGTTTTATCTATAGTACCTATGTATTTTACAAAGACATGTCTCTCTCTTATAATGAAAAATAGCAAAAGCATATGCAAAGGTCACCAGAACAATGCTTGGAAATTCGTATGTATGACCACCTATCTACCACGACCGACGCCACGCCGAGTCGATTGGCAACACAGACGAGCCGGTCGAGGTCCGGTCGAGATTGGTAGGCAGTGACAGTGATACAGCTGGTTCTTGATGAAATGGAAGAGGGAGAGATCTGTGAGGAAGCCATTGCTATGGAAACTGGTGCAACTTTACCATTCAAGGGCCTGCAGAGGCATTCCCGTGCATAGAATTGTCAATAAAAATTTTGGACAAATGACCTTAATTTTGAACACTGTTTCAAGAACATTCTTGGAGCAATGAAAGAAATCTAAACTTTCTTGGACCCCCTCAGTAGCCTTGGCCTGTCCAGCCCAAGTAGGAAAATTGCCATTAAAAGAAATCTTTGTGATGTAGGTTTTATATTAACTGTTTCGTTTTTCTAACTTGTTAAAGGCATACTCCTCCCCCACCCCCCAATTCACCTTCATGATACATTTTTACAACCTCATACTATCAAGCAGGTTTCTAGGAGAAAACCTACAGAAAACAAGGACTTCATATTGTGGAATTAACCCCTATTACCTTGAGCCTAACAAAAATTTTAGGAGGATATGTTGTGCAACTCAAACAATTTAAGGTGCTTTAAATTTCCCGCTACACAATATGAGAAGAAGGCTGATGCTTGTGATATTCCACAGAGGACTAATTCTGACTGAAGAGAATGGTATAGGAACTGCGATTTAGTTTGGGTCTTAAAAGAAGGCTCTTGAGAAGCTGAGATGAAACGGAGTGAAAAGTGGGATGTTACTGGTGAGATAAACAATGCAAGCAAAGCTTGGAAACACTTAGGTCTGCACTCTTCAACAAACTGTTGAGTGCCTTTGCGGGATAACTGAACTGAACCTTGCTTTCCATTTGAGTTATGCTTAGGTTTAGAAAAACATATTAATGGAGAAAATTACCTAAGAATAATTATACCAATTGTTACGTAGTAGCCTGTGGGAATGTCTAAGCAATAGAGTCTTCGCTTTTGTTTCTAATTAAGTGGCAAATAGCTATTAAATATAATTAATCCTTCTTCCATGCCTCTCCTCACTTGTAAAATTGCATTTCAGGAAAAGCCCAAAGTGATCAATTGCCTTGGCTACTTTCTATTTGTCGATACTGCGGTCTTCATGTATGACTGGACACCTACCTGGAATGGCGAGATCACGCAGTAAAGGAGGCAAAAATGAGCGAGTCGCTCAGGTACCAAAACCAGCCTCCTGAACTTCAAGTTTACAGTTCTCTGTTCTGGCTCCCTCCTAGGAAAGGCCTTCCAGTTGACAGAACATAGTGAAATGAAAAATCTAACCGGTTTACCGCGCGGGCCTGGCGAACTGCAGGGGCCGGGCCACACGCAACATTCGCTTTGACAAAGGCTGCAGCCTAGCTCAAGGAGGCCTGACTGGGCAGCTTCCTTAGCACAGCTCAGTGTAAACAAACTGCTGTGGGCATACAGAAAAAAAGAGGTTAATTCGGTTAGAGGTGAGGTCAGAAGCCCAAGTTCTCATCCAATATTACGTCACTGGGTGACCTTGGGGGACTTACTTCGCTGCGGGCCTCATTTTCCTCCAATGGAAAATGCAATCTAAGGGTCCTCGGGAGCTATGGGAGCCTTTGGAGGCACCTACACGCCTCGCCCCGAGTCTGTCCGATCCCTCGCGCCCCGGCCCTCGTGATCTCTAAGTCCTTTTCCATTCCCCACCGCTCTCGTCCCTCAAAGCGAAGCCGTCAAGATGTTCCCGGACCAGGAACGATCTGGTCCTAGGTCTGTGCCACAAAGCAGAGGAGCGAGGTCCCAGCCCAAGTTCCCCTCCACACCTACCTTGCAAAAGGCAAGAATTCCGCAGGCTGTGTCCTTCAACCTACGAAGCTGCCCCTCCGCCCGGCCGGAAGAAACCGCCTCCCCCGCCCGCGATCAATCGGCCTCAGCGATTCAGCCTTTGACATCGATTGGCTACGGTTCGAAGTCCCGCCCTTCCGCTTCCTGTCTCTAAATCCCCTCCCCCTGTGTGGTCCTAAGACCCAGCATAGCAACGGAAGAAGGGCGTTGAGCCCGCCCGCGCTTCCGGGAGGGCTGCGTTGGTCTGCGTGTGTACGGGTCTCCGCGTGTGTGACTGTGGTGGCGCGGCCTCTGAAGTTGAGAGGTGCTGGCGTCGCGAGCCTGGTGAGTGAGGTCAAAGGCGGGAAGGGAGGAAAACTTGTGGCTTCTAGGTCTGTTCCAGGGCTAGGTCCCCCGGGTCCCTGCCATGCGCCCTCAGTGCCGGTGAGTGGTTCAACCACCCCAGCCCGGCTCAGAAGCCGGCTCTGCTCGCGTGGCTTCTGTAACATCAGGTTCTGTCTCTGAGAAATAACTTAAATTCCTTCTTTGTCACTGGATCAGCTGACTCTTTGAAGCTTCAGTTTCCCCTTGTTTGAAATGAGATTAATGATGAAATTCCCAACAAACTAGACTCCTCTGCACTTCACTATTTCTGTGAAACGTACACCTATTTTTTAAAAAATATTTATAGGAGTTTATTTTAGCCAAAACTGATGACATACACCCGGGAGCAAGATTTGAAATGCTCCCAACATACACTCATTCTTGGTTCCAAATATTAGGCTCCCTCTCAGTGGTCGTCTCCACTACAGCCTCAAACCTTTCTGCATTCTTATTCCCAAGTCTTTCCGAGCCAACCCTCTCCTGTCTTCCATTCTCACTTACACCTAGTTATGGTTCTCTTGATTTTTTTGAGGGATTCTCGAACTGAGAGACGGAACACCGAGGCAGTAAGCTGGAAGTAGCGTTTATTGATGCTGGCACGGGCTCAGCAGATTGTTATCCAAAGGCTGAGCCCCGATTGTAACATAATGGGCAGTTTTATACAGTCTTGTCATTCTTACACAGCTACAGATATAAGGAAGAACATTGGTTGGCAAGCTATGAGAAAACTGATGCTAGCTGGAGAGTCATTGGAAGAGGGAGGCAGTCAGGAATGAACTTGTTCAGGCAGGAAATGTCCAGGCAGGGTCAGGCTGCCACATTCCCCCCTTTGATGCTCAGACCCAGGACTGGGTCAGAGAGCATAATCTCCTTCTAATTTTTGGTTTAGAGGCTGGTACCTCCATAGCATGAGGACTTTTGCTGCAGTTTCTCTTTCTACTATAGCCTCTGTGAGGGAGGTGGTTGACCCGATAACAAGAGGCAACAGGCATGGGAGGAGGAGGCCATTCCCAAGGAGTAGGAGTACTATCCCAACTAAGGTCTTAAAGCCACCAAAAGTGAAGAACCAGCCTCCAAAGATGTTATTAGGGTCCCATCCTTTCCAACTTTGGACGCACACATAAGCTATTTTCCTAATATTAGTAGCTATGGCAGTCAGGGCTTTGCCATTGTCATATTTTGAGGCGACAATCAGTCCGGTTAAACTTTCTGCACATTCCTCCTTCTTCTGCTAATAGATAATCTAAGGCTAGGAGGTTTTGATAGATAGCTGACCACATATGGGATTGTTGCCTGGCAAGAAGCTCTAAGGCAGTTGCAGTCTCATTGGTTATGCTCTCAAGAACTGCTTGTAATCTAATGATTCCGTTAAACATGTATATAGGGGTTTCTGTAACCCCAGCTCCCATCTTGGGCCCAAGTTGTGGGGCCATAGCATTGGATAATATGGTGGGGTGGCCATTTATCTCCCCCTCCTCCATGTTTGTTGTCCCCCCTATTTCAAGTGATCTCTAGTTCCAGCCTTTAAGTCTTGATATAGGGGAACACCTAGCTCATTTCCTCCTTGGTCAGGTAGAAGGAAGAAACCAGGCCAAATGCTCCCGACGGTGCAGTTTCCCTTCCAGTTCATCAGGAGTTGCATATAAGCCCACTTTCCACAAATCCAGGAGTCCATCGGATGCTTTCCAGCTTTTGGGGCTGGTGGAATTGAGGTTTTTACAGAATGTGCTGATAGCTGGGATGGCATGGAAGAGATTAGGGACAATGCCATCCTCTATAGTACAGTTTGTGACAGTCGAGTTTTGGTTTGAGAGAGTGCCACAAGGAGGAGTTAGCTGCATTATTATTGGGCCAGTACCAGGAAGGAGCCTTGGGCCACCAGTTTAGGTCTGTGATTTAAAAATAGCATTCTTTTACATGGGGTTTCTCCAACCCACTGAATGTATCCTGGACCCATCCAGCTAAGACATTCTTCCCCTACCACTTCTGAGGAGAGGACCTAGCTCTGGGGTCGGCCCTATTTGTGGCAAGCCACCATGTAATTCCACTGTAGGAGGTAAAAAGCGTCTAGACTCGTTCTTTCCCAAGGCCAATGTTCTCTCATGAGTGCTCCTCCCCAAACCCAGCATTTAGTGACACCAAGTTCATGGGCTATCCTCTCAGCTAGGTCAACAAAGAGGTTCTTCCCTAGGGTTGGGAGGTCTAGGTTTTGGCCCAAGTTGGCCTTTAAGCTGATCATACATTCGTGAGCTTTGGGGCCTAGGAGACAGTGTAGGCTTAGGTGTGGTTGAATTACACAGCCATTGGACAAATTCTCTGACTTCTGGGCCCTCTGCATGGTTATGGGCCTCTTCTCTGCTTGAGGTCAATTGCCAACATACCTAAGTTTCCCCTAATTTTTCAGGCTCTTGGCAAGATTGGCTGTTTAACCTTTCTGTACCCCATCCCATATTGAAATCCCCAGTGAGTGCAGAGTGTGACGTTTAGGGCACACCCTTTGGGTAGACTGGTTATGGAAGTGAAGCCGTTGTCAGCGTTGGACCCTATCCTGTATCTTTGCATACAGGATAGGGAAGAAGTGGGGAGACTGGTGCCACACACGTGGTGGAGTACGAGAAGGAAAAGAGTCTTTAGGGGTACCATTCTGATGAGATGTTGTCCTTAAGTTTCTGCCACACGTAGATTATTCAGTTTCCGGTGTGACGAAAGCGGGGCCGATGTCTTACCCTTGGTCTGTTGGCACAGTCGGTGTTTTCTTCCGGAGGGTTGCCCTGAGGGGCTCAGAAGAGTCTGGAGCACCCTCCCACTCTGCAGCTGCACATTTAGTCTGCTGCGATGTATCCAGGGCATTATTTCAGCAACCTTAACTGCAGTAGGGATAGACAAAATGACAGTAAAGGGGCCTCTCTACAGGGGTTTTAGGGGCTAAATGTTCCACTCCGTTACCCAGACACCAGACAGAGTCTTCTGGCTTAAAGGAATGAATTTCAGTGGTTCAACTGACAGGGAACCTTTCCCTAACCCATTGGTTGAGAGTCTGGAAGGTGGTCCCCAGGGCCTGAAGCTGTTGTCTCAGAGTCAATTCACCTATTTCCTTGAGGGCTCTTCATAGTCCTTTGATGACTGTGGTGGCTGCCCATACAGGATCTCATAGTGGGAGAACCCTGTCTTCTTGGTTTGGGCTGACCTGATTCTTAATAGTGCCATGGGGAGGACTTCGTTCCAATGTATATGTATCTTCTGACATAGTTTTCCCATCTGAATCTTAAGGGTCCTGTTCGTATGTTTCACCTGTCCTGAACTCTATGGTTGATAGGTGGTATGTAATTTCTATTTAATATTTAAATTCTTGGCTAGTAGCTGCACAATTTCTGCTACAAAGGCTGGCCTGTTATCTGAGCCAATGGTAATTGGTAGGCCAAATTGTGGAACAGTTTCTCAGAGAAGCTGTCTGACTACTTCTTGGGCCTTCTCTGTCTAGGTGGGGTAAGCCTCTACCCAACCGGAATAGGTGCAAAGACCAAGAGATATTCGAGGCCCCGTGATTGAAGCATTTCAGTGAAATCTACTTCGAGGTCTTTAAAGGGGGTGCCACTGACACTTTGGACCCCCAGTGGGGCACACAGCCCTTGCCTGGGGTTGTTGCGGGCACAGACTTCACACTGTTCACACACTGCTCTGGAGATGCTAGAGCCAGGGGACGTAGAAGGTACTGGCCTAGAGTGGTTTCTAGGGCAGTGCGACCAAGGTGAATCCTTTGGTGAAACTGCTTAACAAAAGCTGGGGCGAGGGTCCCAAGGACTGCAATTCACCTGTCCTTGAATTTCCACTATCCACCGGGAAGGAGGCTGCTCCCCTCTTCAGTCTTAAACCAGGCTTCTTCTTGAGGTGAGTACTTGGGGTCCCCATTTGGCTAAGGGACTGGGAAACAGGGAAGCAGTTAGAGCCATAGGGCTAGCCATCTCCTCGGCCGCTGCCACTTTGGCAACATGGTCTGCCCTGCAGTTGCCCCGGGCTGTTATGGTGTCCCCTTTTTGATGTCCTCTGCAGTACATGACTGCTGCTTTCTTGGGCACCCACACAGCATCTGAGAGTTCTAGAATTTTCTTTCTATATTTTATGTCTTTTCCTCCAGACTTGATTAGACCCTTCTCTTTGTACAGGGCTCCGTGTACATGGAGGGTGATGAAGGCAAACTTAGTCAGTGTATATGTTAGCGCACACTCCTGCTGCCAGCTGAAGGTCACGGGTCAAGGCGATGAGCTCCACCTTCTGTGATGAGATTCCCCTAGGCAGAGGTTTTGCCTAAATGGTGGAATGTAGGGTCACCACAGCATATCCTGCAGGGTATTCTCCTCCCCGGGAGACTGTCAAGTCTGTCAAGTCGGGTTAGCTGGAAAACACTTCTTCATCCATGACTTCAATGCAATCATGGTCCGGCTGGCTGGACCCAAGGGGTAGCAAGGTCGCTGGGTTCAAAGTTTGTACTACCTCTTGGCGAATGTGTGGATTCTCGCACAGCATTCCTTGGTATCTGACCACCTGGGCATTAGTTAGCCAATATTGTCCCTTGTACTCCAGTAATGTTATTACTGAAAGTGGTACTCAAACTGTCAGTTCTTGCCCCATAGTCAGTTTGTTGGCCTCTGACACAAGGAGGGCCATGGCTGTTAGTGCTCGCAAGCAGGGTGGCCAGCCCTGGGCGACAAAGTCAAGCTGTTTGAAGAGAGAAGCCACAGGACGGTGCCAAGATCCTAGCAGTTGGGTTAAGACCCCTACTGCGACACCCATGTGCTCGTGTACATACAGAAAGATTTGGTTAAGTCTGGGAGTCCTAGTCCGTGGGCGTTAGTGAGTACCTGTTTGATTTCTTCAAAGGCCTTCTGTTGTGTAGATTCCCAGAGTGGGAGCTCCTCTTCTCCCCTCTTTGTGGCTTCATAGAGGGATTTGGCCAGGATGGAGAAATTAGCTATCCGTAGGAGCCAGCTGCTGGAAGGAAATTGCAGATTTGTCATTGGAGGGTAGGGACAGGAATTGAACAGACCGTTTCCTTTCTGGGCTGAGTTGGTGTTGTCCCTGCGACAGGTGGAAGCTGAGGTATTTGACTCTTTCTTGGCAGATTTGAGCCTTCCTTTTAGAGACCTTGCACCCTACTTCCCAGAGGAGACTGAGGAGTAGATACATTCCTTCCATGCATTCCTCATAGGTCTTTCCTGTTCATAGGTGGTCATCTCATACTGAAGTAACGTACAGCTGTGTTGATCTGCCAGGAAGGCCTTTAAATCCGAGGCTAGAGCTGTCCCAAAGATGGTCAGGGAGTTCTGGAACCCCTGAGGCAGCCATGTCCACATCAATTGACCCTTGTCTCTGCTTTCAGGACTTTCCCATTGGAAGGCAAAGATTGGTTGACTCTGGGATCTGCTGGCAACACAGGCTTCTTTTCTTTCAGCTGACCTTGGGAGGGTGCCAAGGCTCAGGCTAGGAGGACCCTACAGTTTTTCTCTAGACAGACTCTCAATCAAAGGGGTCGGGTGCAAACTATTGCTTCCCAAGGATCGATATAAGAGAATTGGTCTGGGTGGCCAGGTGACATGAGAGACCTTTGCAATGACTTCCCTATCAGGAGATCCCTGTGCTGGCCATCCAGTGCCAATAGAGGGCCAGTTGATCTCACAAAAGGTGCGGAGTTTCTGTGGGGTGAGTTTAACTCCATAATCTCCTGAATAACTCTTTTTGAAATTCTTAAGCATACAATCTGTCTGTTTACTCTGTTGTCCACCCATCCTTCCTTCCACCTGTGGTCGGTGACGCACATGCACTCAGATTCGCTTCTCCCGTCCCTGGCAGGGCAGAGATCTTTTAGGCGTCTCTTAGCAATTGGTGACTCCCGACTCAGGTCACTGGAGTAGACTCACGGAGATCCAGTGACACAACCCTAAGCTGTATGAGGTTCTCACAGAACCATGGATAGGGGCTCAACGCTTGCTTTGTAGGCTGGTCATGTCTCAGTCACACACAAACACACACCAAACACACTCTACCCTCCACCCTATGTACCTGAGAGGTCACGGTTTCCTGTAACAAATGATATCGGGTGACCTCTGGAGCTGATCACACTCCCCTTCTGTCCTCTAACGGATAGGCTGTTCCTGGGACTCGGGTCCTTACCACTCAGTTGGGCAGTGGGCTGATTCCTGCGCCTCTCCAGGTTCTGTTGTGTTCTCGGAGCCGCCGTCCCGTTCCGCTGGAAGAGTTGTTCTCCCCTGTAGACGATAGGTCTGCTGGCGCTCCAGGTGAAGTCCGCTTCTCCCCATCCTGGGGGCCAGACCCCAAAGACAAGGGAGGCGAAAAACTGCCATCTCCGGCTCCCGGACAAGCCCCCAGAAATGTTGCAAGATTCTTGAAGGGAGAGATGGGACACCAAGGCAATAAGCAGGAAGCAGCATTTATTGATGCCGGCACCAGCTCAGCAGGTTCTTGTCCAAAGGCTGAGCCCTGATTGTAACATAACGGGCAGTTTTATACAGTCTTGTCATTCCTATACAGCTGCAGATATAAAGAAGAACATTGATTGGTTGGCAAGCTATGAGAAAACTGATTTTAGCTGGAGAGTCTTTGGAAGGGGGGAAGCGAACTTGTTCTAGCAGGAAATGGCTAGGCAGAGTCAGGCTGCCACGGTTTCTCAGTTGTAGTGCAGTTGATTCCTTCTATCCAGTTTGCCTTTCTTCAGCCCTTTTCTGTCTTTCCGTCCAATATATAACCTGCAGTATATTTTTCTTGATTTCTGTTCTATCTCTTCTAACTTTAACAATCATTATAATTCTACCTACTTAAGACTTTGACTTGCCAAAGTAACTATTAAACCACTCATATCTAATTCAACAAAAAGCCTAATTTGTCTTTTAAAATTTACTCTAATTATTATGCTTTATTTGCCCAGTTGTCTCTTTATAGTGGTCTAGTTGAATGATTCTTTGTAGAAAGGGAATAGCAGGCTCTTGAACAGTTGTTTGACAAATTGCTGGTGCTCATTGAAATAATTGGCTTTTCCTGTTTCCATGCTTTTTGTTAAATTCTTTCCACTTTTCCCTTTCCATCTGTCAAAATTCCATTCCTCTTTTAACATTCAGCCCCAAAGCACCTTTAGGAAGCTTGCCTCCTTTACTGAAGTCTCATCACTTAAGACCTCTTTGTTGATAATTTATAATCTGATTTGTATTTTAAATTATTTGCATAATGATTTTATCTTAAAAGTATGCATGTTCTTTGTGCATTTCTGACTTAACTATAGCTGCTTAATGATATTACATTGCATCTGTAATTTCTTTCCTTGGAGGAAATGTGTGGACTTGTGGTTTTGAAGTAGAGACCTTTGGAAAGATTATAGATTGTCTGGAACCTGGCATCTTTCTCAGATCCTGAGTGCCCTCTAGCACATTGGTGTGCTAGAAGGCTCTATCTCTTGCCCATTGATCACAGCCTTTATGAAATCTGACACCAAGGCTACATCTCCATAACTGTTTGCATTGTTTTTAGGAGACCCAAACATGGCAACCATGGAAGAAAGCTTCCCCCGTGGGGGTACAAGAAAGACCCACAAATCAGAGAAAGCTTTCAAGCAGTCAGTTGAACAAGACAACTTATTTGATGTAAGTGGTGTGCTTGTTTGCTGAGAGTCACCAAACACTTTCTTTCTCGTGTCCTTGTGAAGAATGAACCCTGTTTAAGAATGTGTTTTCCAGATTTGTTCCTTTTTGAAGTCTACTTTTGTAAAATGAACTTGTTACAGAGTCCATACCCCCCACAAAGCATTATATTTTGAAGAGTGTCATTTAACATTTGAGTTTGCAGTGCTTTCTTTCCTTATTCTTAGGAACTTTGTGTCATGTTGATTAAGGATGAAGAGAAAGCATTTTGATCATTGCATATTTGAATGGGGACCTTGCTGCCATGTATAATGGTCAGAATTTGCATTAGAATTCATAATATTTACTTAGAGTAGGCTGTGCTCTAATGCTAGAAGGAAGGGAACTAACATTTGATTGTATGGTTTTATCTCTTTTATGTAATCTTCCCAACTCCACTATGAAATAGAGATCACAATTCCATGATGAAGAATTGAGGCTAAGAGAGGTTATATAATTTAGCTGAAAACACACAGCTGGTTATGGTGGAACTGCATGTTTAACTTGGATCTCTGTAACTCCACCTAACATTCATGTACTGTTCAAAATTGCTTTTCATACTGGGGAACCCCTGTGTCCATCCTTAGTCAAAGGAGGAAGAACACAGGGGAAAGGGGGCTTTTAAGAACATGAGGGGCAGATTTTGGACAAAGGGAGCATTGGGCAAAAAGAGCAGAGTGGGGGAGTTGGAAGTGGGGTGGGGTGGAAGAACGACAAAGCAAAGTGACAGATGGCTTCAAATTGGAGGGAAAGGCCCGATTGCTGCTTTTCATTCTTTTGGATTTTTTCCCCATTAGATTTCTACTGAAGAGGAGTCCACCAAAAGGAAAAAAAGCCAGAAAGGGCCAGTAAAAACAAAAAAGTTGAAAATTGAAAAGAGAGAAAGCAGCAAATCTGCAAGAGAGAAGTTTGAAATCCTTAGTATTGAGGTTCGTTAAAGTTTGGTTTTGATTTAAACAAACTACCTGGGTTGTTTAAATTTGTATATGTTCTTCCTTCCCTCTTCCTTCTTTTTTTCCTTCTTTTCTTTCTCATTCCATTTATTCTCATACGTGTATGTGTGGGAGGGAGAATGCACGTGTGCGTGCAAGCACTTGAGAGAGTGCCAGTGCTTTAGTTTATAGATTCTTGCAGTTTGTGCTCAGAATTACACATTATTTTCTTCTATTAACCAATGCCTGGGGTCGTGCGTTGTGTTTGTTGCTGTTGTTGATTTAGCTGCTGAGTCCTTCATTCTGCTGGTGTCCTCGTGAAACTTGTGTTTTAGTAGATTCATATGTTAGAACTGACAATAACTTTAGCAATGATTCCGATTCTCCCTTTTGCTTCATAGGTGTGGAAACTATCTCAGAGAAATGAAATGGTCTTATTATGTTTCTTATATTATTAGATAACTCCAGTATGAGTTGTAAAAAAGAAAAACAAAATCAAATGACTTTGAAGGGAAAGATTCAGATTCAGCCTTGCAGAATTATTTTATTTGTTCTGTGTGACACTTAAATAATTGTTAAACTTGTTGCCAACATTAAGAAACTAAAAAACTTTACATAAAAAGGTGATTTCTGGGTTCTTGTAAATGAAAAGTGCTGACAACACAAGCTCGTGTTCTCTCGGGTTTATAGTCACATGGAGCTGGTGATGGTTGCGACTGTCAGGCTCAGCCTGCACACTCCAGACTGCTGTTAGCTCGACTGGCCTGCTTCATGTTGTTGCCTGTTGGGCATTTGAGGTTGGGTTGCATTGAATAAAGTAAAAGGTGAAAGTGCCCTCCAGCACCCCAGTGCTGTTAACTCTGTTGTATCATTTAAACCTTTTATGGTGCTCAGTCAGGTGTTCGATAAATGCATTGATATATACACACATATATTTCTTGTAGCTTTTATATGTCACAGTTGAGACTGGAAGCCAGACCTTCTAACATCCCCATTCATTGTTCTCTTCCCTATTGTACCTATTTTACTTTTTCTCTTCTAGTCCCTGTGCGAGGGGATGCGGATTTTGGGTTGTGTGAAAGAGGTAAATGAACTGGAACTGGTGATTAGTCTTCCCAATGGCCTCCAGGGGTTTGTGCAAGTGACTGAAATCTGTGATGCTTACACCAAAAAGCTGAATGAGCAGGTGGCACAAGAAGAACCTCTGAAGGTAAAGAAAACTTGGTTGAAATCTGTAACTGGAAATAAGTGGTACACAAATAAATGCAAAATGACAACTTTGTTAAGTGCTAAGAAGGAAAGGTACAAGGTGCCATGAGAGTTTATAATAGAGGATTTTATCTGTTTATTTTTTAATAAGGGGATTTTGACTTATCCCAGGGAACCTCTAAAACTTCGCCTGGGAGAAGGGATGCTTGGGCTGAGAGCTGAAGGATGAGGGTGCACTAGATACAGAAGGAATGGAGTTTAGGCAGAAGGAACATGGTATGCAGCAGAGAGAAGGCTAGTGTGGCTAGAGCAGAGACAGCAAGGGAGAGTGGTATGGAATGGCGCTGGAGAGCTGGCTGGGGGCCAGACCATGTTAAGGATTGGTTTTAGTTCTAGAATCAATGGCAAGTCCTTGAAATGTTCTCATTGGGATGGGCAACATGTAGACGGAATAGAGAATAAATTGAAGAGGCATGAGTAGTTGCCTAGAAACCAATTAGGAGGCTGTTGTTATAGTCCAGGCTCTGAGATTGATGGCAGCTTGGGTTCAGGATTTATTGAGGACCAAGGAGGTAAAGTCGATGCTTAGTGATGGATTCATTATGGGTGGTGATGCAGGAGAAGTGTCAGGGACGAGTCTAGGTTTCTGTTGTGCCTGACTTGGCAATTGGCCATGCCAATCTGAGATGAGAAATCCTGAAGGGTGACCTGGGTTTCGAGAGATGATTACGATTTGATTTTTGCTGTGTTGAGTTTGAGTTACAGAAACAAAAATGTGTAAGACTTCTTTGTATAGGTGGTAAGTAATGCTAAGAAGGGGGAAGAAGTTGCTTAGAGGGAGCAAATACAGTGAAAAGAGAGTAAAGACTGAGCTGGGAGTAAATACTGTATTTTAATTGCTGAATAAAAGGAGAGTTGCTGTCAGAAGAAGAAGGTGGGCCAGGCAGAGAAAACTAGTGAATTAAATGGTCTCGGAAGTCGAGGAGGAAATGTTTAATGAAGGAAGGAGCAATCTCCAGTGTTAAATTCTTTTTAAAAGTCACAGAAGGACTGTAAAATGGACTGTTGGGTTTAGCGACATAGAAGTCACTGACAATTTTATTGAGAGGTGAAGTGGTGAAGTGAGGAGATGCAATGGTGGAATGAGAGGGGTGGGATGCAGATGGCAGTGAGCCGAAGAGCAATCAGGAGATGAAGAAGTGGAGACAGTAAATACAGACAACATTTTTTTTAAAGTATAGGTGGTATACAATATTATATTGGTTTCAAGTGTTCAGTATGATTCACCATTTTTATGCCTTATGTGATCACCCCATTAATTCTAGTAATCATCTGTTACTGTGTAAACTTACCACAATAATATTGACTATTCCCCTTCACCTTTTTCCTCCTCCCACCCTCTCCCCTCTGGCAACCATCCTTTTGGTCTCTGTAGATAACTCTTTTGACAAGTCATTTTATATCTGCCCATTGTGTGGAGATATTTTGAGGCTCTATGCTGAAATTCATGACAGTGTCTTGGTCACAGATCCATCTTCTTTTGTGGGCAAGTGGTTATTCTCTTTGTCACCTTTTGGGGTCTGAGGATGAGAAGCCTTTGAAACAGGGCCCAACAGTGGATTCTAGGTTCAGGGGAAGAGTATGCATCAGGGCTGTTTCACTTGTATCCTGCAGGACCTGGTCCACTTGCCTGAACTCTTCTCTCCCGGGATGCTGGTGAGATGTGTTGTGAGCAGTCTGGGCATCACAGAGAGAGGCAAAAAGAGTGTCAAGCTATCTCTGAACCCCAAAAATGTCAACAAAGTGCTGAGTGCAGAAGCCCTGAAACCTGGCATGGTGCGTATCTAGGATCAGGGAAGAGGAGCAGGCAACACGCCTTCTCCCTGCTCTGCCTTGTCTCTTGGGGAGTGTCTAACCACTTCTTAGTTTCAGCTTACCTGTTACACACGGAGTGTGTGGTGGGGCATCTTTTCCTGAGGGGTGAAGGTCTCTAGGGTGCTTTGGATACTTAATGGAAATCGAAGACTTGAACCTAATCACCTTTCCTGGAGGGGAGAAAGGGAAAGCAAGTCTAAGATTTGCTGGTAGCCAAAAAAAAAAAAAAAAAAAAAAAGCCTCCACGGAGCCTTAGCAGGGACGTGCTGATAGCAAGAAAGAGTTCTTGACATGCCTTACTTACCCAGACGACTTCTTCACGGGTTAAATTTTTTTCAAATTTTTCATTTTTTTGGTTCCGTTATTCAACTGTATAACTCCTTACTGTCTGGAAACCATAAAATCCTTCCAGCCCTGGGAGAATTAAAGTTGATATCTTTCCCTCTTCTATTCTCTAGTGGTATTGAGGTTCAAAGTTTAAAGTGGAGGCGGAGTGGGGTGGGATTATGGGATAACGTGTTGAGATTGGTGGTGGGAATATAAACATTTTATAGTGGCTGTTTGTTGTGTTTCATTACCTTTGACTTTTGATTGACTTTTGAACTTTTTGGAATGCTTTCTCTTCCTCTAGCTGCTCACAGGCACTGTGTCCAGTTTGGAAGACCATGGCTACCTAGTGGACATTGGTGTTGGTGGGGCCAGAGCTTTTCTGCCACTGCAGAAAGCCCAGGAGTATAACAGACAGAAGAACAAAGGTGAGGGGAAGAAGACGGGCCAGTGCATGGTAGTGAGGTGGTACGTGTGGGGATTTTATTTAAATGCCACTTTGGCAAATGACAGAGTGGTGACTCTGCAGGCTCTTTGGCATTTCTAAAATCAGTGGTTAATCATAGCTCATAGAAAAGAGAATATGTGTGAAGGGCCAGGGAGAAGTAGGGTCTCGCTGAGATCTGATGGGCCATTTTCACTGTTTCTTACCTAGAAGATTCCACTGAAATTGGGGCCTCCAGGGCCTCTGAACCAGCACTCTCCTGCCTTGTTGATTCTAGGTAGTTGATTCCAGGTCAGTTAGGGTCACTTCACTCCTTTCTTATAGTTGGTCCCTTCAAGGTTGGGAATATGGAGAGTATTACGTGGCAATTGGATAAGTAGGGATGGTTCGTCTCAGGTATTGCTTGAACCCACGTTACAGGTCCTTCTCATACAGGTGTTTTTCCTTTGTGGGTCTGGGGCTTGGCTCGCAGGTGCTAAACTGAAGGTGGGTCAGTACCTGAACTGCATCATTGAGGAAGTGAAAGGCAGCGGGGGAGTTGTTACTCTATCCATTGATCATTCAGAGGTTTCTACTGCCATTGCCACTGAGGAGCAAAACTGGACCCTTAATAACTTGCTACCAGGACTGGTGGTTAAAGCCCAGATACAGAAGGTAAGCTGTTCTTTGTTACTACTACTTTCTAAGATAAAAATAATTTTTACTGAAGTAGTTCATGCACATAATCTGATATTTTGCTGTTCAGTAGAGATGCCACTGTCCCATGTGGCTATTACACACTTGAAATGTAGCCAGTGCCACATGCTGAAATGATGATATTTTGGATATATGAAGTTAAATAAACGATAATTAAAACAAATTTCACTAATTTCTTTGTAGTTTTTAAAATCTGACTGTTAGAAAACTTAAAATTATATATGTGGCTTACGTTATACTCCTGTTGGACAGTGCTGATCAAGATGACATGAAAAGACTTACAGTGAAAAACTGTCCCTCCTAACCCCCATCTTTAACTCTTTCAGCTTATCTTTTGAAATTTACTTCCATATTTCTAAGTAATAAGCTCCTGCTGATTGCTCTTGGTGTGTCAATTTTAGGCACTGAGTTTTAACTCCTTATCAGTGTACATAAAGATTTGCCTTTCTTAATTTCCCCTTCCTTTCCCCCAACCTCCCAACAGAGATATACTAAAATTTTAGTGAAATCATTATTCAGTATTTAAATTATTATGACTGCATAAATGTTTACTGCTGAGCTAGGCAATATACTATGACTGTTTATTGAACAGCTTTTTTCTCCTGGAGTTGATAATCAGCTTTGTTTTTGTCATTTGTATCATTTTCTTCTTATCTGTTATCTTTATACACTCTGTAGTTATTTTTCTCTCATTACAGTTGTCCATCTAGATAGCCTCTTAGTTTCTTTATTTTCCCCACCTGGACCCCCTTTTACTGCCATCCGACTTTAGTCTAGACTGGTTGCTCTGTAGGCTCCCACATAGGTGATATCCTAGGACTTCTTTGTCGTCCTGCCTTTCTCTCTCCTATATTGGAGCTGCCTTTGATTCCATGTATTCCTCTTTTTTGATTTACTCCCTCATTTTAGTGTTGGCACATTCTCTAGAAGCATCCTCGAAAAGGTACATGGGAGGTTAATTTCTTGACCTAGTATGTCAGGGATCCCCAAGGCTACTCCTAGGTTCGATGGTTTACTAGGCAGATTCACAGGACTCAGCATATACTGGTACTAACGGCTATATGAAAGGAGACAAAGCAAAACCAGCAAAGGGAAAAAAGGCCCATGGAATGATGTCTGGAAGAACCAGGCACAAGCTTCCAAGTGTCCTCTCCCAGTGGAGTCACAAAGGGTGCCCTTAATTCCTTTGGCAGTAAGTTATGACAACACATGTGAAATGTTGTCTGCCAGAGAAGCTCATTAGAGACTTAGTGCCCCAGAGTTTTTAATTGGGGCTGATCAGATAGGCACCTTCTGTCTGGCATATACCAAAATTCCAGGCTCTCATAAGGAATGCAAGTGTTTAGCATAAATCACATTGTCAAACAGTTTAGGTACAATGAGTCACTCAGTTCTGGGAGTGGTGGGAACCTTACTGAAATCCAAGTTCCAAGACACCAGCCAAGGGCCGACATTGCAGGAAGGCTTTTCTAAGGATAGTAGTCTTGGACCTGCTGTGTTAACCCTTTTCTGCACACCTACTATATCTGAAAACATTCTACTCTCAGATGTGATTGGTAGTTAAGCTGAATTTAGAATTCTTGGTCGAAAATAACAGAATTTTGAAGTCATTATTCCATTGTCGTCTGGCCTCTTGCTATCGAAATCTGATGTTTTGCTTTCCCTTGTATTAGTTTTTTAGTCTTGTTTTTATTTCTAATACTTTAAAATTTCATGATGATGTGCTTTGGTTTGGCTCTCTCTCTCCATTTGTGCTCGACTCCTGTAATCCAGAAATGTAGATCCTTCACTTCTGGGAAAGTTTCTGGTATTATTATTTTTTTCAATCGATATATAATTCATAAATAGTAAGAATCACCTTTTTAAGTTTTGTTTTGTTTTGTTTTGTTTTGTTTTGTTTTGGTGTATTCACAAAGCTGTGCAGCCATCACCACTATTTAATTCCAAACATTTTCATCACCTCAGTAAGACACTCTGTACCCATTAGTGGTCACTTTCTATTGCTCTTTCCCTCAAGCCCCTGCTGACCACTAATCTAATTTTTGTCTCTGGACATTTCACATAAATGGAATCATACAATATGTCGCCTTTTGTGTCTAGTTTCCTTCACTTAGTGTAATGTTTTCAAGGTTCATCCATGTTGTAGTGCCAGTGGTTAATTGTTTTTATGGCTGAATTATATTCCATCATATGGAAATAGCTCATTTTGTTTGTCCAGTCATCATTTGGTAGACATTTGGGTTGTATCCACTTTGGGCTCTTTTGAATAATGCTGCTGTGAAATTCACATACAAGTTTTTGGTGGGCATATCTTTTCATTTCTCTTGGGTATATACCTAGGAATGGAATTGTAACTTTCTATTTAACTTTTTGAGGAGCTGCTAAAGTGGCTGCAGTTTTAAGTTCTTACCAGCCGTGTAAGCGTTCCAGTTTGTCCACATTTTCATACCTTTATTCTCCTCCTTTCTATGGTAGCCATCCTAGTGGGTGTGAAGTGGTATCTCGTGATTTTGATTTGCATTTTTCTGATTATTAGTGAAATTGAGCATCTTTTCATGTGCTTATTGGCCACTTGTATATCTTTTGTGCGTTTTTAACTTAGGTTGTCTTTTTATTGAGTCGTAAGCATTCTTTACACATTCTGGGTACTAGCCCCTTGTCAGATCTTGTTCTCGTTTGTTTTAAAATAAAATTTCCTCTTCTTTTTCTGAAACTCTTGTTAATACGATGTTGGACTTCATGGATCAGTTCTCTAATTTTCTTATCTTTTCTTCTGTTCTTTGTTTTGGTATGTGCATGTATTTGTCTATGTCTTACCTTTTGGGAGAATCTCTCAACTTTAACTTCCCATTCCCTATTGAATTTTTGTTTTGACTGCCATACTACATGTGAGGCACTAAAAAACTGTTAGGAAGTGTGTGTGCCTGGGTAGGACTTGTTAACTGGCTAACTTCACTGTCAGGATCAGGAGCTAGCAGACTCTCTTTGGGCAGCCTCCAAATGTCATTGTTACAAGTCTTTTCTGGCATGTTAGATTTCTCTAGAAAGGGTCTACTAGCTTCTACCCAGGAAAGTATGAGCCTGGATGCCTGAGGGCTAGTAGGGAGAAAAGAGCTGGATGTCTTCATATCTATATCCATACGATATTCATAATTTTTCTTAATCTACATTTGAACATTTGCATTCTTCCTGTGTTTTGAGTCTGGTACAGTTCTCTCAGAGAATGTTCTTCAATTTTCTGTGAAGATTCCTGATTTCAGTTACCTACCTCATGACTTTCTTTTTGAGGTGCTTCTCACCTTAATTCCTTAGCTTTCGGGGGATTCTGTAGGATGAATCGGCTTGCTCATGGTCAGTGTCTCCCTTATGCAAGCATTTGAGTTTTGCCTTCTAAGTCTGGGCAAATCACCAAGTTAGCAACACTTCATCTGCGTTGTCAGGCTGGCAGTTCCCCGAAGATCGTTGTGCAAAGTGCCCTCCATCCCACTGGGAAATCCCGAGGGTGCAAGGATTGATGTTCTCTCATTCCGAAAGGGAGGTGAGCTTACTGAATAAAGAAACAGCCTGTACCAGGAGTTGTCTTGCCACCTAGTTTTATGGGAAGAAAGATTGATAAGGGTTAGCTGGGGGAGGAGAGAGACATGGTTATCCTGGAAAATGTGGCATTGAGTGTTTAGTATGAACAGTAGCTCTTACATTCTTGGTTCTTTCAGAGATATTTTTCAAAACTTGTTCTGTTTATTTCTAGGTGACTCCACTTGGCCTTACACTAAACTTCCTCTCATTCTTCACTGGCCTGGTTGACTTTATGCACTTGGATCCCAAGAAAGCTGGAACATATTTCTCAAATCAAGCAGTAAGTAACGTTGCACCTATCTTTTCTCGATTCCATTTTGTCCCACTCAGCTGTCCAGTGTCACAGTTAGCTTACAGGGCAGGCCCTAGGACTGTGTATATGCAGGTGTACAGAGAGGAGGTGAGGGGAATAAAAAGTGTCTTGGAAGGACCGTAAGAAACCACCAGTGGTTATCTCTGAGGACTGAGATTAGAGAAGGAGACCAAGGAGGAGATTGCAACTTTTGGTTTTTATTTCATATTCTTCTATCTGGTTTGATTTTTTTTTTGGTAGTGAATCTTTTGCTTTTGTAATTTAAAGTGCTTTAGAGAAGTATTTAACATAAGAGAAGATATATATTGAAATAGGTGTGGTTTAAAAAGTGCTATGAGTATTATAGATCTAATTTGAAAAAAATTTTAGAGTACACCTGGTTAAAATACGGAATAATTATGCAGTTAGGTGTTAATAGTGATTAAGTGTGAGTGATTTTCCTACCCTTATCTAAAGATTCAGATTTCCTATAATGAACATGGGTGTTTGAGAAGAAAATCCAAATATATATTGTTCACAATTATTTTTTTAATCCTAAAACGATTTTGTTTTTAACAGTAATGAAGGCTAATGGATGCCGTAGAGACATTTTTTTTTTTTTAAGTAAAAATAGGTTTTTTCACCACCTAGTGATAATATCATTAACATTTTGGTGCACTTCTTTCTAGTAATTTTTTTCTCCCTGTAGTCATATTTGCATACAGAGTTTAGACATTTTACATGCTATAACCTTGTGATCGGAGCAGGCTGTTTCTGGCGTATTTTAGATGAGCCTCTGATGTACTGATGCCAGCGCATGGTTTCTGTTGCATGTGCATTATTAGCCTCATGGTGTTGAGGGAACTGTGGTATGTTTTTTATGGCCTGGAGTAAACCTTGATGTAGTTGGGCATAGTACATCTGGGACGTTTTGTTTGAGTTTTCCTTATGCTGCTTGACTGCACAAGTGAGTTTTAGTATTTGTATCCATAACCTGGTCAGCACATGACGAAGTCTGCTCCAGGACGCCTTATCTCCTGTGTGCCTCTTCTCGCTCATTATGTCCTTTCCCTTATCTAGGTAAGGGCCTGCGTCCTCTGTGTCCATCCTCGGACCAGAGTCGTGCGGCTGAGCCTGCGCCCAGTCTTCCTGCATCCTGGGCGCTCACTCACCCGGCTCACTTGTCAGCACCTGGGAGCTGTCCTAGATGACGTTCCTGTCCAGAGCTTTTTCAACAAGGCGGGGGCCACTTTCAGGCTGAAGGATGGGTCTCTGGCGTATGCCCGGGTAAGGCGTCTCTTTGTTTCCTCAGGATCTTATCACTAGAAGGACTGTTGGGACACATGGGTCCTTTTCTCCTTCCTTTACCCTTGGTATTACAGTTTCCATTTTTTGAATATCCCAGGTATGGTAGAATGTTCATAGGGACTAAACAATGCTTGTTTGTTATATTACGATGCCTTAAAATCAGTTTGACATATTTGATCCCTAGCAGATGGTAGGTATAGGAATGAATAGGATCTACACCAGGGCTTGGGAAAGTTTTTCTTAAAGATCCAGATAGTACAACTCTGTTCTTTTTATTTCTTACTAGGTAATAAAATTTATTTAATACAAGTTTTATTTTGTGCATATTCTTGCACAGCATCAAAACAAGTTCCAGGATGGGACTCACTACTATAATCTTGTCTTTGTTTTTCTGCAAATTAACAAGATTCATGTTTGTTATATTTAAAAGTATTAAAAATTTATACAGATTTCGATCTCTTTTCATTCTAGATGTTTGTTTTAATATTTTATAATAAAATCTTAAATTCACCTTTGTTCTCCTAGCCTGAAGGCAGGCATAGACAGTATATAAATGAATGAGCATGGCTGTGTTCTAATAATCTTTAGTTTACAAAAATAGTTATCAGCTTGTGAGCTGTGGCTTACTGACCTATGATCTAGACTGATTTCTGACATAGAAGTTCTTTGATGGTAAAGAGCAGTTTTTTAGTTAGAGGAATAATTTTAATAGGTAATCAGAGTACTGTTTTTATGGTAGGTGACGAATGTGTTGTCATCCTGGTGTGCTTTAATATCTGATTGCCTTAGATCTATTGTCTCTGGCTTGTTCTTAATCACTTGGTACTTTGTAGCTCAGCCATCTCTCTGATTCTAAGACCGTCTTCAGTCCTGAGGCCTTCAAGCCAGGGAACACTCACAAGTGTAGAATCATCGACTTCAGTCAAATGGATGAACTGGCTGTGCTCTCTCTGCGGACGTAAGTCTGTCATCAACACTTGGGGGTGTAGAGGTGTGCTTTCATCAGATGTGCATTCACAGTTTCTCCTGGCCTTGCTTGGTGAAGGTTTTCTTTCTTGCCAGTGTGACTTCGATAGTCCTGAATTTTAGGCAGTCTCTGCCTTAGTTTATCTAATCTCGTGTTTTCCTTTTGTTCTAGGTCTATTATTGAAGCTCAGTATTTTAGGTATCATGACATTAAACCTGGGGCATTGGTAAAGGTAAGACCTCCGACATATAATTAGATAACTCCCCCAGTTTCAGATAACCTTTAGTTCACAGGTTAACTGTCAGTTCCTTAGTCCTCCTGTGAACATGTTTAAAGTCATATTTCTTGCCTCTGCCTGCTGACTGGAATTTCTTTTTCTTCCCTTGGGTAACTTGTAATTAATTTCAAGGCAAGGTCTTACTAGTATCACCCAACTACAGAGGATGTAGGTTATAAACCTTGGAATTTGATGGTGTTTAATAGACCAGGTCAAAAGTTAGTTCTGTGATTATTGAACTACCTCGGATATTAGTAAGAAGCCAGTTCCACTTGCCTCTCCTATCGAACCATTAGCCCCAATTGAGCAGCTGCCCTTTATATGAAGAGTTCATTTTTTAGGACGCAGGGTCCCCGGTTTTACAGAATGTACTTGTAAGGCAGACAGAAAGAACACATGCATACAAAAAGGTGTGAAGGTTCCCATAAATAAACCTGACCTCATCCAGAACAGTGTGGGATGTGTGCTTTACCTTATGAGATCTGGAATAACAGGAACAGTTATCCCAGGAAACTGGGCTTTGAAAGAGAGATGTGACACGCCTTGTTGTAAGAGGTGCAGGAAAGACCATTCTTGAGGCGTCATGGCATCTTTTCTTGGGACTCCCTAGGGCACAGTGCTGACCATAAAACCATATGGGATGTTGGTGAATGTGGGTGAGCAAATCAGGGGCCTGGTACCTCCCATGCACCTGGCTGACATCCAGATGAAGAATCCAGAGAAGAAGTACCACATTGGGGATGAAGTTACATGCCGGGTGAGCCTCCTGAAGGGTCTCTGTTGGAATTTTGGCCAGATGGGAAGAGAGTAATGCTTTTCAGCTGAAGTTTCTCGCCCTTTTTCCATAAAATGATCGCATAATGTCTGCAGTGCTGTGCCAAGCAGTGGGAAGAGGAAACTGGGTCCTTGCTTTTGAGAATTATATAGTATAATTGAGAGTTAAATCATCCATATGTGAACAGAGCAGGGCAATGTGTGACCTTGTGCCACATGGTTTGGTGCAGGCTATATGCTATGATCATATCTCAGACAGGAGGTAAGGGTGAGGTGGAGCAGCAAGAATCATCAGTGATGTGAATAGCAACTACCATGTAACATGTATTCTGTGCCAGTGCTGTGCCAGGCACATGACATTCATTATTTCATTTAATTCTTCAAACAACCCTGTAAAGTAAGTAATTATCCTCATTTTGCAGGTGGGGAGATTAAAGCTTAGGAAGCCAAAGTTACACGGCCAATATATGGTAGAACCAGTTTTCAAATTCAGCTCTATGTGACAATAATGTCTTTTAGCTTTCTGGCACAGGTGGGACTTGAACTAGAAAGGATGGGTAGGATTTGGAAGGTTGAGGAGGAGCAAGGAATGTGTCAGGCACAGAAATAGCTCAAAGCTGCCAGAATTGAGTGGTTTATAACAAGGCTTGAATTCCAAAAAGGAACTTCACGTAATTGTGAGATTAAATGTGGTAATACACAGTGCTTAGCATAGGGTACGGTGTGTGCAGATACTCAGAATGTTAGATTTTTTTAATTTTCATTTTATCTCATTATTAGTCAGCAAAGAGATTGATCACCCATTGGCATAGTTGTGGGGTCAAGAGATTAGAAGTAGAGGAATTTCTCTGCCCTCAAGGAGATCACCTGAGGAAGGAGAGATTGTTGGATCTCTCAGTCTTGGTTTATAGATAATATATAGAAGTATTGGTTCATTCATCCTATTAGACGAGATGCCAGTGGTCTAAGAAGGAACTGAGGCAGTGTAGAAGCAACTGATACAGGACTTTGGAGGTGCAGTGAGGCGATGAGTTTTGCTGCAGGCCCAGGAGGGAGCTCATGGGAGGAAGAACATTTGAAATGGAGATGAATACCTCCTAGATTGCTATCCAGCAGGAAGCATGGAAGATCTGTGTCTGAGATTATTCTCAGAGAGAAAGAGGTAGTAAGTTCTTAGGGACTGACCATGGCATTTGGGTTCAAGGGGTCACAGAGACTAGCTCAGTGTCTCTCTTGATAACAGGTAACTTCATGACAGGTTTGATGACAATATCCTTCCCCTAGGTTTTGCTTTGTGACCCTGAAGCCAAGAAGTTGATGATTACCCTGAAGAAAACCCTGGTTGAGTCCAAACTACCTGCCATTACCTGCTATGCCGATGCCAAACCTGGTTTGCAGACACATGGCTTCATCCTCCGGGTCAAGGACTATGGCTGCATTGTAAAATTCTACAATGATGTGCAGGGACTGGTGCCCAAGCATGAACTCAGTGCCGAGTATGTCCCTGACCCAGAGAGGGTCTTTTACGCTGGCCAGGTAACCCTTTTCCCAGATAGGTCCCTACCCTTAGGGACTCTCTGAACACAGATTTGAAGGACTAGTATGGAGGGCTACTTTTTAAGGGGGTGAGGAAGAGAGCCTATGGGACAGTGGGCCTGAGCCAGCCAAGTGGAGGAGACGGGAACAGAACAGAGAGAAACCCCCAAGGGGATTCAGCGGAAGCTGGCAAACTAATGGACCTCGAGCCCACAGCCTTGAAGAAATTAGTCTTTACCTGTGATAACACTGGGGTCCCTCACATCAGTTGTTCCGAGACCACCATCACCACCAGGGGGCAGTGCCATAAAACTAGTGAATCTGGGTCTGTTTAGGAAAAATAATTTCTTAAAACTTGGGGTCATACTATGTTTTTCTTGCACCCAAAGGCTTATCCGGAGGGATTCGGTGTAGCTTTTTGTGCATTTTTTTCCCACCGCGTTCTGATCTGATCCAGTTTCTGGGTGGGTCCCAAGGCCTCTGTAGCACTTGTGGAGAGCACCTCTCTCCAGGGCCTGACAGGCCTGCTGGGAAGTTAGCTAAGCAGGTGTGGTTTCTCACCAGGTGGTGAAGGTTGCCGTGCTGAACTGTGAGCCAGCCAGAGAGAGGATGCTCTTGTCCTTCAAGTTGTTGGGTGAGCCAGAGAAAGAGCGTGCGGGACACAGTCAGAAGAAAAGAAAAGCCGTTAACGTTGGGCAGGTACCTGGACTTCTCCAGACAAATTATTCTGGTTTACAGTGGCCAAGAGCAGAGTACCACTGACACATGGGGTACTGGGACCCACGAAGGGCAGAGATCAAGGCAGCTAGCTAAGATTCTGGAACCAAAGAGAGTGGAGAACCTTGTATATATTCTCTCATGTGTGTCAGAGCAAATGTAAGCTGTCCATAAAAGGGAAGTTGTGTCATCGTGTGACTTTTCAGCAGTGAGTTGCTGCCCTCTTTCCTCTCTGGTCCCTAAGGCCGTTCTGCAAGACTATCTTTCCTCTGGGACCCAGTAGAGGGACTTGGGAGAAGAGTGACCTGGTCGCAGAAATGGGTCCTCGTGTGTGTGTACACGTGCACATATGCTCGTGTGTGTGCCTGGTAGGTCTTTGGGGTGTTGTGGGTTGTGGAAGAAAGCTGCCTCTCTGATCTTGACCTCTCCATGATCCCTGGTGCTGGAATTTAACGCCTCTGATCTCTGTCTGATGCAGATGAAGTTGCTCCCTGCCCAAGACAAGTGCTATTTTTTGTCTTTCTCTTCCCCGGATAGTTGGTCGATGTGAAGGTTTTAGAGAAGACCAGAGATGGGCTGGAGGTGGCTGTCCTGCCCCACAACATCCCTGCTTTCCTCCCCACGTCTCATCTGTCGGACCACGTTGCCAACGGCCCCCTGTTGTATCACTGGCTCCAGGCTGGTGACACCCTCCATAGAGTCCTGTGTCTGAGCCAGAGCGAGGGACGCATTGTATCCTTTACTGGTATCTGGGGAGCCAGATAAGACAGGGAAGCCATGGCAGCTCTCGGGAGAAAACTAGATTGGGCTGTGCTCTTAGTGGGAAACTCCATAGAAAAAAATCAGCCATTTGCAGAAATACTTCCATAAAACCTAACCAGTGAGCAAGGCTGCATTTTCGCTCTAATTTTCCTCTAAGAGTGGGATTGAAGTCCTGCCAGCAGATGCTGGTAGTCAGGTTAGGGTGGGAGTCCAGGGTGTTGGGGAGGGGGTGGTGTGGCCTGCCAGGTTTAGCTGGATATTCCCAGTAGCACATCTGGCCTTCTCAAGGCACTCAGTGATTGCCCCTTGAGTTGAGGTAATTACTAAGGTGGTGGTTGTCCCCCTTTTCTCCTTCCCTGCAAGGGGTATGGGGCGCAGAATATTCCCTTCGGGCTTGTTGTGGATGTTTCGAAGGAGAGCATTGCCTTTTTTCTCACAGAATATAAAATCTCCTTAGAGTGAAGATAGGCAGAGGAGGCGAGGTGGGGCTGGTTAATGTGAAGATTGTGGAGGATTGCGTCATGGCCAGTACAGCTAGCTGCCCCGCCACACGCATGAGCCATTCCCATTTTGGTTGCTTTCAGTAATCTGGAGATGAGTTAATAGGAAAGGAATAAAACGGCGATTCTCATTCTTCAGTGCACATCAGGATCACCTGGAGGGCCTGCTTAAACACAGCTCGCAGGCTCCCACTTCAGAGTTTCTAATTCATTGGTCTGGTACTTAAGAATTCGCGTTTCTAACTAGTTCCAGGAGATGCTGCTGCTGTTGGTCTGCACACTTAGAGAATTATGGTAGTAGCAAAGGTGTAGAGGGGAGAAGGAAGATGGGAGAGGTGGACATTTCATCTGCCCTTTCTGTCATATTCTTTGATGAAGTACCGCTAGATCCTTTGCAGGAAGCCTGCTTTGGTCTCCACAATGGAGGGTGGCCAGGATCCCAAGAGCTTCTCAGAAATCCAACCTGGAATGCTGCTCATTGGTTTTGTGAAGAGCATCAAGGACTACGGTGTGTTCATCCAGTTCCCCTCAGGTCTTAGTGGACTGGCCCCCAAAGCTGTAAGTTCACTTCCATGTACAGGGGCACAGAGTCATGGGACCTGAGGATTGGTGGGAAGGAGCAAGATACTTTAAATCCCTTGAGAGATTTTTAGAGGCACAGCATAAAGACACCTGGCTGTGGGGGAGTGGAGCTGAGATTGAGCCCATGGGCCTTTGGCCCAGCTGTGCGTCCTGGCTTGAGTCACCACTTCTTTACACCGTAGTGTTGGGTAGACGGGAAGTGGTCCTGAGACTTTAGTGTCTAGTGTGAGGGAGGATACCGAACTTATTTTTGTACTTTCAGCATGTTAAATATGGTAAATTGATTTTTCTCAGCAGCTGAGTATAGGTTTTACAGCCTCCTAGGGTCTTTGAAGTGTTATGGTGCCCGAATACCCTTAAAATTATGACTCTACCCCCTCATATTGAATTGTAAACTTTTCAGACTGGAGAAAATCCTAGTGATCTCATAGTTGATCCCCTCATGCCTGCTGAGTAAACTGAGTCCAGAGCTAAGAGGAGTCTTAGTAAAGTCCGTGTAAGACAGCGGTGAGCACATGGCTTGTAGCTCATTCCTGCCACAGATAATCTACAAATATTTCTTCCTTTCCATAGATTTGTCTCCTTGATGTTTTGCCTGGGCAAATCTCATTTGCATACCATGCCAGAACAGTTTTCAAAATGAGAGCAGAAGAGGGGAGCGCCCAGAAATATGCATAGTGAGGGGCAGAGGGTTGCCGTGGGGTATTAGAGACACTTACAGCTCAGCGCCCCTCTGGCTTGCCAGCATTGTGTCTTCTGGGCTGGTTGCCCTCCAGGAGGCTGGGTTGGGCAGCCAGGGCCTCTGCTGTGTGTTTAAGGAAGGGGAGTAGCGCTGTACTTGGCTGGGGGGAGCATCCTGGGTCCTGTTGCACCCCCTTCACACCCCTTTCTGGGCACTTTAAATGGGTTGTCTTAACACGGACTTCCTTTCCTTTCTTCATTTTCTGCCCTTCTTCCCTTTAGGTCATGAGTGACAAATTCGTGACCTCTACAAGTGACCACTTTGTTGAGGGGCAGACAGTGGTTGCGAAGGTGACCAACGTGGACGAGGAGAAGCAGCGGATGCTGCTGTCTTTGCGGCTGTCGGACTGCGCTCTGGGAGACCTGGCTACCACCAGCCTCCTTCTCCTGAGCCAGTGCCTGGAGGAGTGGCAGGGCGTGCGCAGTCTCATGAGCAACCGAGGTGGGGGCAGGAGGTCAGAGGATGAGGGCCAGGGTGGGGAGCGTGTGTTATAAGTTAGGCCTGCCTGTTCCAGTGGGCTTCCCAGGTATTAAAACATTTGGGGAACCTTTAAAAATGAGAATATGATCCAGATAAAGTACACAAATCATTTGGGGTGCAGCCCAGTAAATGTTTATAAAATGAACACCCTGTTTAATTACCACCTGGATTCAGATAAAGATCATTACCAGCATCCCAGAGGTCCCCTGTGCTCCTGCCTGGTTCAGAGTCAAAATTTCCCTTAGTCCTGTGGCCTCAGATTTGCATTTGTTGTGAATCCATTCATCTCTTCACTTTTTGTTCCTTTCTTTAATAAATATGTAGTGGATGATAAAATGGAACAGGGACCTGCTAGAAGACTTCATTCGGGGTTATCATTCTGACCCTCTTAAGCTTTGAACCAGTGTGTAGGATTGTTAGAACCCTAGTGGGGTTTGGGAATATGCAGCTCGAGAGGGAAGTTTCCAAACAGAAAGAACGAAAAGAGAAACCAACAAAAGCATGTGTTTCTGGTATTGGCTATTTTCGTGAATTTTATGGTCAGGTAGGATTAGCAAGAGAGGCATAGATATCTCTGTGATGGGTGTGTTTGTGGATATCAGACATTTTTTACAAAAGTGATTTAATCTCAGTGGTTCCAATACTCCACTGTTCTCTGCATGGCAGCACATTTCCAAAGAAAAAGAATGGTAAGAATGTTGTTTCACCTTAATGCCTGTTTCCTTTGGGTCTCTGGCAGACTCTGTGTTGATCCAGACACTGGCCGAGATGACCCCAGGGATGGTCCTTGACTTAGAAGTGCAGGAAGTGTTGGAAGATGGCTCTGTGATATTTAGTGAGGGCCCAGTGCCTGGCCTGGTCCTGAGAGCCAGCAAATATCATCGAGCAGGTGAGTGCTTCAGTCTTGCCCATCATGGTTGGTAGGGGAAACCCTTTGTCTCTTGCTTCTTCTCCTGGATACAGTTTCCAAATACACAGAATAGATGAACTGGTTCAGTAGAAATTTAGCATGCCTATCTTGTGTGAATGGAAATCAGGACAACTGACAACATTCTGAAGAAGATTTAAGTATAAATCCTTTCTTATAACTGGGTAAATCAAAATTTTCGTATACCTGGTTGCATAAATTACGTTATACTCGAACTTGAATTATGGGAGCCAGACCCTTAATGGGTTTTCCCAGCCCATATAGACCCAGAACTTGTGTCTTCTTTTCTTTTTGTGCCTAAGGGTTTGCAGAGCTCTTGGAGAGATGCTCTCTCCCTACCCCTGCTCCAGGAGGGTGATCATGTTGTGTTTGGTTCTGCACTGCAGGGCAAGAGGTGGAATCTGGGCAGAAGAAGAAGGCTGTGATCTTAAATGTTGACATGTTGAAGTTGGAAGTACATGTTTCTCTTTGCCACAATTTGGTGAATAGAAAAGCTAAAAAGGTAAGCTTGCTGATGACTTCCATTTCCATGGTTTTAAAGGCGGTATACACCCCTTCAACCCCACCCTTTGCTCAGGGATTCTAATGCAAATGCTTGCAGATAGGGTGACCATATGCCTGGATTTATACGTATCATTCCCAGTGTATGCCTCTCATCCTGGTATGGTTATTAGTAATACTGACTTTCACTCTGGTTTGATGATAAATTTTATGGTCACCCTGTCTTTAGGGCCAAGCAGGTAATGTAAATGAGCGAAGTGGGCCAGGCAAGTGAGGGAGTGGTGGCACTGGGGCTCTCACAGGTTGCAGAATGCATGCACTGCCCGCAAAGGGATGGAGACCATTCATTTCCATCTGGTTGTTGCTGATAGGAACATCTGGGCCTAGTGTTGCTAAGTCTTTGATTTTTAAGAGAAGATAGAATTTGACGTATTTCTTTTTTTTAAATGTGGGAAATATTGGAAACTTTTTTTTTTTAAAACATCACATAATCAAAATATAACATGTCCGTGGGTAGTTCTGACCTTCAGGCTACTCATCTGCACCCTCTCCTGAACACTTTTGTGTGAGAGAAGAATGGATTTGAGAGAAGTCTCAAAATTAGTAATATTTTTCTCTGGATACCATATATTTGATTATTATCTAAGGTATTTATTAAGCACCTAATTGCATAGGGTATGGTACAGAGAATTCCATGGATATAATTCTTAATCTCCAGTTGCTTATAATTTTAAGATTTTGAGATACGAAGAGAAATAGAAAGCCCTCACTAAGTGTTCTAGCAGGTCCTTATTCCATTTTATCATCCAAACCAGTGCATATCAGGGCATGAGCACAGTTTTGAAAAAGATAGACTAAATGCCTTGCACATAGTAAGCTTTCAGTAGTGATTCTATTCGTTCAATGAAAGAGTGAGTAAATTGGGTTGAGATTGTAGCGCTAAGAGAGTCAGAAGCCATAGTGTCTCAAAGCTAGGGAACCATTAGTAGTCACTTGGCTGTGCATCAGAATCACCTAAGTAACTTTTAAAACTCTAATTTCACTCATTCTAGGATAGGACCTAGAAATCTGAGTTCAAAATAAAACAAAAGCTAACTCCATGTGATTCTGATATGGTGTCTTAAGTTCAGTTGAGTTGCCCCAGGGTATAATGGGGAAGGCTAGATTGTTACAACCGAGACTAGCTTTGGGGCCCCTGGACTCCAGAGTGTTTCTCCCGTCCCACTGACTGTATATAGCCCAGTGGATGATGAACGAGTACTTGTCCTCCGTAAGAAGTGGGCATGGTGGGTTTCCTTTGTTTTCCAGCTGAAGAAAGGCAGTGAGCACCAGGCGATCGTGCAGCACTTGGAGGAGTCCTTTGCTATTGCCTCCCTGGTAGAGACCGGCCACCTGGCAGCTTTCTCCCTGACTTCTCACCTCAATGACACCTTCCGCTTTGACTCGGAGAAGTTGCAGGTGGGACAGGGCGTCTCCCTAACCCTCAAGACCACAGAACCGGGAGTGACTGGTCTTCTTTTGGCTGTTGAGGGGCCAGCTGCTAAGAGGACCATGAGACGGACTCAGAAGGACTCTGAGACAGTCGATGAGGATGATGAAGCGGATCCAGCAATGGTTGTAGGGACTCTAAAGAAGCACACTCTGTCTATTGGGGACATGGTCACAGGGACTGTCAAGTCCGTTAAGCCTACCCATGTGGTCGTGACCCTGAAAGATGGCATCATTGGCTGTATCCATGCCTCCCACATCCTAGATGATGTTCCAGTGGGCACGTGTCCTACTGCCAAGCTGAAAGTTGGGAAGACGGTCACTGCCCGAGTGATTGGTGGGCGAGACATGAAGACATTCAAGTATGGAGGCTTTGGGGGACGGGCAGCTTTGAGGGGAGATTGTTATAATAGTGAGAGAAGGAACAGGAACTGAGGCAAGTTTCAAAAAGTTGTACATGAATCAGACTTTTTTAGTTAACAAAAATGTTCACCAAAGAAAGAATCTTTTTATGTCTTTTTTAAAATATACATATTATTGTGGTTAAGAGCATTAGTTTAGAGTCAGACCTGGGTTTGAGTTTCAGATTTGCCACTTAACGTTATGTGACCATGGATTAAATGGTTACTTAACTCTCTGAGTTTAATTTTCCTAATTTATAGAGTAACGTAGTGTCTACCTTCTAGGCTGTTGTGAAGATTGAGAGAACATTTAGTGTGTAACGCGCCTTGCAGGTTGCCTGACAGTTACTCAGTATGTGTCAACACTTGTTATAAAACATCTCCCGCATACCTTAGTTATATAGATTTACTTAAATCTTGCTGTAATATGTTATTATAGTAAAAATCCTTGCCCCAATAAGAAAAGCAAAAAAAGAATTCAAAGTCTAGCCAATAATTTACATGTTAATTTCAGTAACTTGTGGTACCTTTAGTAAGTCATTTATGCTCTGTAGATCTCAGTTTTCTAATTTGTAGAATGAAAAACTTGGAATACGTTTTCAAGGTTTAATACGTTAATCCTAAAAGCTTCTTAGGATGTGTACTGCAGAGGATGAGAATGGGGACCTTCAGGCCTGACATCACCAGTGAGTGGTGTGGCAGTGGAGCAAATGGCTTTTTATGCTTCGTTTGATGGGAAACAGAAACTGATCTCTGGAGAATAGAGGATGATTTGACTTTCTTTGTTTCTTCAGGTTTCTCCCAATAAGTCATCCCAGGTTTATTCGAACCATCCCGGAGCTGAGTGTTCGGCCAAGGTGAGGGGCTCCAGTAGCGTGGTCTCATGGAAGGAGTACCAGGCTGTGGAGCGAGAGACCTGACTGAGTTCTTGTATTAGTTGTGCCAGGGTTGCGACTGACTTTGCCTCTTTGTCCAGGTTGACTTATTTCTTAGTAGAGACATTTGGATCTCAGAGAGCTAGTTAGTGGGATGATATGAAAATTAACGTGAAATCTCTATTCAGGGCTTAAATATCGTTTAAAGGCTTGGTAGAAGTTCTGTTTGTAGGCATGTGACAAAAAGAAACATTTTTGCTCTCAACCCAATTTTCTAGAACTCAGTAATTCCCAAATAAGCAACGTGTAGCCAAGAATACCTGTTATCTGAGTGTAGGCTGCTTAGTGACTGGAATTTTAGGTCATTTTCTAGTGGATTCTGCAGAGGGATGTTCCACAAGAGATTCTGGATAGGGACCTAGTAGTTCTATGTAATGGTGGGTCCACTTTGGGATCGTTTTTTCAGAGAATCTTGAGCATTTTGATCCCTGGGCCTATCTGCTTCCGCTTTCTCCATTAAAAAACAAACAAACAAAAAAAACAAAAACAAAAACTCAGCCTCTCAGAATCGATAGGCCATCAGTGAATGAAGCTAGGTACACATGACTGAGAATGGCTCTTCAGGGTCACCCCTGGGATCCATTCGGGTTGTACGTCTTAGGTGCCTAGGGTTGTTATGGGAGCATCTTAAGTAACTTTCAGGGGGTGAGGTTTGGTCAATGTCCTGAGGAGATCAGAAAAGAAATGGAATATTTCTGAGAAAGCTTGTGTCTGAGATAGGGAAATATTCGTGGAACACTGAGTTGCAGATGCTAACAACACTCTTGGTACTTCAAAGTAAGCCCTTCAGTTTCAGAATAATGAAATTTGATGGAGCATACATTCCTGTTTTTTTTTTTTAATCTGGTCTCCTTAGTTTTGTAGATTTTGATTGTGCCCCCCTCCAGTCTTTGTTGTGAAAACAACGTATTAGTTGTTTTATTCTGCAGTATCTTTATCTCTGAGGAGTGATGTATTGTTTAAGAGTCGAAGTCAAGTAGTTTGTTCCAGGCAAAGGGTAGATATCGTGAATTAATGAATACTGCAAGAGAAAACCCACTGCGACCCTGAATGGTTCTTGACCTTCCGAGTGCTAGAACCTCTCATTAACTAACACCGCTGCTGTTGGTCCACTCTCCTGGTGTGAACCATAGTGTTGGTGCTTGACTGTGGCAGTGTGGGCCAAGCCGGGAAATAAGTGCTTACATTGAGTAGGTGGGGGATGGAGAATTATGGTAACAGAGAGATGGTGAGATAAACTGTAGCACATCTTTCGCCTCCTACACTCACCTATGTTGTACTATTACTTATTTTAATCAAGGCCCCTGCGAAGCGTAACATAATAAGTGGAATTATTGCCACATTTCTCTAATGCTTGTGTTTTAAAATACATCTATTGAAGTCAGGAGGAAAAATATTTAATTGATGGTATTGACTTATTGAGGAAATATAATCATATTTTTATTCCCCACTTATATTTGGAGACCTTGTGCACAAAGAGAATGCCGTCTGTATTAGAGCTGAGTTCGGGGTTATTGAGGATCAGTCAAGCTAGATAAGATGCTTCCTACTCAGGAGCAGGAGTTAAGAGAAGAGAGTACTTTAGGAGTCTGAGTGTATCTCTGGAATTCCTTCTAGTTAGTGAGTTTTCTCTTAGCATTAATTTAGTTATGCCAACTCTTCTGTTTTTGCAGTTACTCTTTTTTTAGAGAGGCAGTTTAAAATCATTTTAGGAAAAGAAAAAAAGATAAAACATACCTGCTGTGTGTGTGTGTGTGTGTGTGTGTGTGTGTGTGTGTGT
>NW_011888870.1:6071394-6112210 GCF_000151845.1 Pteropus vampyrus | reverse complement strand
TCACCATAAAAAAATAAAAAATAATAAAGTGATAATGGCAAGATAGCATTGGGGACAGAGCCCAGACTTCACCTCCTGGTTCAATAGCATAAAATGAGGATATGTATGAGTCGGGGAGTCCTGTGCAATCAGTCCATGGCCACTTGGGGACGAGAGTTTCAAGGAAGAAGCTTATCCACAGGTTGGTTTACGCTTTCCATTGCCTTTTTGCAAACAGTGAGCTGGAGAAGGATGGCCACACTGCTCTCAACACTCATTCCGTTAGCCCTTCAGAGAAGATTAAACAGTACCAGGCTGGTCAGACAGTGACTTGCTTCTTGAAGAAGGTGAGTAGTACACACTTTACAATGCCATCTTTTTCTCAGAAGAAAAGGAGAAGCTGGAGATGGGCCATTAGCACTAGGCTTTGATTCTGTGTTGCTGCCGTGCTGGTTTGTGGGAGACGATATAAGGCCTCTGCTCCTAGAAAACTTCTGGTCTAATCAAGAAGCTGACTTTACAGCTTACGAAAGGAATGGTTAGCAAGCAACTCGCAATTCAGCATGTTTAAATCTAACCCCAAGTGGAACAGGAGTTCCACTGTGAAATCCAATGTAGCATTTATTTTAAATCTTGCTCTATGATATATTTTTCTTTTTCCCTTTCTCACTTTATCTCCAAACCTGTAGTGCACTCTCTTCCTATTGCCTATAACCCTTCAAGGTCCAGCACAGATAACTTTCCCTTATTACTAGTTCTCCTGTATATTCCCATAGCATATTGCATTTCTTACTTGTTGTTTGCTGCTCATGTTATTTGCATACTCACTTGGCCTATTCTTTTTAGATTGTCACCTTGAAGGTAGGGCCTGGCTTTTATTTATCATTATTATGCCATGTGCATAGTGGCTGCTTGATAAATGTTAGTCAAATTGACTTGAAAATTGGGATGTGTGTTTAAGGCAGAACATTGTGTAAATAGTAAAGGATCAAATCTAAATCAGGCTGAAAATAAGATATTGGCCACTGAAGCTGGTTAACAGTGACTGAGCACAGCCGAGCTTGGTGGAGGCCACAGAGGTCAGGAGGGTTGGTCCTGCTGCTTGAGGGCCTCTCTGAGGCCTTTTTCGTCTTCTAATCAGCTGACGCACTAGGAGGGGTGCACATTCTGCTGGGCTAGCGAAGGCCCTGAGGTAGACTCTGAGTGAAGCCTGTGAGAAGTGGAAGTTGGGCAGGGGCAATGGGATGTAGGAGTGGACTCTTGATCCTTGGAAAAGTGTAGGTTTAGGGCCCTTATAATCCTACGATTTTAGGAGAATCTGTGTTTTGATGATGGGAAAAGAAGAAATCTTATTATCTGCCTCATTCCATTTCTCCTCCTGTTCCCATTCCCAGTACAACGTGGTTAAGAAATGGCTCGAAGTAGAGGTTGCTCCAGACATCCGGGGGAGAATTCCCATATTGCTCACTTCTCTGAGCTTCAAGGTCAGTGTGCTTGAGATCCCTGGAGCGGAAACCCAGGCTCCCTAAGCTCAGTTCAGTGTCTGCTATGTGTTCACAGTGGGTACAAGGAGCTGTGTGCATATTCAGGGATTGGTTTGGGAAATGCTTGCTGTGGAGACTTAAATGCTCTATGGTTTGAATAAATGACAGATGGTTCTTCAGATATCAAAGGACTTTTCTTATCCTTCCAGGTTCTGAAACATCCAGATAAGAAGTTCCAGATTGGCCAGGCCCTGAAAGCTACTGTGGTTGGCCCAGATTCCTCCAAGGCCTTCTTGTGTCTCTCACTCATAGGTGAGGTGATGAAATGGTACCTGGTCAGGGAAGGGAGCGGGGCAGAAAGGAGTGGGAACAGGTCTTCAGTTATTGTCCAAGTTGAAGGATGCCTTCGGTGCTAGAGTCCCCAAAGTCTAGTGTGGTTGGTACCTTCTCGGAACAATTTTTCTCTTGTGGGTTTGCTCTCTGGCCTGTGTTACTCCACTACTGAGTCACCTTTACCGGCACAGTTGGTTTTCTTAGGTCTTAGAAAAAGCTGTCGCCACATGGCCCGGGGATTCTGGACTACATGACTTGGTGATCTGGTTCTTTCTGATCATTCTGGTCCATTCAGCCCGGACACCCCACGTCTGGGCGGCCTCCATCTTCCCCAGCCTGTGGTTGGCCAACATTCCAGCTTCTTTCTTGGCTCATTTCCTCTTCCCTGAATCAGATTCATTCTCCTACCAGGTCCTCACAAGCTTGAAAAAGGGGAAGTGGCCATGGGCCGAGTTGTGAAGGTGACTCCCAAGAAGGGGCTGACTGTCTCCTTTCCCTTTGGGAAAATCGGAAGAGTCAGTATATTTCACGTGAGTGACTCCTATTCAGAGGCGCCCCTGGAAGACTTTACCCCGCAGAAGATTGTCAGGTAGGCTGAGTTTTCTTCCTCTTTTCAGCTATTTGTGAGATTGTGGTGGTTTTTTTGTTTTTTTTTTTTTAATTATAGAAGCAATGCATGATTATATACCAGATAAAATATTGCATAGAAAATGAAAACTTCCATGGCTCCTCTCTATCACCACAACTTTTTGTTATTATATATCTTGGTCTCTGTCTTTCAAGACTTTAACACATATTTAGGTATAATTTTCCTTTATATTATAGAATTTAATTTTATATACTATTCTGTGACTTGTTTTTTTCTCACAGCAGTTTATCATAGACTTTTTTTATGCTGATATATCTAAATTAATCTTTTCTTTTACCTTATTTTTAACTTGTTTTTAAGTATTCTGTTATATGGGGATCTTTTTTTATTGTAACTTACTTAAAAATTTCTCTGCTGAGGGACACTAATGCTGAAGTGAATATCTTTGCACATATGTTTCAATACTGGTGCAAGTGTATCCATGAAATAAATTCCTAGAAGTAAAATTGGTCAAACGATGCTATACTTTTTGTCAAAATGCCCTTCAAAAGGACTGTGCTAATTTATATCCCCATTAGCACTAAATATAACTATCTGTTTCTCACATCTCTATCAACACTGGATAGTCTTAATTTCTAATCTGAGCCATTGAATAGACAAAAATTGACCTCATTTTAATTTTCATTTCTCATGTTTTCATGGTCACTTTTTACATTTATTGAGTGTTTACATTTGTTCTGTGCTTTGCTTGTCCAAGTTGCACTTGTTTTTATACTGAAACATTCATCTTTTTAATTTTTAAAAAACTGATCTGTAGCCGTTCTCTGTAAAAGGAATTATCACTTTTTGCAGAGGAGGGGCCATTTATTTATGAACCTTTTAGATGCACAAAAATGAGCCTACCTTAGAGTTTTGAAACCATTTTATAGCCTGACTAAATTAGGATTGAAGAGGTAAATTTCAGCTTGATACAATAAAGACTTTTTGGAGACTCAAAGTGAGATAACAATGTCACCTTCAGGAGGTAGAGACTGAAAAGTAGTAATTTGCTCTTTCCCATCTCTAGTGCCCCAGCCACCAGCACCTGCCTAAATTCTCAACCACTGATCAGAGCTAACAATGCAAAAATATCCAGGGCTTAGGAGAAGGAAATAAATGAGTCACAGAGAAATCCAGGATCATCTCTGCTTTTTGTCTTCTGAGGCTTATAAAATGAGGGTGTGAGTTTTAGCAAACTATTTTAAACAGATTTATTTATAGTCAAACCTATGAGTTGTATTCAGTTGTAATTCTTTCATCTGTCAAGTGTGGATAATAAATTAATTGCCTAAAGAAAGACGATCCCTCGAGGTCCTTTCCTGCTTTAGGGGCTATTTACCTTGTTATAAAAGGCAGATGCCTGTTGTGGAAAAAGATTTGGACTGTACCATTGCTGAGATCCTCTCTACTGCTAAATTTCTATACTTTTTGGCTTTGGGCTACTAATTGCCATTTTAGATTAAATAAGTTCGGAAATCCAACCAAAGAGTAAACTCTGCTTACCGCCTGGAAGCCTCCCCTGCTCAGGCCTCACTGCTTGGCCCGCTTTGAACTGTTGCCATGAGTCTCCTGCACTAGTAGCTAGATCGTCCCCGGTCATAGTGCCCTGTGGCTGCCTTCTCTCTCCACTGAGATCACACACTCCCGGGTCCTGACATTGTGCTGGTCTCATCTCCTGAATACTCACCATATGGCTCTGCACCTGCCAGAGGGCTTTTACATCTCCTCTTATTTTCTTCTCTCAGCCCCTTCTTGGGTAAGAGTAGCAGGTAGTGTTATTTTTACCCGAAAGAAGGAAACTGAGGCCCAGAGAGAGGACTACCTCAGCAAATTTTCAAAAAAATGAAGAACAGCCCAGGTCTCACGTCTCCTTGCTCTTGCCTGTTGGTCAGCCTTGTGGAGAGGAAGCCAAGGCCCTTTGCTGTCTCCTGAGATGCTGAAAAGTCAGTGTTTCTTTCTCTTTTGCTGTCATTCCAGGTGTTACGTCCTATCCACTGCAGGTCATGTTTTGACTTTGTCACTGCGATCATCCAGGTGGGTATCTTTGATGTTGGAACAAGAGTGGAGAACCCACCTGGAGGACTGAGGGGAGGCTACATGGCTCTGACACGGTCTTTGGGCTTCCCACACTTCTTCTCTGTTTAGCCACTTTATACCCTGCCCCGTTTTTATCCAGAAAAGCTAAGGACACTCCAATTGCCAGAAGAACCTGTCTGCTCAGGCTCTTGTTTCCCGGGAAAGGCTCAGACATCTAAATGTGGGTGCTCAAGGTTGCCAGATGGTGGCCTCGTGAGGGGGAACACGGGGCTCCACAGTGGGATGAGTGTGTCATGAAGTGGACTGGCCTGAGGTCACCTTGCTGCGTGGTTAGACATGGGTGTTGATAAGGTCAGAGCTTTAGATTTGATGTCCCTCTAGCTTGGTCAGCCTCTTGCCTTTTCTCTATAGCCAGCTCGTAGACATGTGTCCCCAGCTGACAGGACTTTAGGAGAGAGTAGGGCTGGGTTCTGAAGGTTATATCTTACGGTCAGGTCCAGAGTCATATTCTTGCATATAAAGTTTGATTATTTCAGGTAAGTTGGAGGTGAGTGTTGGGAAAGGGAAATTAGAGGTATGTGTATCTAAGCCTTTTATTTCTTCAGGACAAACCCAGAGACAAAAAGCAAAATACCAGATCCTGAGATTAACTCCATCCAGGACATCGAGGAAGGGCAGCTCCTGAGGGGCTATGTGAAGTCCGTCGAGCCGCATGGCGTGCTCCTTGGGTGAGTGAGGCAGAGCCTGGAGACGTGGGCCAGACCCGAGTGCCCTTCCTGGGTCGGTCCTGGTCTGGGGTCTGCTGCGTCCCTCAGTCAGCTTCTCTGAAAGGAATGTGAAAGAAGGAGGCTCTATGAGTTTCTACCAGCTTTTTTAATTCCAGATTGTTTTATATTTTAAAAAAATGTTTCAAATTATTCTTACTTGTTGTTTTGGGCAAAGAATATGGCATGTTCAATTTCAACTTCAAATATATTTGGATGTATTTGATTTAGTGTTTGATCATGATTTGAAAATGTTCTGTGAAATTATATAACGTTCACAACCACCAGATAGTACAGCCCTCTCTGCTATTATGTTTCTTCCTTTTCTTTTTGTCTTTCTAGCAGTTTATGATTTATACATTGTGATGCTCTAATGTGGGGTGAAAAATACCTTTCAATCATATCTTCATTGTGCTTGATAATTTTTTTCCAGTTTACAAAGCCCTCTTTATCCTTTTGAATGCCAGGAACTTATGTCTATCATAAGTCCTGGTCAGAACTCAGGTCCCTGGGAAAGCAGAGGCACTAGGCTTGTCTGGGACTCTGTTGTTGTATTTATGACCACAGGACCTTTGTCTCTCTCCTGTCAGCCTTGGCCCCTCAGTTGTGGGTTTGGCCCAGTACCCGCATGTCTCCCAGTACAGCCCATCGAAGAAAACCCTTTATAACAGACACCTCCCTGAAGGGAAGCTGCTCACAGCCAAGGTCCTGAGGTAAGTGCCTTCTCCGTCCCCCTCCCCTTTCTCTGGGAGCCCTGGGAGTAGATTTTTAGAGGTAAACTTTAAATATAATGGCTTGTTCAGATGAACAAAGCCCATTTGTTTGAAGCCTTCTACCTCAGCACCTAAAAGCAGATGTGGACACTTTTGTCTGCATGAGCATCTGTTGAGGACAGAGTAAAGGGTCATCATAGCCTCCCTCTGTATTTTACTACTAAGCTTGGGAAATGTGCAGATCATTCCTAAGAATACTGAATGGATTCCAAGGCAGGGTGCAGAAAGTCGTGGGCTGCTTGCTGGGCCCGCTGTACCTCGTATGTGTCTTTGTTTCGCAGTGTGAGCCACCAGAAGAACCTGGTGGAGCTATCGTTCCTCCCTGGCGACACGGGGAGGCCGGATGTGTTTCCTGCCTCCCTAGGACTACCACTTCTAAAGCAAGAGGAGAGGCAACTAGAGGCAGAGGAGAGAGACCACAAAGGAGAAAAGAAGGAGCAGAAGAAGAACCAGCCAAGGAAAGAGAAGAAGAACCAGAAGGGACAGGAGGAGGAGCCGCTGCCCAGCAAGGAGAAGAGCGAGCCCCAGAAACCAGGAGTGAGGAAGCAGGGCAAGCGGCCACGCCCGGAGTCTGGAAAGGAGCAGGTATATCCCCAGGGAGGATGGCCTCCACTCACATGAAAAGGAGAGCGTTTCAAAAGCCAGCTAGCCAGCTGCTTTGTCTTCTCTTGGACAGAGAGTCGCATGAGTGTGGAGGAGGCCAGACTGGGTGGTGCCAAGAGGGGCAGAGGGAGGGCATTGCCTCGGGCTGCCCCAGGGTGCTCCTGGGCAAGAAGGGTGGCTCAGCAGTTACCTACCTGTCATCTCAGGAAAGAATGAAGAAGCAAAAGAAAGCTGCTCCATCAGAGGAGGATGACAGTGGCGTCGAGGTGTATTATCGGGAAGGAGAAGAGGAGACAGAGACGAGGGTGCTGCTCGCGGTAAGGGGCAGCATCGCATGGGGGAGGAGAGCTGCCCTGGGGAGGGGAGTCCTTGACCCTGCCTGAGAGCTGGGCTGTCTTTAGCACCACCTTCTTCTCTCCTTTCCTGTAAGATGAAAAGTGGGGGCTGTTAGTTTCCTCAGCTGGTCATCAGCCCCCTGAGAACAGGGCCCCTGTCTTACCCATAGAATGGGTTGCATAAAATAAGTTGTAATCAGAATTAAATTTCGATTTATTGAAAGGAACTGAATTAAATTAGTGGGATGGGCAGGTAAAGAGCAGGCTGGGTCTTCCCGAGCCTGAGTTTCCCTCTGAAAAATGAGAACTGAGGACCAGGTGTGGAAGGGCTTCCCAGATACTTCAGGTATCACATCCCCACCACTGTCAGAACATTTGTCATACCTCTGTCTTAACTTGACTCTTATTTTATACATATATGTTGTATGTGTGTGTATATATGTATATGCCATGCATATATTTAAAAAAAAATTTGGCACCTGAATGAATTTATCTACAATGAAAGCCTTTTGTCTCTACTATAAAGTTTCCCAAGTGATTGGGCCCTGGGAGGAAGGGAAAGTTCTTTCGGGTGGTGGAGTCCCTGCCTTTCCAGATAGAATGGGGCTGGGGAACAGGGAGCAGCCTGAGCCCAGTGCTTTCTTCACACGCCTCCATGATCTTCCAGGAGAAGCAGACCAGGCCAGCAGAAGTGCCCCGGCTAAAGCTGTCATCCGGCTTCGTTTGGGACGTTGGGCTAGACTCTCTGACCCCGGCCTTGCCACCTCGAGGAGAGAGCTCAGACAGCGAGGAGGACGAGAAGTCACAGCAAGCCACGGTGTCGTATTTTGCAGGGCTTTGTCCTTTTTGCAAGCACCCCTTGATGTCAGTCTCCTGTGCACTGTCCTAGCCTGTGGGTGTCTCCTCTGGCCGGGTGGGGCGGTCTCTGGCCAAGGAGTATTTATAGAGCTCAAGGGCTCCCCTGCCAACTTTGGCTTCCACCACAGACCTCTCCAGAGTCTGAGAAGCAGATTACTCATTTATTTTTTGCCTTGCATAGCAGAAGAAGAAAAGCAAGAAGGAAAGGGAGTTGGAGAAGCAGAAGGCAGAGAAAGAGCTGTCTCGCATCGAGGAGGCGCTGATGGATCCCAAACGACAGCCAGAGTCAGCAGACGATTTTGACAGACTTGTGCTGAGCTCCCCGAATAGCTCCATCCTGTGGCTGCAGTACATGGCCTTCCACCTGCAGGCCACGGAGATCGAGAAAGCCCGGGCTGTGGCTGAGCGGGCTCTCAAGACCATCTCTTTCAGGTCTTGGCTTTGTCCCTTCTGCTTGAAGGAGGGATCATTTGACAGGGAGGGCCGTGTCTCCCCTGGATGCTGTGGGTCATTTCCTCTTTAGTAGGCCGATAGCAGTTGGGGTGACTGAAACCAGGGGCCCATGTGCCATCTTTGAAATAGATCTGCTCATTTATATTTTATAGTTCTCTTTACTGAAATAGCTAAGGGCAGCATTTATAAGAGTCCCTAAGTTAAGGTGCCCAACTTAGAGCAGAAGTAGAATAAGGAACACACTCTCCACATACCTGGGTGAAAACCCTGTAGGTGGCCATTTCCTAGGCAGAGAGAGAGTGAGTTTCCTCAAGGCTAGTGAAGAGGGATGGCTGTCCTTTACTTCATTCTCTTAGCTGGAGTGAGGATCAGACACGAGATTCTGTTCCTTCCAGCCCAAACCTCAGACCAGTTTGAGATTTAGGAGGCTTCCTTTCCTAAGGAAGAGCCAGGTGGAGCCTCTGTCTGGGAGCCCCAGATTCAGCAGTCAGGGTTGGAGTTCCCGCTTCTGTGTGAGCTGCAGTGGGGACAGGACCTCTCAGTGCCTGCCCTTGGCAGTGGGAACTGAGGACGTGAACGGAGCCTGGGGAGGAGGATGGAGTTCCAGTTGACGTCCCCAGAGGAGAAGTGGGGCTCTGGGCTGAGGTGACGGAGCTCATGTGCTGACTGTTCTCACTCCAGAGAGGAGCAGGAGAAGCTGAACGTGTGGGTGGCACTGCTGAATCTAGAAAACATGTACGGCTCTCAGGAGTCACTGACCAAGGTCTTCGAGCGGGCCGTGCAGTACAACGAGCCTCTCAAGGTCTTTCTCCAACTGGCTGACATCTACACCAAGTCAGAGAAATTTCAGGTAGGAGTCTGGGCCAAGCGGCCTGCTGCCACAAGGTTCCCAGTCACTCAGAAACTGACTCTTGGGAATAACAGAGGCAGCGGAGAAATCTCAGGGAAGAACCCCCACGTTCTGGATCCAGTTCAGGACCTCCTCACAGACACAGGATTAGTAGGGAGACTGCCCGTCATGTTACGCCTCCTCATCTCTGTGAGCCTGCCCTCACCCCTCAGTATCTAGAATCGGGCCTGCATAGTGATTGGAGTCTTTGAGCCCAAGTCTGTCTTTTCTCGAACAGAACTGCCTATGTCTACTGTTGCTCCCTCTGTTGCATCACACTTTGCTTAGCCTGCCTTTTCTTTCCCACAGGAAGCTAGTGAACTCTACAACCGGATGCTGAAGCGTTTCCGGCAGGAGAAAACTGTCTGGATCAAATATGGTGCCTTCCTCCTGCATAGGGGCCAGGCTGAGGCCAGTCACCGTGTGATGCAGCGATCCCTCGAGTGCCTGCCTAATAAAGAGCGTGAGTACTCATTCCCACCTACCGGCCCAATTCCTGAACACATAGGCTCTCAGGGCATAGAGACTGCGGGTCTCCTCATCTGAGATGGTGATTGGAAGCCTTATGGAGGGTACATAGCTGTCTCTGTTGTTTATATGCTCATGAACATAATGTGTATTGCATTTCAAATGCTAAACCTTGAAAATGGAGGAACAAGAAGCAATTAGCACTAATTCTGTCGTCCCTGTCCCCTACCCTTTCTGGACCCAGGGAGTAGGGTATCTGCAGTGGGAGTCATAGATGAGTGCCCATCTGTGTATTTGGCCCTAAAGTCACCCCATTGTTATCTTGTTATCACCTGGATCTTGGGATCTAAGACTGGGGAGTCAAGAGTGAGACTCGTGTCCTTGCAGCACATTGTGTTGTGCCATGGGGTCTGTCTGCTTCGTGTGCCTGAGCTGTCCTCTTCCTGCAGATGTGGATGTAATAGCCAAGTTTGCCCAACTCGAGTTCCAGCTGGGGGATGCAGAGCGGGCCAAAGCCCTTTTTGAGAACACACTGAGCATCTACCCAAAGCGCACGGATGTCTGGTCCGTCTACATCGACATGACCATTAAGCATGGCAGCCAGAAGGAAGTCCGGTGAGAGGGGAAGACAGATCAAGGCTGAATTCCCTATGGGGGCGTGGGGACATTAGCCAAGGGGGTGAGTTTTAGCCCCACAGCAGATCCCAGCATCCCCAATTGTCTTACTCTATCTGGAAAAGCAGCTTTGACATGACATACCAGGTCCAATGGAATTTACTTTTCCAACTTTTTTTTCTGCCTCAAGGACTAGCCTGTGGTCAGTGTCTGGAACCTTGGGTGGGGAGGTAGGCTGGCTGTTGGCCTGGGGGTCAGGAGACGTAGGTTTTTCTCATGATTAGCATTGTACTTGGCTCTCATTGTAGAGAGTGTTCACAGGCCTAATCTCACTGTTGTCCACCGGTGTCCCCACAAGGCAGGGAGGACTAGAGATGGGTAGACTGAGGTCCAGAAAGAACCAGTGCCTCACCCAAGCCCATCAGTGAGTCTTAAGCAGAGCTTTTCTCACAGATCCATAGCATGTGTATTCCCATCCCAGTAGCTTTGTCTTGATTCACCGTGTGACTTCAGGCCACTAAGTCCTTTAACATCTCTGGGTCATCTGCCTGCTCAGCTGGAAAATGAGGGTGGTATTCTCTCTCTTTTAATGGGACTTGATGGGAATTTTTAATAGTAGTTGAGATAAAGATAGAAGTGGGAGTGCTGGGTAACAGAGGGCCCGGCTCCGGAGCCCGAGAGCAAGTAGAGAAAGGCTGGCCAAGAATCACGTGGCCGGAGACTGAGAGGCAGATGCCGCCCTGTTCTTCTTCATAGGGACATCTTCGAGCGGGTCATTCACCTGAGTCTGGCTCCCAAACGAATGAAATTCTTCTTCAAGCGCTACTTGGACTATGAGAAACAACATGGCACTGAGAAGGACGTGCAGTCAGTGAAGGCGAAGGCCCTGGAGTACGTGGAGGCTAAGAGCTCCGTGTTGGAGGACTAGTGGTGGCTGGCTCCGGACAGCCACTGTCAGCAGTGGGCCGGCTCGATCAAACCTCAGGCACTTGGGCAGTTGAAAACTGTGTTGCCTGAGGACTCTATTTAAGTGCTGCTTTTTCTGCAGTACCTGGGGGGTAATCCTGTTAGGATAAAAAGAATTCGAGATTTCTTATAATTTCTTTTGCTTATTTTATCTCAAATAGCAAATTTATCTTTTTCCTTTTCTGAGGGTGCTTAGTGGTCGCTGGCTCAAGAAGAGCTGAGGGTCTCTCCTTGATGGGAGTGCCCGGGGAGCAGGAATAGGAGTGACTCCTGACAGTCTTATGGTCAGGATCCCACTTTGGCCCTGGCAGGCTCTTGGTCCAGCAAGGAAGGGGTCAGCAGGGCCCAGGGAGCAGGCCCCCTCCTTTAGTTCTCGGGGTCTCTGGCCATTCCTTTACCCTTAGCTCAGCTCAGCCATGTGTCTTTTTGTGGAGCATGTGAGGTTGGGACAGGAAGAGAAAGGCAGAGCCCAGAAAGAAAGATGGGGGAACCTGAACGCCTGAGAGAAAAGCCATAGGTAATTGGCATAAACCTCTGGTAACGTCTCTTCCCCGCCCACCAAGGCCAGATAACCCTCCCTCTCCAAATTGGTATGTTAGTTGTGAAAAGGCATTAAAAGAAGCCTACCTTGAGGGGTTTTGTGGATGAAATGAGAGCATGCATGTTATGTACTGCCACAAGGCCTGGCAGGTAGGAGGCTCAGTGAGGACCTAATCTGACGTACCATATGGCTTTGGGGAGAGCCGCAGTTTCTCTGTGTCTCCTTGTAGTTCTTCTGGGGAGAGAGGTTGCTGAATGGAGGGCATTGATTGATTTGATGGTTTTCCTTGAGTCATGAGGGATAGGGGACATGATGGGCCTGCCCTACTCTTCCTGCAACCCTCATAAAATTCCTAGAAAGACGGTCTCTCCACCTCATTTGGTAGGTAACAATCCTGGGTGCTCCAGAGTTCGTGGAGGCCAGCACAGACATGACTAGTTGTTGAAGCCAGTTCTTTTTTGGCTTAGTCTTGAGAAAATTCAAAATTTTTCTTTGGCAGAGTTTTAAATGTCCTGAGGTCTGGAGAGCTTTTTCCATGGGAAAGGACCGAGGCATATGTCAGGAAGCAGGACAGGGACAAGGGAGAGCATCAGAGGTTTTCGAGGTGGTGGAGGCAATCAGGCAAGGATGGGCATGGGAGGGAGGAGAAGCCAGGCTGGCCTCATTCTTGGTTATTAGCACTAGGTTACAAGGACTAGTCTGCCCTACTGAGTGTAGGATCTTCTGACTCAAGAAATTTAAGTTGAGCTTCCCTGAGAAAGACCAGGCTCCATCTGTTTCCCCAGATCATAGCAGATATCCGAATCCAGTTGCCAGGAGATCATCAGCCCCAGGCATTGCAATGTGGGGCTTCCTGTTCCCCTGCCCTCCCTTCCATCCGTCATAGTCTCTGTCCCCTCCCACAGGGGATGGGATTTGGGCCTGTCCCCATGACCATTAATCTGCTGTGGTCCATCCAATCATGCAGATACTAAGCTAGTACTTTTATCAAAAAGGTTTTTAGAAAAGCTTTATTAAAAAGGTAGACATATGAAATAAAGCCAGTGGCATTCATTGGGGTCAGCTTCCCAGCTGAGCACCACTGAACTGGGTGTCCATATGCAATTAGACAATAACATATGCAATAACAAGTTAACTGAGTGATATCCTATACAGGTAGCCTACTGTGAATTTCATTGTCATCTGGCTCTGCTCGCCAGGGCTTCTCAGCCTTGGAGTCCCAACAGTAAAAGGCCATTCATATCATAGTTAAGGGTTAATTCTGGGAAAGGTTCTTTTCCTCAGAGCTGTTGACCAGGTGGCAGGTGGCAACAGGAGAGAGAAATTCTTCAGGTCTGAGCTGGCCACCTTGTCTACCGGCTCTCCTCTCTGCACTAGATTACTTTGTTTCTTTCTCTTGGCCTGTTTTTTTTTTTTTTTTAAAACTATGGTTTTAAAAAAGTCCCCTGCCAATGTGCTGATGTGAGCAGACTGTGGGGTTCAGTTTAGGACCAAGGACTGTTATTTGCAAAGAGCGCGGGAACAGGACCCTTAGGAGACAAGCAGGGCCATCTCCATGTTGTCTGGGCCCGTGCCGTTGCCCGTCAGACCCTGGGCCCACTTGTGCAGGCGGCTGTAGAGTGGGAGGCCCTGATTCTCACGGTACAAATAGACGCCGGTGATGGCGTTCCACTGTGGCCGCGGCTGTGTGCCTTGCACCGAGAACTTGGCAACCATCTCTTCCTCATCCTTGTTGAGTGCCACGAAACCGAAGAAGCGGCGCACGTTGTTGGCAGCCAGCACCCGCGAGTGCACCTCGGCGGTGCGCTGGAAGAGCTGGTCCTCGCTGTCTCGATACTGTGTCCAGTAGGCCTCCTGGCGGTAGCTGAGCGGTGAGCAGTAATGCTTGAGGCATTTGGTCAGGAACACCAGGATGGCCACCACGCCGATGAGCAGCCACCCAAAGAGCTGGCCAGAGAAGAGGCAGGGTTGAGGAGGGGCAAGGAGCTGCCTGGACCCCCCACCCGCCCAGGATGAAATAGGAGGAGTCGGTCACAGGGTGCACTGGGCTGAATCCAGGGGCCTCAGAACCCCCCGAGAGCTGGCTCTGTCACTTCCCTGGCTAAAGATTCTGCTTCTGTAAGGGCAGCAGGCCCTTCGGGCTATAATTTCACCACTTTGTCCTCACCTCTTGAACTCACACTTTATCTGTTCTTAGACTTTGCCACCCAAGATTTCTGGTGCTGTTCCTTCAGCCCCATGGGCCCCCTTCCACATTATCTCAGCCCATCAAAACCCACCTCGAACTGAGGTGCAGGCCAGATGCCGCCTCCAGGAAGACTTCAGAGGCCACTCTGGGAGCACTCTGCCTTCCCTGAGTACCCTATGTCCTGGTTCCTCTAACATCACTCTGCCTTGTTTGGAAATCGCCCATGTGCTTATTATCTCAAACACCTGCTTGGGTGTGAGCCTGTTGAGGTCATCTTTGTTTCCCATTTGATCTTGTACATAGATCTGTGGGTATTTGGTCATCAAATAATTTTATTTCTCTGTCTTCCATCTTCCATCTCCTTTGGTGCTGTCTCCAGCCCTACTTCTCTCTCTATTTATATTTCTTATGTACCCAAGAGGACACTTTTTAAAACATCTTGTGTTCCTTGTCTCTCACCTCCTGCTTCTTTGAGTTAATGCTCCCAGCTCAGTTTTCTGCTTCTGCCCAGGTCTCTGCCCTTGCTCTCTCCTCTTCACCAGCCTCTACTCCTTCAGAACTAAGCCAAGGCTGAGGCTGGGACCAGGGCAGCAGCTGCTGCTTCCTGATTCAACACCCCTTCCTGGCTGAAGGGGCTCCCCTTATGTCAACAGTGCCTGATTCAGTGCTGGGCACAGGTCCTTCCTGGGATAGGAACATGCTAGTCCCTGGAGCCAGCCACACCCTACTATCAACTCATGGCCTACAGCAAATGTTTCATAAGTTTACAAGGGTTTGTGCCTAATCTGGCTGGAGTAAGGGACTTAATCTGTGACTGAGATCAAGGCTCAGTCTGAGCCAGGAGGACATTCCTTTAGCATTTAAAACTCTTATTTGGGACTGGAATTGACCCTTGTCCTACCAGGCACTAACCCATGGGTTACCCAGCTCCGATAACCTGACGCTGATAATCTAGTGCTTTCTTGGAGACCTCGGCCCCCTGAGGACAACCCCCAGCCTTACAAGGGGCCATGCCGGCACCTCCCCAGCAGCCATCACCTAGAGAAGAAAGAAGAGCTTCCCTTTGCACAGCCTTACCTGGGACTCATACTTGAGCCTGCGGCTGACTTCCTCCCGGAAGCCTGACAGGTTGGCAGGGCCCTCCCCGCAAGGGAACCTGGCCAGGATTTCTGTGGAATGTTCTGGTGGGAAGCCCTCTTCCTCAGCCTTGAGTGAGGAGGGGTCCACGAATTCACTGAGAGCACAGACATAGGCCTCACCACGCAGCAGGGAGATGACAGACCAGGTGACAGGGGCCACAGCCGCGCGGCCCAGGATGGAGCTTAGGAGGAGGAAGGTGGGGGCAGCCGAGCAGTTCTTGGTCCTCCGGTACTGGCATTCAGCAACTAGATTCCAGGTGTGGTTGTTGAGGATGACACCAATGAGGAAGAGTGCCAGGGCGGGCACACCGATGGCCGTCAGCCCATACAGGTAGTTCCGGGCTGGTGAGCAAGGACAGTGGAAAGCCACCACAGTGAACAGCTCCTGGCTGCCCACCGTGCCCAGTGCCACCAGCCCATTGAAAATCATCACATCCTTGCTCTTGAAGAAGAGTGATAGGAACCGGAAGTTCTCGGCGATCAGGGCTGCCATTGTGATAGATCAGTTGGGGGACCAGCTATAGGGGTAGAGACAGAACTAGGAAGCACAGGCTGGTGGGCATCTGAAGGCAGCGCACAGTCTTGCCATTTTATCCTCCGGGGTGGCCGGCCTGGTCCTTCCTTTGCTTCTGAGAACAAGGATAGAGGGAATTTTGTGTGGCCAGGCTGGTGAGAAAGGAAGGAGACCGGGGGAGCCCTGGGCCCTGGGGGAGCGATGGTAGCCACTGTTCACTGAGCTCCTACTATGTGTCACGTGCTTTACATTGCCCGTCTCTGGTTTAGGAGATCCTGACTTGCTGCCCTTCACCAACTGCTTCACCAGCTGCCTCTCTCTGGTTTAGGAGATCCTGACTCAACGTCCTTCATGACTTTCTCTAGGCCTCAGTGTTCTCATCTGTGAAAAGAGTATAAATCATTCTGGTCCTTGCTCTACTCTTAGGGATGCTAGAAGGAAAAAAAAAGGGAATAAAAAATGCCTGGTAATTATCTTACATGTGACATAGGACACTATGTCCCCCATTTCTCTCACCCTATTAAGTCTTCAGGGTGGCTCCCAGAGTTGAGGCGGGTGGGGTGATTCTCCTTCCTGTAAAGATCACGCAACAAAGGCCTAAAGAGGATTAAGTGCCTTGCTCAAGCTACCCAGGCAGGACTTTGGACCTCGAGTCCAGAGGAGGAGGCCTGGAAAGTGGACCAGGGTAAGTCAAGCTAAGTGAGTCCTCCATTGCTTTGTGCACATCCACTAGAGCCCTGGCAAACCTCCCCTTCCCTATCTGTTACTTCTACCCTTTCTAGCTGCCTCCCAATAGTCCTGTTCACCCAGGTCCCTGGGCCCAGCCTGCCAGTGACAGGAAACTTTGATGAAGGCTAAGGCTCGGCTGTGCCCCGTGGCCCATCCCCAGCCTGCTCTGTCTTAGTCTGGGCTGCAGCAGTCTTGGCAGCCTGCCTGGAAGTGGTCATGGCCTGGGTTCCAGCCATGTTCTGCCCTAGCTCCCATCCCAGGCTCCACCCACACAAGTCAAGTGACAGACAAGGGTATGGCCTTGTGTCTTTTCTTCACCCCGAAGAAGAAAAAAGTCCGCAGGCCAGAGGAAGCCGGGAGTGGAGGGTTGGGATGGGCAGCTGACAAAGTTGAGGAGACCTGCCCGTATTTCCTTCTGTGCCTCCTGTCTACTCCACCACCCATCCCAGTCTTTGACAAGGCTGCCAGATGCTCTAGGGCAGAGCCAGCTGGCCACGTGGGGTACCAGGAGATGGAGGCAGAGGAGGGATCTGTCTGACTCTTCCCAAGTCATAGCCCAGGGCCTCCAGCCTAACTCCCTGGGAAAGGGAGTTTATAATATTCTTGGGGATGAATGGGTTAAAAGCAGCTCCCTTCCCTTCTTCCTCTTTCCCTCTTGGCTTCAGGGTTCCCAATGAACTCCCTGTGGGGCGCCCTGGGTTCATAAGCTGCACAAAGTGGGGTACCAGATGCCTGAACACTGATGGGCAGAGGAGGGACCAGGCCAGCTTCTGAGACTACTGTTCTAGTCTCCCAGGCCAGGGAGGGGTCACACCCAGGCTGGGAGTGAGACCTCTAACAACAGGACAGGAAACAGGCAGCTGAGGGAGAGGCAGGACTGGCCTCTGCCCAGAATGGGGGGCCTCAGCTACGGGCCTCACTCCTAGGACAGTCCCTCCGGGCAGTCTCAGACTGGCCCTGCCATGTTCCCCGACACCTGGCATGCCCCAGGGAGGGGCCCTTCCTTACCTGGGGTCAGCGTCAGGCAGCAGCGGCTTTGGCCGCCACGGGGCTGGGCGCTCGGAGTGGTGCGGCAGACATCTGAGTGCGGGCCTGCTGAGCGGGCCGCGGGAGAAGCAGCAGCCCCGCCCGAAATGCCCTCCTCTGGCTGTGGTTCCCTCCTCGGGCTCCCTCCTGCTTTTTTCTGCACAGGATCAGGGCCTGGGGCTGGTGGTGTGTCCCCAGAAAAGTTTAACTCCGGAAAACAGGAGGAAACAGCAGGATGGAACTTGTATGCCAGGCAATGGAAAACATCCCCCACGCTAGGCAGAGGAGGGCGGGTGGAGGGGGCGGTGCGAGAAGAGAGGAAGTTGGGGCAGCCGGTTCGGTTTTCGGCCTGCGCCTGGCCCTGCCTGCCTTCCTAAGCAGAGCTGCCCCAGGGGCCAGCCTGGGTGCTCCACACCAGTGGGACCGGCTCAGGGGCCAGGCAGGGAGCCTTCGGGAGAGCTGGCCTGGGCCTGCCCTCCAGGTCAGTTTTAGGGCAGCTCCCATACTTGCCACCCCCCTAAACAGAACCTTTAAGAGAGAGATGCCATCGGACTGATGCTGACCTATAGCAGGATATGCAAGGCTAGGCCTGCCTGCCCCGCATCCTATTCTGGCCCTTCTCCCTCAGAGCCATCCAGCCACTGCCTAGATAACTAACTCCTCCCCTAGCTCTGGGCTCTACTGTCTAGAATTTAGCTAACTCCCCAGGCATTGCTTTAAATCTCAGACAACATGGAGTTGTCCATGTGCAGGAGTGAAGGGAAAGGGACCAGAGTTTATTTTTCAGTTCTGACCATGTGCCAAACATGGTTCCAGATTCTTCCTCAAAAGTTATCTCCCTTTATCCTCACTGTAATCCTGAAATGCAGATCTTTTAATATCCATTTTGCAGATAGGCACACTGAGGCTCAGAGGAGTTGCCATGGGTCCTACAGCTCTAGTATTCGAACCCAGGTCTACCTGACCCAAAGCTTTACTCTTTTTTTCACATTTGTACTTTCCAATACCTCTGGGCTGCCTTTTCCCACAGGAAGCCCTGCACCACCAACACATATCTGGTCTTTACTCATTTGAATCCTCCCCCCATTCAGGGCCTAAGTCAAGTCCCATGTCCTGGAGGAGCCCTCCAGCCCACCTAGGCCTACAAGGATGGCCCTCCTCCCAAATAATTAAAGGGAGGGAGATGGGGGTGGCAGATGTGGGAATAAAGGGAAGGGTGCATAAGGAAGAATGGAAATCATTAAAACAACGTCGTAAGGATCAAGATCAAAGTGAATTCTAGGATGAGTGGGATTACATCCCAAAGATATCTGAGCGGGTAAGAAGCCCACCTCTTGGCCCTGTTTCCCGCTCCTTGACAAAGATAGCTCCAGTTCCTGATGTCCCCCACCCCCACTCCTTATGTCCAGGGAAAGGAGGAGGTTAAGCCTGCAGGCTCAGAAATCAACAAACATGTCAGCCAGCGCATACTGAGTTCCTACCATGTGCCATGTGCTTTATAAACCACTCATTTAATGCTCACAACAACCCCATGAGGTAGGTGCCCTCATCCCATTGAACAGATGAGGAAACCGAGGCACAGAAAATAAAGCAACTGACCCAAGGGACACAGTTTGTAATGGTGGAGCCAGCATGTAATCCAGTTCTGTCTCACTGGAGCCTGGAGCTGTTTCCAGTCCAGGCAACTCTCCTCCCACCTCTCTTCCCTCATCCTTACCTCAGGGTGGAGCCTTTTAGCACTTTAGAGTCTCCACCCCAGGGGGCGGGGCCTTTGAGAAAATGAGAAGGCTTGAGCTTCTGTTTCTAACTGCTCAGGCCCTGGGGATGGTCTAATTTCCTCCATGACCTGGATGTGAGGGAGGTATTAGGGTGGTCAGTAAGAGGACTAAATGTGTACCGCTCCCCCCAAAAAACCATATGTTGAATCCTAATCTTCAAAGGTGATGCTCGTAGGAGGTGATGCTGTTAGGAGGTAAGGCCTTTGAGGGGGGAACTTCATTTGTGAGGGTAGATCCCTCATACATGGAATTAGCGCCCTCATACAAAAGGCTCCAGAGAGATGCCTAGCCCCTTCTGCCACATGAGGACACAGTGAGAAGGCATAGGCTAGGAACCAGGAAGCGGGCCTTCACCAGCACCTGACCACGCCAGCGCCATGGTCTTGGACTTCCAGCCTCCGGAACTGAGAAATTAATTTCCATTGTCTATAACCTATCCAATCTGTGGTATTTTGTTATGGCAGCCCCGCAATGGACTAAGTGTGCTTGGTGCTAAATAAACGTGCAGTCCACCGTGACAATTGTTGAGTCATCTCCGTGGTGACCACACACCCTGGCTTCTCCTGAGTGGACCTAGCTTCTGGCATCTTACCACCTGTCACCTGTCACACCAGGTGAGGCTGGGTGCCTTGTCCTTTTGGCCCACCTTGCCCACTCAGCCTCAGTTAGGACACTGGCCAAAATCAGAGGACTCCTGCATCATGAGATGTCTGGATGCCCTTTCACTCCCACAGTCTTGAGCATACGAGAACAAACGTTCTAAAAAGTTGCAGACGAGAGTGGATGCTGGGGCAAGGATGTCTGTAGAACCTGAGTGGAGATAGTGGACCAGGGATGAAGTAGCCTGGGAGGGGCTGGGCAGGTGGGAGCTGGTCCTCTCCAAGCCAGTTTTGAACCCTTCCAACTAATACTGCTCATGGCTTCACTACCCCAGGGCCACCCAGGGCAGTGTCATAGCTGTAGGAGCGAGGCCCCCTTCCAGCTCCAAATTTCCTGCCTCGAATGAGCAGGCGATTGCCCGGGCATGTAGGTCACTCCAGGGGCCTACCGCCCAGCACCTACAGCCTTCTTTTTTCCGTCTGGTTTGGGGGGCAGAGGGGCTGTGGACTCAGACCACCATTCTTGTCTCTTCACCTGGCCACAGCTCACACTTTGCTAAAGTAGGTGGCCACCTCCTTGCGTGGAGGCCGGGGCCCACCCCCAGCCCAGCCATTGCCCATCAGCGACTCCTCCTGGCCCAGCCTCAGTGGAGGTTTGCATTCGTGCCAGCTCATGAGCAGCCTGTTCATGGTGCCTTGATCGGTGATGCCTCGCAGCTTCTCCTTGTCCTCCTCGGCGCTGTCGGTAGCTGGGGCAGCTGAGCCGGCAGGGGCTGTAGCCAGCGCCCCGTGGGTGTGACCCAGCTCCAGGTCATGGTTCATGGCCTCGAAGAACTGCTGGATACAGACCTTGGCGAAGGCCTTGGCGTGCTCTGTGCACGTCTCATCGAAGAGCTTGCGCTCGATATCTATGTAGTGAGACCAGTACTTGCTTTTGAGGAAGGCGGCCTGAGTAAAGCAGGGTCGTACAGAGCGCACGACAAATGCCAGCAGTGTGGTCAGCAGCACAAAGGACCAGCCCAGTGCCTGCGGGGGAGAGAGGAGAGAGTCAGTTGGGCACTGCCCTCCAGCCTCCCAAGCCTGTCCAGACCCCACAAAGTACTCTCTGTGTCAGGGCCTCTAGGGAAACGAGCACTGACTGGGCAAGTGATTTGGCCTCTTGGCCTCTGTTTCCATGTCTGTAAAACAGGCATAGACATACCCATTTCATGGAAACGAGATCATGTAAAATGCCCCTGTGTAGGCCTGGCACTCACCGCACAGGAGTTAACTGGGCGGACCCTGGAGTTATAGGCTGCTTGGATTTGGATCTTGTCTCCACTACTTCCTGGTTGACCGGGAACAAGGTACCTGATTTCTCTGTGCCTCAGTCTCCCCACCTATAAAATGGGGCTGGTGATAGTACCTATCTCATAGGATTGTTGTGAGGACTAAATGTAATATTAAACTTAGCACAGTGCCTGGCACATAGTTAGTGCTCAGCAAATGTTAGCCACTATAATTATGCCAATAGGCCCTCACCATCCATGCCTCTTCCTTCAGGAAGCCTTCCTGGACCTCCCCAGGCCACAGTGACCATTCCTCCTCTGAGTTCTGTATTGTTCCATTGGCTCCTGATATTGCCTGCCATTCAGTCACCAGCACTGAGTGCCTCCTCTGCGTGGGCTCTGAGCTGGGCCCTTGGGGGTCCCAGAGAAAAATCAGATAATCTCTCAAACTCTGTGCTGAAGAGCAACGGATGCTTAGGTGCTGTCTCTGTTCTGCCAGTAACTCTCCGTGGGGCATGGGGTGGGATGCTCCCTTAACCTCCACTTCAGGGGCAGCCCCCAGCTGCACAAAGAAGCGTTTGGCCAGATCAGAAGGAGCAGGCAGAGCAAACCCAAATGCCTATAACTGGCCTGGTGGGTAACAGCAGAGCACATCAAGTGGAGAGCCGTAGAGCATGTGCTTAGTCTGGCACCGGGAGGGGGCGGTGCGCCTCCCCCGCAAGGAAATGAAGGAGTTGGATCTCCTGATGTTTCAAGGAAAGCTGGAAATCTACTTTTTACGTGAAAATTTCTGTTTTTTAGATGATGCCAACTAATCCTAAAATTGAATTTTGAATTCATCCTCTGAAGGCCAAATGAAACATGTCTATACGCCAGGCAGCCTGTCCTCTGGGGGCCCTTTTAGCGTATGGTGCGATGGTTAAGATCAGGTGGAGGGACAGCTGCCCCAAGCCCTGAAGCCTAGAATGACAGGACAAGCGCCCAAAGGAGAGGAGATACAGATGTGGGAGGGAAGCGGAGTTTGGATCAGACAGACATTCAAAGTGCAAGATTCCCATGGGGCATCTGGTGGTGATGCAGGCCTCCAGGAGAGAGTTCTGGGCTGGAGAAGGGGAGCTGGGATGTCTGAACCTGCCACAGTATACATGTTTCTCTGCCCTTGCAGTGCAGGCCCAGCCCTGCCCTCTCCCCTGACAGACCCTGGTCCGTGGGCTACAAGGGCATGCTGCCTAGGTCATCCCCGCCCCCACACACCACTATGACTGCAGGGGAAGCCTGAGGGGCCCGGTGGGTGAGCTCCTGAAAGGCAGAGGATGTGGGAGCCGGGCTGCGGAGGACGCAAGCTTTGGATTTCCCTTCAGAGGGCCCTTCCACCCTGACTTTAGGGCATATCCCAACAGCTCATCTCCCTCATCTGAGCCCTCCTTTCCAGGGGCACCTGGACCCTCAGTTCTCATTCCCTGAGCAGGGAGATACCAGCTGAGGGCATTTGCCAGGGAAATGTACCCAAATGGCCCAGCTGCCTACAGGCCTCACCACTGCCCCAACCTGGAAGAGGAAAAAGATGCAAATTCCCAGGGAGCTCAGGACAGAGAATGTGGGCTGGCTGTCTGAGCTGTTAGGTCTGCTCTGGGGACCTGAGGAAGGGGCACAAGCCTCTGGACTGACGTAGTCCTAAAACTTCCCCTAGGGTGTCTCAATCTTGATGAAGACATGGTCTTCAGATGTCCCTTCCTCTGCTGGGAAAATGTGCCCCTGCCCCACAGACTTCTGTCTGAGGGTGAGCCCCAGTCTTTTGGAGAAACATGACTGTTTCTGAGTGATTTTGAGAGGTTGGGGGATCAGGCCCTGCTAGCGGTCCCTGGACTATGCTGGGAGACCCAGCCCAAGGCCATCCAGCTCCCTCACCTGGGAGATGCAGCGCAGGTAACGCACGGCTACCTCTCGGGCCAGCAGCCAGTCCCCATCATAGATCTCTGGGCAAGGCACCCGGGCCAGCAGGCGGGCAAGCTCGGACGGAGGCAAGCCGGGCGCCAGGCTGCCATTGCCTAGCACGGTCACGGGCACAGCAGTGCAGAAGGCACAGAGGAAGCATTTGCCATCAAGCAGTGTGACGGCCACCCAGACGACAGGTGCGATGAGGGCGCGCTGGGCCATGGAGCAGAACATGTAGCGCAGCACGGCGGGGTCCTTGGCCCGGCGTCCCGGTGGCCGCTTCCACTCCTCGGCCAGCATGGACACGTTGTTGTTCAGGACCAGGCCGAGCAGAAAGAGCACCAGGGGCGGAGCCAGCAGGATGCCGGCACTGTAGGCTGCATTGTAGCCCGGCAGGCAGGGGCAATTGAAATCGAAGGACGAGTATATCTGGGCGCTGGCCAGGGCCATGATGCCGCAGATGCCATTCATGAAGGACTCCTGGTTGGACTGCAGGAACTGGAAGACCATCCGGAACTTGTCCATCATGCCCCCCCACGGGGCCTGGTGGCCTCCCCCCACCTCACCTCTGCCTCAGGGATGGCCCCTGTGGCCCACTTTGCCTACTCGGTGTCCACTTCATAGCTGAGATGGGCAGAGTTCAGGGCAGTGGCCGAGGTCACTGTCTCTTTGAGGAACCTTCAAGTCAGGTGTTAGCCAAGAGGGGCAGGCTGGCCAATCCTGTGTGTGTAGCCAGGGTTCTGCCCCTCCCCTCCCCACCCATCCCTGACTCCTCTCTCTCCACAGCCACCTCCGGCACTGAGAAACCACCAGGGCCACACCTGATGGGGACCAGTTCTCTGTGGGTGTGGGAGGAAGGCAGGGAGGCTCAGACGTAGGCTGGAAAGGCACAGTCTCCAGCAAGGTTGGAATTTGGGAGAATCCAATGCTGCTGCAGAGACCTGAGCTTCTGACCCTTGTCCCCTGGGCTCCCAGGAAGCAGTCACCCTCCTTCTGCCCTTCCCACTGGGTCTCTCCTTCATGCTGTATCAGAGTCTAACTGATGACTCCTCCGTCAGTTCGGACAATGATGGTACGATGATGCAATGATGGCAGTGATAGCCGTGGCCGTAAAGAGGGAGATAATGGTGGGGGGGCGGGGATGGTGCTGATGGAGGCGAAGGCGATAGTGGTTCTGATGGCAGTGATGATGGTGGTGACGGTGGTGGTGACGGTGGTGGTGATGGCAATAACGACCGTGATGGTGATGGTGCTGATGACAGGGCATTTGGTGGTGGTGGTGGTGACAGCAGTTATAATAGTGACATTTGTATAGTGATATTGGTCACAGCGGAGATGGCCGTGGTGGTGGCGGTGGTGGAGATAGTGCTAAGGCGTCATGGCATAGAGTAAAAAGCCCTGAATTGGGAGTCAGATTTGGATCTGAGAAGTTACTGGGTCCCCTCCCTACAGGACGGGGAGCTGTATAGCCTGTCAGCACAATGCAGATGCTTTTATGTCTGGTCTGCTGTGTCTCTGTGGGTGTGTCTGTGTGTTTGTAGCTTGTGGATGAAAACCCTTTCCAGCTCCGCCTCCTACCTCTGCTCCCCTGGATCAAAAAATAAAGGGGTGGGACAGTGGGTTATTATGCCTGGACCTTGGGCCTCCAGAGTGTCTTCCAGAACCAGGTCCTGGCCCCTTCTACCAAAGTGGGGAGGAGCTTAAAGGGCTCTCTTTGATGCCCACCAGTTCTCCCAGAAGAGCAGGTCAGACACAGCTCCAACCAGATGGCTCCTGTCTGGGGTGAGAGGGTGGGGCTGGGGCTGACACGGAGCAAGAGCCTGAACAGGATGGCTTCACGGGGCCCGCAGAACTGTGTCCTTGTGTATATGTGCTTCTGCGTGTGTGTGTATAACCACGTTAGTGGTCTGTGTGTCTCTGTATGACCAACAAGAACTGGCATTGACCAAGGCTTCCCTGGGTCAGGCCACTTTACCTGCATCGCCTCATGTAATCCTCATACAACCCTATGGGATAGATGCTATTGTCCCCCATTTTACAGAGCTGGGGACTGAGGCTCAGCGAGGTTAGGTTACTAGCTAAAGGTTACACACTTATAGGTAGAGGAGTGGAATTTGAAACCAGGCTAGGTAGGAGTGGAGGTAGAGAAGGGGGCGAGGAATTATATTCTTATCTTTCTCTTTCTGCTGAATGGGGTTTTCCTGTTCTACTACTCTTGGTAGAAACACTAGTATGTCAAAAATAGAATACGGGTGGCAAAAGATATTGCTTCCTTCGGCCCTCAGGCTGTGCCTGGGGAAAATGGAGCCCCTAGGCTGGTGACCTCTGGAGGACCATTATTAAGGGCTCTTGAAGGGGTACCCAGAGGTGGAGAGCAGGATGAGGGAGATCCAGCCAAGGACATCTACCGCAGCATCGATGTGCATGGCTAACAAGGAGTCTAAGCTATGGCAGAGCCTGGCACGCAGTCCTGGGTGTGGACTGGGTGGGTGGTGCAGGAGCCCAGGAAGAGTGTAGCTCCAGGGGGCCGCCTGGAATCTCTGTCTTCTATAGTGGATGCTGTTCATAGCTGATGTGCCCTTTTAGTGGTGCCTAAACTGGCTGAAGGGTGCCTGCTCTAACCACATAGACTCTGTCCACAAATTCTAACTTCAATGTTATTTTAAAATACTTGATATAAAAGTTTTGATTGACTTCTAAACTTATATTCTCTTCCTCACAAGAATTTTAGTTACAGTTATTGAAAGTAAAGTATGAATGCTGGAGTCTTTACATACCATTCAGACTGTCGGAAATTTTTGAGTGGTCGTAAAAATTAGTTTTCAATTTATCACCTTCTTGGGTCAGGTCTTCTGTGGGTGATATTTATCAGATATTTGAAGAGATCACAATTAAAGAGTCTTGAGGGGGTAGGTGGTGGGTGAAGGTAGTCGAAAGGCACAAACTTCCAGTTATAAAATAAATAAGTCTCAGGATATAATGTATAGCATAGTAACTTTAGTTAATAACACTATTGTATATTTTTAAGTTGCTAAGACGGTAAATCGTAAAAGTTCTCCTTATAAGAAAAATGTGTAACTATGTGCAGTGATGGATGTTAACTAAACTTATGCTGGCGATCGTTTCACGATATAAACATATATCGAATCATCATGTCGTACACCTGAAACTAATACAATCTTATATGTCAATTATATCTCAATTTTTTTTTTAAAAGAGCCTTAAGTAGGATCTGCTTGTGGGCATTTCAAAATCTGATGTTAAAAAGTTGTGCTCACCAAAGCAAGCTCAGTTTCTCATTTTAAGAAGTCTGAGAGATTTCATTTGGATATTTTATGCCAGTTCAGTATTGAATAGCTTTCCTAATACTTTGTACTAAATCTTTCTTATCTTAATTCTGAAAGATAAAAAAGATGTAATCATTTTTCCACTAAGGCCTATATAGATGTCTCCAAATCCCTTCCGTTTACCCTGGTATCATGTGTCAATCAATATCTCATATACAGGGATGTAGAGAAAGTTAGGAACCTCTGTCTCTGAAGGCTGAGGGCCAGGGGCAGGTGCTCTGTGGGGGCGGCCTCTTGAGCAGCAGCTGAGGTCAGAGCTGTGTCAGCTACCATAGAAAGGACACAGGCTGCATTGGGGAGATTTCTTAGCTATCACCCCTTTTCTTGTGTTGTCCTGCCCCCTGGAATGCCGCACTCTGCCCTCGCTCTGCCCACCCAAATCCATTTAAAAGCCTGCTCATTTCATTTGCTCAATGTTTTTTTTTTTTTCACTGAACAGTCAAGTGTTTTCTTAGCAAGAAATCATGTCACAGAGTGGATAAGAGCAACCTAACCAATGACCTGGGTTCACATTTCAACCCTGCCACATACCAATAAAGGACCTTGAGCAAGTAAGTAATTTAATCTCTGAATGCCACAGTCTTTGAATCTGTAAAATGGAGGAAATAAAAGAGCTTACCTTTCAGGTTGTCATGACAATTCAATGAGATGATGCAGGTAAAGAGTTTAGCTCAGTGCCAGGACCACAGTGAGATCACAGGAAATGATCATTATAATAATGATCATCTCTTCACCTGAGCTGTAGTAATTCACTTTGAAAATTGTGTTCGTTTCCTATTGCTGCTGTGGAAAAAAAAAATCACCACAAACTTAGTGGTTTAAAACAACACAAATTTATTCTTATAGTTCTAGGGGTCAGGAGTCCGAAGTGAGTCTCAATGGGCAAAAGACCAAGGAGTTGGCAACCTGTGTTCCTTTTGGAGGTTCCAAGGGAGAATCTATTTCCTGGCCTTTTCCAACTTCTAGAAGATACCCACATTTTCTGGCTCATGGCCCTGCCTCTGCTTCACTCCAATCTCTGCTTCTGCCATTACATCTTCCCTGACTCTGACCCTCCTGCTTCTCTCTTACAAAGACACTTGTGATTACATGGGGTCTACCTGGATTACCCCGAATATTCTCCCCATCTTCAGATCCTTAACATAATCACACCTGCAAAGTCACTTCTGGAGGTAACATATTCACAGATTCTGGAGATGAGGAAGTGGACATTGGGGCTCATTATTCTACTACAGGAGGGGTCTTTGGTAGTGCCTTTAGCAGAGCTTTCTGTCTTCTCCACCTCTCCCCTCGGATTCCTAGAGCACGGCTGGGTGTAGATGGGAAGCAGAGTGTCACGACCCTGCTCAAACTTTTTGATGCATTGGTGGCAAACTCACCCACAGCCACCACTGTGTAACGAACACAGGGCCCTTTGCCTCCTGCTCTCAGGAGTGTTGTTCTGGCACTCACCCCAGTGCTGGAGGAGTTAAATGTCATGCAAAGCAGCATGCAAAGGGGGCCTCTAAGGAGCGGGTGCTGTACCTTTAGGAAAATGCCCAATTTGCACAAAAGAGCACTAGTTTATGGTACTCAAGTGGGCCTTGCCTTCAACCAGCGGCTGTGGGGGCACCTAGAGAACAGGGAAGTGGAAGAGGCAGCAGCTATCAGTGAGATGTGGCTGCCAAGGCAGCTCAAGTTCTATCAGGCTGTATTACCAGAGGTATGAGGTCTTTATCTAGGAAGGATATAATGCTATTGTCTTCTGCATCGGCCGAAACTGTACTGGAGGTTGCACGTTGTGGCAAAACACAGCAGTGCTCACCAAATATTCCATATGCTTCCTTATAATTCCCAGCTTCTGTTCCAGGTAGGTTGAGGCCATGGGACTGAGTTCTGGTGTAGAAGCCCCCAGCTCTCATCACTGTCCCTGCTCTTTCTCATCCCTGCTTCCCGGACCTGGACACCAGTGCAACACCCATCCCCGTCAGCACTCACCTCTACATTCCAAAGGCTGCTTGCGGCACACTGGGAACCCTTGGCCTAAGGTTGGCTGGAGGTGCCACAGTTAGTGCCCCAACCAGGGACAGTCAGAGACTGGTAACAAACCCTCTCCCCTGAGTTAGGATGCCTCAGGGACACGGGTCCCCAGAGCTGCCCACAGCAGTGACTGGCTGGCTCCACACCCTTTACTGGCTTTCTTCTCTTTCTGGTATCACTTCCCCTGATCCTGCCTGGTGTTTCCTGGAAATGACTATATAAACCACTCACTCACTTCCTTGTCTCAGGATCTGGGGAATACAATGTGCCTTCATGCAGCATCCCAAAATGGGGGAGCTCCCATCAGCTGGGTTCGCAAGTGGCCAGAGGAGTCCCTCTCTTCCCAACCCCCCTCCCCTGTTTACCTGCCTCAGATTTTGCCTGAGTGAGAAATGTATCTTTGTTGTGTTGTTAAGGCACTGACATTTTGTTTTATTTTTATATCCGGGTCTAACCTGTCTAGTATAGGGAGGACTGCTCTATGCGTGACATTTTAAGCAGGTCATTGACAAACAAGAGCACCCTGAGTCCACTCTACCTCCTAAATACCGCTAATCTGCTTTTTCCCTCCATCTCTACCCTAATCTAGTTCCTATAAGCTCTTTGGTCCTTCTGTGATTCACACTGCCCCCTTAACAAGCCACTCCAAGGCTGCAGCCAGTGTGATCTTTTAAAAGTGGACATTTGATTAAATTACTACATACATAATTCCCTTCAATGACGGAAGTCCAAAAGCCTTATCGGGGCCGATATGGCTGTGTGAGAGCTGGCCCCGGGACCTCTCTCCTTCCAGTGTCTACTCTCCGGCTCCCTCATCGGCTTTCAGTTCCTCAAACAGAATAAATCCCTTTCCATCTCAGGACCTTTGCACATGCTTTACACATTCCCAGAATTCTTCCCCGATTCCTCACCTGAGAAATTTTGGTTCATCTTTAAGATCTCAGCTTAGTGGTTGGTCTCTTCTTTAGATAAGTTCCCGAACCCTCAGCTTAGAAAAGTCCTGCTGATACAGACTTGCGTAGCCCCCTGGATATACCTCCCCATTCACAGCACTGATTACAAATTTAATTATTTGTTTTGAATGGGTATGTTTATTTAATATCTGGGGCTCCCATGGGACAGTAAAGGATGAAGATCCACATCTGTTTTGTTCACTGCTGTGTTTCCAATGCCGAGCACAGTGTGACTGGTACATAGATGCTCAATTAATAAATAATGAATTAATGAATATTCAGAGAAGTGCATAGAGGGAAGAAGGAAACCTTGGACCTAGATAAATTTGTGAGGAGGCAGGAATTCAGACACATATAGGAAACAGCCCATGGTAGTCTGGCCCTGAGCTTGCTTCCAGGTTGGGTCCTATGAAGAGCAGCTCCTCCTTCATGTGGGTGGGGGTGGGGAGAGGGGTGGGCCGGCAGGGCTGGTGCATGTTCAAAGCTCCATGCCATGGCAACGACCACTGGCAGACCAATGTCATATCTGCTCTGCCAACATTTGCCTCCCCAGACTATCTCTCATTGCTCTTCCCTAGACCCTTAGGGACACTGTCCCCATCCAACAGCCCCTTCTGCCCTCCCCCTGTTAGAGATGATCAAGTAGAGGCAAGAGTGGTCATTTCATTTGGTCTCAAACTGTTGGGCAGAGCTCAGCCTTCAGCAGGAAACTCCCTCATCTTCTATGAGACTGTCTAAGTGGAAGCATGTTAGTGTGGACACGATTCTGCTACTCCCATCATAGCCTTTGGGCCCTGGTGCTCTTCCTCATAGAAGGATGCTAAATATCCTAAATTGGGGCAGGCACCAAACCTCTCAGCCTCCCTTTATAACCTTGGGTAGAGCCCAGAGGTTTATATGGATCCAGCAATCCGCTTGGCCTGAACCTGCCGCCTGCACAAGTGGTCCACTACCCTGGGCAGTTACCAATAACCCAGAGTTCCTCTCAGTCCTCCCACTCCTGGTTCTCTCTGAAGCACTGGATTTATTGCTCATTCTTCCCCCATCTTGAAATTTACTCCTCCCTGGCATTCTCCAGGATTCTTTGTGATTGCTTCTCTTTCTCCCCTTTGCTGCCTCCAAAACTCTAAAAGTCTTGGTCCCTCTTCTCACTCAAGCCTCTCTCTCTTGCTGGCCCTATCCATTCCTACAGCTCAGGCGTGACTGCCATGAGGGTGAACCCCAAGTATCAGCCCTCTTCCTGACCTTGCCTGCAGGCACTGCCTTTCTTCCCCAACTGCTTGCCGGATAGAGTCGAAATCCTGAGCTAAACCCTCAAGGCTCCAGCCATCTTCCCCTCCTCATGTAGACCTGTAGCTGAGCAGGCTGTGCAAGACAGAGGATTGATAAAGAGAAAGTCCACACTGCTAGTATATTTCTGCCTTGCTCAGCTGGCCACTGTGTCTCTCAGAAGAGAGGCCCTGTGTGAAGGGTGGGGTCGGGAAGGCCATCACCCAAAGTTGGATGAGTCTTGGAGAACGAGCTTGGGCACTCGCGATGGCTGCTTTCCCGTGTCCCTCTCTCCCAGGTGGGTGTCATACACTGCTCTAGGCATCTCTCTCTCTCTCTCACACGATGTGCACAAATGGTGGTGTGGACAATGGTAAAGAGGGTTTGGGGTCTGAAATCATATCATTTAGGGCTAAAGAGGATGGGGATATATTTAAGGGCCACCAAGGGCAGAAGATCCCAAGAATGTGTCACTGGATATGGGGTTCAGGGAGCATCTCTTGGTGAAACTCACCTGGAGTGGGCTCCTAAGCCCTCTGGCCAAGGTCCTTTACTTTAGCTAAGCTGGAGTGTGCATCCTTCCATCTGGTTGGTTGTTCACCAGCTCATGTCTTATCTCCCCTCCAGACTGGAAGCTCCATTAAGATAGGCCTGTGTCTGTCCTGCTGTCTGGCTCTCTAGGCATTCCCTCAATATTTGTTGAGTGAATAAATGAAACATGACTGCCCCTTTCCCAACTCTTTGCTTTTGTTCTTGCTGTCTCCTCCTTGAGATGGTCTGCCTCCACCCTATCTCTTTCTTTACTTGTCAAAACCCTCCCCGTCCTTTGAGACCCGCTCAAACAAAGCTTTCTCTGACCCCCCAGCTTGGAGCCATTATTCTCTGTGTTAAATCCCTATGGCACATAGCTTGCCTCTATCATGTCACTTATACCTTTTGCTTTGGTTTATAATGATTTCTGTATCCATCTCTGTCTTGCTATTAGACAGTGAGCTCCTTGAGTGTAGGCCATATCATCTGTGTATTCTATAGTCCCTATTGCCTGGCATAGGCTGTAGGTGCTGCCTAGGCAGTAGGTGCTCTATAAGTGCTCAGTATAAGAAGGAGAGAGTATTGATGGCAATCAGTGGCTTTTTGCTGGTCCAGATGCTGCTTTTTTCCAGCCCCAAGTGGGGCCCCTGAGATTCTTTTCCCCAGGCTGGGAGCTCACCTGTGCTGACTGGGCCATCTCCAAGCTCTCCCCACTCCCTCCCCACCCAATCCCTGCTAATGCTTTGACTAAATCTTGCTCCATCCCGGTGCCATTTCTGACATTTGCATGGCCTGACCACAGCAGGGTGGGGTGCGGGTGCTAGGGCAGGGGTGGGGGGGAAGGCGGAGGTCGAGTAGCAGGGATTGTCTGGCTCTACAAAGACCCTTGACAAGAGCCCAGGAGAGCAGAGATTGCCTGATATGAAAGGGGCTGAGCTCTAGGGGGGCATCCAGGGGCCCCTGCACTGCCCCAAGCAGAAAAGCATAGGGTGAACCCGAGTCTGCACCATTTGTGCTGATGGAATATGTGTGTGTGTGTGTGTGTGTGTGCGCGCGGGTGCGTGTGGTGAGTGAGTCATCAGGGAGGAAGAGAGGCCCAGAGAAGCTCACAGGCGAGATCTTCCCCTTCCTGTTAGGGCCACCAAAGATTGAGTGGCAGTTGTCCCCCCCTTCCCCCCCAGCAAGATCTGACCCTGGTATTTCAAAGGTTTTCACCCACACTTGGCCCAGAGGTTTTTGCACATCAAAACTTACCAAATTACCTAGGGCGCTCGTTCAGCATGGAGATGTCTAGGTCCTCCCCAACCCTGATTTGCAGATCTGATTCGTACACCCACCTGGGGAAATGCTCACCAGGGTGCCAGCTTCTTGCTGAGGGCATTGAGTAGATATACCTCTGGGAATGCCCAGGGAAGGAGGCAGCCTTACAAAGAGATGCTGAGCTCAGGGGGTCCGACTGCAGGTGGTGGGGAAGGTGGTGAGTGGAGAGGTGAGGCAGGAAGCACCTGCTAGATGGAGGTGGGCAGAAGGCTGGGCTGAGGAAGGAGCTGCATCTCGAAGGGAGCTGTACCAGGCGGAGCTGCTTAGCGTTGGTCTGCTAGAAACAGAATTGGTGGGACTTGGGAAGTTGGGAGCTGAAAAGGTCAGCCTCCTTGACATTCGAAAACAGAAAAATCCGCTGGACAGGAAAATGTAAAACTATTCATACACAATAGCCAGCGAGAGGCACTTTCAAGAGGAACCGACAAACAGAGCTTGCTAGAGCTTACTCAGAGAACCCTGGTGGAAGCAGCGGAAACCCAACCAGAGTACTGAAAACAAATACACAAAACCACCTAGAGAGCCGACTAATGCAGCAGCTCAGAGCAGACTCTGGAGCCAGACCTCCTGTGATCAAATTTCAGCTCTTACATGGGTCACCTGGGGCAACTTAACTTCTTTATGCTTCAGTTTTCTCTTCTGAAAAATGGAGTGATTAATCATTCTACTGCATTAAGTTATCATGAAGGTTAAATGTAGTGTGTGTGTGTGTGTGTGTGTGTGTGTGTGTGTGTGTGTGTGTGTGTGTGTGTGTGTGTGTGTGTGTTAGAACAATGCCTGGCACATGGTAAGCACCGTATAAACATCTGTTGTGGTTATTTAGCATCTGGACATCTAGGATCCAGAAGCCACCGCAGATCTATTTAGACTCTTGCTACTCAAAGTTTGATCCACTGACCAGAAGCAGCAGTATCATCTGAGAGATTGTTAGAAATGCAGTCTTGGACCTAGTTCTGGATGTACTGAATCAGAACCTGCATTTCACAAGAGTGAATGATGAGCGCATTCGTTTGTGAAGCACTGCTTTAGAGCACACTGGAGGCCACATTCAGAAACTAGTCCAGAGAAGGGGCTATTTGGGGAAGGAGGCCAACAGGGTAAGGCTGCCCCGCCTTGGGGTCCTCACAGCCTAGAGAGCCCCCCGGACCCTGGTCAGCAGGGGCACTTCACGTGGGGACACTCCTGGAATCCCTACACGTCATTTTGTTGGGACAGCCTGGTGCTAGGGTCCAGAGTGGGGGCGCGGTGGTTGAGGCCACCCCCCCAGAGCCCGGGGGATGCGGTGAGGTCTAGTGGCGGTTTGCTAGAGTACCAGGTACTCAGGAGATGGTCCACCTGCTCTCTGCTGGAGACTGCGCGAAGGTGGGCCTTCCCGCTTCCGGTGTCTAAGCTCGGGAGCTCATTAAGCTCTGGGGGCTCGGCACCCCTGCCCATGTCCCGTTGCAGTCCCCGTGCCCGCATCTCGTTCTGCATGCTGGCGAAGAAGTGCAGCACGCAGCGGTGCGCGAAGTCCCGCGCGTGCTCACAGCACGTCTCGTCGAAGAGCTTCTGCTCCAGGTCCACGTAATTGCTCCAGTATCTGCGCTGCAGGAAGACTGTCTGGTCGAAGCAAGGTCTCAGGCAGCGGGCCAGGAAGGCTACGACAATCAGCAGCAGGGTGATGCTCCAGCCAATGGCCTGGCGGGGAGAGGAGGGAAGCACGAGGATGGGTGTGAGCAGGGCATGGGTGGTGTACCGTGTGTCAAAGGAGTTCCAGTCTCTCTCTTTACTTATCTCTCCCATCCTTCCTCAGATCTATTCATCTTTCCTTTTAGTCCTCCATCCACCAACCACCTCCATCCATCGGATTCCTTTTCATTCATTCTCTCATCCTTGCATCCACTCATCTGTCTAACCAGCTCTCCATTCCATCCGTCCATCCATCCATCCAGTCACCCATTCTCTCATCTGACTAGATATCTATCATCTTCCTATCCAGCCATCCTCTCAACCATCCTTCCATCCTTCCATCTGTCCATCACCCATCCTCCTACCCCAGCTATCCTCTCATCCATTCATGTTCATTTACTCCCGTCTTTCTTTCTGTTGATCTATCCAACCATCCATGCACTCACCATTCATTTTCTCAACCTTTCTCCTAAATATGCCACCCCAAAGTATGCCTCTTTGACATAAAATTATTTTGAGCTGAAGACAATTATGAGGCAGCAAACAGGAAAAACTCTCTTTACCCTTTCCTTTTCCGCCTAAAAGCAGGGTATAAATTCTTCTTTTACTGGAGACAGACTCTTATCAGCGCAGAGACAGCACCAGAGGAATGTGCAAACAAACCTTACTCTATTAGTAAGGAGTAAGAAACTCCATGTTTCCTCCCGTGTATTTACCTTCCTATAGTTTCTGCTCTTGGAAACCTAAAACTGCTTTCCTTTGTCCTGCCATTTCTCTATAAAAGTATTGCTCTTTGTTGAATGTTCCATACAAGCAGAAATTCTAAGCTGCTGCTTCGAGTTGCTCTTTGGTTTAGGTTTCTCCTACATGATGTGCACTGCATGCATTAATAAACTGTTTTCCTCTTGTTAATCTTTTTGTAAGCATCTCAGCTGAAATCCTAAGATGGGCAGAGGTAAAGTTTTGCCTTCCCCACACTCCCATCTATCCGTCCATCTTCCTTTCATTTTTTTATCTAGTCATCCTCACATATTTTTATCCATCCCATCTATGCATCCATTTATCCTATATTTTGGGGGATGCACTGGGAACCCAGTCTTTTCTCTCACATGTTGGTGGAGGAAACAATTAAATAGGTGATGACTGGCTGAGTGCCGTGTTGAGGGATGTACAGGGAGTCATGGGAATCCACCCAACCTGAGCTTGAGGGCTCAGCGAGGTTTAGGTTGAGACCTGAAGGGTAAGTAACAGCTGTACAGGGTATGAATAGGAAACAGTGTTCCAGGCCAAGAGTGAGGAAACACTGAAAGTAGTTCTCTAAGTCTAGAGCCCACACTTGGCCGATTCCTCTTTCTCCTCTCCGCCCATGCAAAGCTATAGTCTCTTCAAGGCCTTGCTTAAGACCAGAGCAACTGTGTGGACCTGGAGCAGAGAATTCATTCCTCTGAACAAAGTCATACATGAATTCTTATCATGGGTAGATGTGATTTACTATCTCTCATTTGGCCTCTCACGGAGTCACCACCACCACCACCACCACCACCACCACCACCACCACCACCACCACCAATTTAAAATACCCGTGCGAGTATTTTATATGTGAGGAGCATTAAATGTGCCTGATAAACTTATAGCTGAGTCAGGACTCGAACTCTGGTCTCACTGAAATTTCTACACTCTTCCCACTGAACTAGTGAGAGCCTAGAGTGTTTAAGTCTGTAGGGCCCACCAGGGTGGAAGAGACCAAAACTCCCTTTATTTTGCAGGAGAAACTGAGGCCTAGAGAGGGAGTGATGTGGCCAAGGTCAGGGTCTGAAGCAGAATTAAGTCTGGCCTGACCACTGGTCCTCTCTTCACTGCACTATGGGCCTGTCTTGGCTCCCCAAAGGGCTGGGGCCATGTTTTCATTCTCTATAGCCACAGTGATACTCTGCATGTGTGGGTTCATGTAAATATTTTTTGAGAGGCACAGCTCAGCCCGGGGCTCTGGAAGTGGTTGTAGTGGAATCTTGGGTCTGGGCTGGAAGTGGGGCTGAGTTTTGCCCCCAGGATAATGGAGTTGGCACCCTATGGGGAGCTGGGCATCTATCTAGGCAGAACCTGCATTGTAGGGAGGTGTTTAAGAGGGTCAGGAGTTATGACGTGTATTCAGATCTCTGCCTGGCCTTTTACAAGCTGTGTGACTTTGACCTTGTGAACTAAACTCTTGGAGCCTCAGTCTCCTCGTATGCAAAATGGGATGATAATGACTACATTCACCTCATAAAGTTATTCCAAGAATTAAATGAAGTAATGCATATGAAATGCTTAACACAGTGCCTGATACATAAGAGCTCAATAAAGGGTAATTCGTATTATTTCTGAGAGGTGGGAAGAATATGTGTATGGTGTAGAGGACTGGGCAGAGCAGTATATCTCCAGTGCTTTCCTGCCATCCAGACTCTTGAGGATGGGCTGAGCTGACTCCCAGAGGATGTGGGCACTTGGTCTCTGCCCCGGCGTGAGTCAGCACTGATGGCCAGGTGCCCACTTCCTAAGGCCCAACACTGTCCTGTACATGGATAATGCTCCGGGTCTCTCCAGGGACCACATGCTCCTTGGTTGTGTCTCTAGCAGTGGGAGGAGCCTAAGGAAGTCATGTGTATTTTCTCACCCCTTGGAACCCATGCAGGATGTTTGCAAAGGTTAGAGGAGGACCTTTCAAATTACCTGTGACAGGCACCGCAGGTAGCGAGACACTGCCTTTCGAGCAGGACTGTCCCTGACCAGCTCATCCTCCTTGCAGGGCACCTTGGCCAAGAAGAGCTGCACCTGGCTGGGGGTCATGTTGGCAAAGTCCAGAAACTTCTCGGGGTCAACAGAGCTGCTGAAAGCACACACAAAGCACTTCCCATCAAGGAGGGCCAGGAGGATCCAGACGAGGGGGGCGGCCAGTGCTCTCTGCAGCACGGAGGAGCACATATACCTGAGAGTAGAAGAAAGAGGGGCCAGCGTCACAAGGGCAGCCGGAATTCACTTACAGCAGGAAGGCTATAGGGGAGATGCAAAGATGGACTTCCCAGGAGGGCTGGGAATACCAGCTGTGGTTACATAAAAGGAATGATTGCAGCTCCCACAGGAGAGTTCCCAGAAGCGGAGGGCAGGGAGGAAGAAGGGCTGAGGGCTCCGGGGGGACCCACGACTGGAACACTGGGGAGCTGGTGTCCTTCCTGCTCCAGGCCTTGTAGGAGGCACTGTTGGTGCCCTGTCCATCCAGAGGCATCTACGGCTTTGGAGGGTAGTTTCTACTCAATGGAGGCCTGAGGGCCTCCAACATTAACCACTTCAACCACTTGAGTGGCTCTGCCTGAGGGCTTTGGAAGTGTCTCTGATCCCAGAGGGGTAGGCTGGAAGCACTGGAGAGTTAACAACCCCCAAATCAGCCTTCGACCTAAGAGGGATGGGGCCTGGTGGATAAATACCCCAGCTTCCTTGACCCTCAGTGGGACAATTCTGAGGTGTGTCCTACCTACTCTGTCAGAGGGTCCCCGGAAAGACTGAGCCCCAGTTACGTACTCATTATCACATTCTTCCCAGAGACTGGTTTTGAGGGGAGCCTAAACCAAGACAGCCCTGCCCAATAACCCTCGCAGAGGTAGCATCTCAAACACCTCCCCCGGCGTCCAGGGAGCCCACCCTCTGGCCGCCCCCGGGCGCCTCTCTTGACCTACTCAAGTGGCATGGATTGGGTGTAGGTCACAGGACAGGAGCCCAGTGGAACCGTACCCACTGGATCCCAGAGGAAGAGGACAAGGGCATGCCCAGTGCACGATACATCTCTGCGAGGCTGGAGGGAGTATGGAGCCTCCGGGGAGCACAAAACAGGCTGTTGGGCACCAGAAGGGAAGGGGGTTTTCTAACTTGGACTGTACACAAACATAAAGTAGTGTATGTCTCAGTGTGTGTGTGTGTGTCTGTGTGTGTGCGTGCGTGCTCATGGCTTACCCAGTGGTGAGTTACAAACACGCCGTAGGGCAGGGTGGCTCCAGCATTTTCTATAGGGGCAATGTGGTTAGAAGGTGAAACTGAGGACTCGTCATGAAGTTACATTACATACCCTTGAGAACATCTCAATTGTTCACATCAAAACATAGGAGAGAGGAAGAGATCATAAGTGGGCTAAAACCCACCAAGCCCCTCCTGCCACCTCTTACCCACAGGTCTAGAGCACTTAGGTATTTTGTCCAGGACACTACGGACCTGTGCTTGAATCTGAGCCTTGCCTCTTCCTAGCTCCGCTGTTACTGAACCTCTCTGTGCCGCAGGTCTCTCGTCCTTGAAAATGGATCCCACAGAGGAGCAGACCAGGACGGAAGTGAGAATTAGGAGGCTGTGCACATACAGCACTCGGCACAGAGCGTGGCACCGAGTTGGTGCTCAGCGTTGGCGTTACCTACAAATTGCTAAACTGTGTCAACTGATTTTGATGGAGGGCACTCAGCAAGTGAGAGGAACAGAGGACACAGCGGTACAAACTGCCCTTGGGAGCTGCCCTCGGGCACATACGGGAGAGAGATGCAGACTTTAAGCCAATCATGTCTCCCACTACATGCGAAACTGGCTATGCATGTTATGCGATGGCCCTTCATGCATATGGTGAAGTATAACCAATGGCCAGTGTGACAGATGTGACCTGGGTATTTCTTGGGAATCTTATATCATTCATGTGTCTCTAGCACTGGCCATGAAAAGTTGACAAATGACAGGAACAGAAATATCTCTTTCCAGGGTGGAAACTGCGAATGGGTGTCTGTGAACTGATGATGTTCCAGTTGGGGAAAGGAAGGGGCACACCTGACAGTGCTTCTGGGGGTGGGTGGGGGGCCCCTGACAATGCCCATGGGGGTCACTGGGGCTTGGGGGTCACCTGGCAGTACCTATGGGGGTGGGTGGGTAGGGGGCCCCTGACAATGCCCACAGGGGAGGGTCAGGATTTGGGGGAGCCGCTGGCAATGCCCGTGGGGGAGGGTCAGGGTTTGGGTGCCCCTGGTAGTGCCCGCGGGTCACCGGGTGATGTGGGACCGCACCTGATGATGCCTGGGTCCTTCCTCCGGCGCCCTGCCGGCCGGTGCCACTCCTCGACCACCAGCACGGACTGCCGGTTGGCTAGGAGGCCGCAGAGGAAAAGGGCGACGGGGGGTGTGAGCAGCAGGCCCAGGCCGTAGAGGGCGTTGTAGCGCACCAGGCAGGGACAGTTGAAGTCGAAGGAGGAGTACAGCTTGACTGTGACTGCGGCCAGCAGCAGGCAGATGCCGTTCATCACCGACTCAGAGCTGGACTGGAAGTGCTGGAAGAGCATGCGGAACTTATCCATGGCTCCTGCCCGGTGGGTGGGTGGCCGTGGATGAGGGGCAGTGAGGCTTCAGCTGCCTTCCTGGCCAATGCCAAGCCACTCTGGGGGTGAGTCCAGGCCTACAGGAGGTTCTTTTCTTTCAAGGGCCTGGGAGACCAGGAAGAGGTGGTGTTCAGCTCTCAGCCCAACCTCCAAGGATATAGGGTAGAGGCAGGCTCTCTCCGAAAGGCTCCCCTGCCCAGACCAATTGTCCTCCAGCACCACTCCCCTCCTCCCTGGGGGAATGAGTCACTGCGCTGTGACCAGCCAACCCAAAGCACTCTAGGCAAATGCGCCCTGCCCTGTCTCTCCATCCCTCCCCGCTTCTCGCCCCAGCCCATTCTCTCCTCTCTTTGGGGTTTGGATACTGAAACCTGACAGCTGGCGGGGCTTCCCATAGGGGACAGGCAAATTCTGGGTGTGGTAAGGCCAAGATGCTGATGGAGCCAATTTTATTTTCTTGGGCAGAATTATGACTCGACTCAGCTAAGCCCAGGGGAGAGTTCAGGTTGGCTTTCAAGCTGGGAGGAACCAGGAGGGGCACCTTAAAGCTTCAAGGCTTTCTGAAAAAGAAGACCCTTGAGAAGAGTTTAAACCATGTTTCTGTGTTTGCCAATGAAAGGCATTACGGAAGGGGAAGGTCCCCCAGGCAGAGGATACCAATAGGCAAAGATGCGGTGGTGAGAAGCAGCCTGCTGTGGCCAGCAGTTTTGGGGTGCTGGAATGCAGGTCCAGGCTAGATGGAGCAGGGCTCAGTGGGGTCAAGGCCATACCAGTCCCTGAGGTTTTCCCTTCAGCCCCCGTAACTTGCATTCAAGGCCCTCCTAACTGTATCCAGAGGTGTCTTCCCACCTCCACACCTTTGCTGACACCATCCTTCCCACTGAAAACCCAGGTCCCTTCCTCCCACCTGTTCTTCAAGAGGCAACCCGGTCACCAAGCCATCTCTGGTGACCTCAGCTTTGTGGGATCTTCGATGTCCCATTTGGCCCTGGGACAGGCCATCTCGGCCTGTTAGTAATCTTTCCTAGGTGTGGGAGTTAGATCTCCCATCTTAGATAGGGTCCTGGACCTGCACCTTATTGTTCTCTGCAGCATCCAGGGCTGGGGGTGGGTGAGGTATCCAGACCCCAACTACTCAGGCTTTTCCTCAGTCTTCATCCCTCTGGCTCCCTTGCTGCCAGGCTAGGGCCACCCCTGAGATAAGGAAAACCTCAGGGACTCGTATGGCTTTGACCCCACTGAGCCCTGCTCCATCTGGCCTGGACGTGCTGGCATCCTAGACTCTGAGTGATGGCCTTAGTTGACCTCATACATCAACACTGTTGTTCTTTCCTCGGAAGCTGGGTCCTCAGGGTCATGAACGTAGCTTCCTGCCAACCCTCTGGTGCATGGGAGGAAAGTGTCCTGAATCCTCCCCATCCTCTAACTGGCCA
>NW_011888870.1:6062434-6067584 GCF_000151845.1 Pteropus vampyrus | reverse complement strand
GAACAAAGTAAAAGTGAAGGGAAAGGGGTTGTCACATTTTGTTGCTTGGAGTTCAGACCACCTGAACCAGGAAAGGCAGAAACAGAGGAAAGAAAAAGAGAAAGACTTATTTTACTTATGCGCAAGCGCGTAAGCGTATACCAAAATATATACCAAAAGACATTAACTTGTAGACCTGCTGTGTGATAATATCTTAAACCAGAGTTTCTCAACCTCCTACCCCACCCCAGGGGTTTGCAGTTATGTTTTGCAGGGTCTTCTAATTCTGGGGAAATTTTTTAAATTCGCATTTCATTTTAACGATGACTTAAATCTTTTCAGCACTTTTAAACTTGTATGAACTTGCAATCAGAAGATTTTTATAGAATAAGCCTTGAGTTTCTTTTTTTTTTCTTCTATAATTGCGGTCTCACAGATATATTTTTAGAGGTCTTCTAGATTTTTTCCCCTTTAAAAGGAATCTGCGTGTTATTTGAGAACAATGACTTCACCATTCTTGGAGTTCCTGTGACTGAGAGGGCTTTTTAGGACTGGGTGCCCCCTACTGGAGAAACTCAGTGTATCTGATGTGTAAGTAGTGTGTGTGTGTATGGGGTGTCTGTGTACTTGTGGGTGCATGTGTGGACATGTGTGTGGCATGCATGTGTGCAGTGTTTATATAAGTGTGTGTATCTTTGAAATACAGGTGTGGTTTTGTCTCTTCTTTTTATATAGTAAGTATACTCTCCCCTGAGATTTTTCTTTCTCTTCTTTTTCTTTCCAAAAGAGGACATTGGATGCTTGCTCCACTTCTCTCTTAGGACTGGGAGACTATTGTTCCCTCGTGCCTAGCAGAGCAGTGGTGCCCTCTCTGTCTCTGAGAAATCTGACTCTCTTCAACTCCGAAGACAGGGGCTTCTGTGGGTTCTGGGTGACAGGCTTCTGTGGTCTGTCTCTGGCAGGCCTGGGGGAAAACAATGTGACACTTATGCAGCCTCCACTCTGGTGACTATATAGAGCCATGTGACCCCTAAAGGACTGAAAAATGGATGAAAATGAAAGGAGGGGCTATCTAACACATGACATTGGAACAGCTGGCTACCCATTTGGGAAAATCTTTAACTGACTCTTTACCTCATTCTTTATACCAAAGTATATTCCAAATGGCTCAAAGACATTAACATAGAAATTAAGGTCATAAAAATTCTACAAGAAAAAAACATTTTATTTATAATCAGAATTTATTTATAACCAGAGAAGGCCTTTGTGATGAGAACACAGAATTCAGTAGGTATGAAGAAGGCAGATAAAAAAGGTTTCATGACTTCTGTGGGCAAAATACCAATAAACGAGTAAAAATAACAAACTGGAAAAAGGCATTGCCATGCACATTTCACATGAAAGCCTATTTTCCCTAATTTTTAGAGGGATCAATGTAAATCAATACAAAAGTTGAATAATCCTATTGAAAAAAATGGGCAAAGGATGTGAACTGGCTAGTCACAGAAAAAGAAAGACAAGTGATCAGAAATCCTGCAAACGTTCTAATCCTTATTCACAATTAAATACAATCTAAATCAGGTGCCTTTTTAAATTCACCAAGTTGTTAAAAACTAAAAGATTGATACTACCCAGTGTATTATCAATCTCCTTAAGAAGGCTTAGGGAAATATCCACTTTCATACACTGATGGTTAGAGTATAAATTTGTAGGGATTTTCTAGGACAATTTGGCAATATATTTAAAGCAAATATTTAAATACACACGTCCTTTAACCTAACAATTACACAATTTAAAAAGCACAGTTTAGTACACTGTACATAGTATAATCCCTCCTAAGTAAAAATGATATAAACATGTAAAAATTTTGGTATTGTGCCTACAGTTTGATGGAGGGACACACAAGAAATGCGGACAGTTATCACCATTGGGTGGTTGGGGATGGGAACTTTTATTTTCTTCCATTTTCTACCTTTCTGTGTGTTTGACTTTTCCAACAATGTATATATATGAATTTTATTTTAAAAAGATCAACAAAGATTATCTGGGTAGTGGATTTATGAATTTAAAAAATATATTTCCATATATAATAGATAAATGTTATTTTAAAATAAGATTAAAATATTATGACTTCCAGAAAATAAAATAACCAAATTCAACCCTAAACATTCTTCCATACTTAAATTTTTGATTTTGACCCCACAGGTTATAGAATGTGGAACAATTTCTTTGAGTCACAATACATTTCTGACTCCTTTTCTCAGAAGAGGAAACAGATAAGCCTGGCTTTTTAATATTTTCACCTTTTTTTTGTTTGTTTTTACATGACTAACAAGCTATAAACATTAATTTTCCTGACAGAACCGCAATGATGTTGTTTCAAGGTTCTTCTGATGGGGGATGATTTTCCAGCGTGGAGATCCACCGGAGTGACGGTGGACACTGGATGTTGGGCCAAATGCGGAGACTTGGGGGCAAAAACAGGTGAGTTGCTCTGGGAGGAGGAGCACCCATCCAGCTGGATTTTCTGAATTCCACTTCTACTCCATAAACACCAAAGTTAGAGTGACTCCAGGGTTTCCTTTCCCTCGTTGCTAACGTGCACCGACTCGTGAGAGCTCTGAGGCCGTCTACCATGGTGGAATAGATGTAGAGATGTTTGCCGTGGGGAGTGCTGGGCTGGGCGTGCCAAGTCCCAACTCTGAAGGTAATCGGGTGCTCAGAGGAGCCAAGCTAGACGCACCCCTGTTATGGGCCACACATCTTAGGTTCTGGCCCACATGTTCAGTGGACATCTCCAGAGGGGCAGGCGATGTGGTGGTGCTGAGTGCACACAGGTGCCCAAGTCGGGGACCAGACACTGACAAAGGGCATCTCAGGGTGAACTGGAGAGCTCTGAAGAGCACCTCGACTTGGCTTAAGTTTGAGGAAGCAGTTAATGAAACCTATGAGAATATCTCTCCCCCCAACCCCAACTCTTTCCATTATGAAAGAGGAAATGAGCAATCTGTAAACATTTTTAAGGGGTTTTGATTGACTTGAGCCCCCCCTCAAAAGTTTGCCAGAGAGGAAGGGGATTCTAGTGGAGTTCTAGCGCTACCTAGTGGTGGCTGGAGAGAGAAATCGCGAGGGACGAGAGGAAAGGCTCGGGGAAGAAGGGTGGCACACACAGGGGTGCTCGCTCTGCTGAGAAAACTTTCCACAAGCTACCCTCACTGGGAAGAGAGGCCCCCCCCGAGGCGCCTTTGGGTGAAGGTCGGACCAAGCGAATGCCTCTGGCACTTCTCTTGGGAAAGGTGGAAGCGAGATGTTACAGTGACAGCAGTAACGGACAAATGTCTGTTTCCTATTCTGGGTCTGGGGATGAAGGGCATTTGAAGTGACTGAAGGCTATCGGCTTGGTGGAGATGTGTTTCCTGACTCCTATTTGTCTTACAACTTTTGCCATGAAGTTTTAAATTTTTTATGTAGTCATATTTATTATGCTTTTCCTTTGTGATTCTCTGGTCTTTGTAACATTCTTAGAAGGGCTTTTCTGCCAGGTAAAGGTCATTTAAAATATCTACCAGAGAAAAAGGATGCTGGGGTACTACCATCACGTTGAGCATTTTACTTTGATTTCAGTTTTGTTATTTTAAGTCTGTTTCATGGCCGTTAGTGGCTGTGTGCTCCTTGGCTAACTTCCAGATTGCTGAGCCAAAGGCCCTGGGTTTTAAGGGTCTCTTTAAGGGTCTCTTAGTCAGGAGGGGCTGGTTCAGGAGCTCAGTGAAGACACCTCGCCTGTACCAGGTGTATTCCTCAGGCTGGATACTTTAAGAAATCTCACCCTGGGACAGGTGCAACATCGCAGGGGTTTGGACCCAGACTGTACTTCGGTGCTCCACTTATCAGCTCCTAGGCAAGTGTCTTAGCTTCCCTAAGCTTCAGGATTTTCATTTGTAAAATGAGGATGATGATAATAAAAAAATAACAACAACAACAACAATAATGATAGTACCTACCTCACAGGGTTGTTACCAGGTTTAAATGAATTAATACAGTGTTTAGACCAATGCCCAGTACATAGAACTAAGTACTCCATGAATGTTGCCCGTCACAGTGGTTGCCAGAAGCCGGAGGCAGAGAAGGATGAATAGGAAGAGCAAAGAGGATTCTTGGGACCACGAAACATGACAATATGGTAAATATATGACATTTTACATTTGTCCAAACACATAGACTGTACACCAAGAGTGAACCCTAACGTAAACTACAGGCTCTGGGTGATAACGATATATCAGTGTAGGTTTATCAACTGTAACAAATATACCACTCTGGTGAGGGGTATTGATAATGGAGGAGTCTATGCATGTGTGGAGACAGGGGGTATATGGGAAATATACCTCTGTACTTCCACCTAGTTTTGCTGTGAGCCTAAAACTGCTCTAAAAAATGAAGTCTATTTTTACAAAAGGATTATCTTGCCCTTCTCTTAGGGTGCACCTGCACTCTATACTAATGATTCTCAAACTTAGCATGCATTAGAATCATCTACAGGGGGAAAGAGCAGATGGTAAATAAAATGCAGATTCCCAGGCATCGCCCCAAGGGATTCTGGTTTAATCAAATCTGATGAAGGTCATTAATTGATCACATTTTGGGAAACTGCTTCATATGGGCATGCATTCTAGTCGAGAAGATAATGTTTGAAGAATGCCTGCAGGCTTTCCTGGGGACATCCGGCACCACACAGGGCCAGGCCAGTGTAGGCTCTTACTCAAGCAGGGCTAATTACATTGCAAGGTAGAGCAGGTGATGGCTGTTCAGGGAGGGGGATGGCTGTTCGGCCCCTTCCTCTGCTCCACAGACAGACTTACCCTCTACGAGGCAGCCCTTACGTCCAGGACCAATTGTAAGATCTTCATAGACTCCCAAACTGTTATCTTTAGAGCCCAACCCTGTCAGGTCAAATATACTAAAATATACTACATCCCGCATTAAACATAATTTTCCTGCCTTGAACATTTTGAAATAATGTTTTATAAATTTGGCTTTTTGAATCATTGGACTACAAGTAACTCATTGAATTTACAACTGGTTTTATTTCTAAGCAATCATGCATGTGCTGTATTTCTTGCCAAGTGAGAAAAACCTGCAATTGTTTTTAAATACAATGAAATCTTTGAGTACTC
>NW_011888870.1:6024847-6062384 GCF_000151845.1 Pteropus vampyrus | reverse complement strand
ATTGCAAGGTAGAGCAGGTGATGGCTGTTCAGGGAGGGGGATGGCTGTTCGGCCCCTTCCTCTGCTCCACAGACAGACTTACCCTCTACGAGGCAGCCCTTACGTCCAGGACCAATTGTAAGATCTTCATAGACTCCCAAACTGTTATCTTTAGAGCCCAACCCTGTCAGGTCAAATATACTAAAATATACTACATCCCGCATTAAACATAATTTTCCTGCCTTGAACATTTTGAAATAATGTTTTATAAATTTGGCTTTTTGAATCATTGGACTACAAGTAACTCATTGAATTTACAACTGGTTTTATTTCTAAGCAATCATGCATGTGCTGTATTTCTTGCCAAGTGAGAAAAACCTGCAATTGTTTTTAAATACAATGAAATCTTTGAGTACTCTTTTAACGATTAATGATGTTGACACAACATTAAGTTTTGTAGGCAGGTAAATACCACTTATTAATTCTGATTAAAATTTTTTCCTGTCATAATTTGGAGCCATAATGTTTTTTTCAATCCTTTAGAAAACCCATAGGCCTAAGTCCTGGGCCTATCGTGCCCATAAATAAAAATCCAGACCTGAGGTCTAGCATTCCTAAGTTTGCCTCTAAAAGGACAGGTGGAGGTCTCTGCAAGACACAGAAAGGAAAATGCCCAACACCAGAAAAAGGACCATGAGTATCCGTGTCTGGGAAACTTGTATAGTGACTTTGAAGGAGTCCAGCGTCCCTTGACCATTCCAGGGCCGCTTGCTCAATGATCTTTTTATTGTTTTTATGTCCATAGTTTTGCCTTTTCCAGAATGTCATATGGTTGGAATCATACAGTAAGTAGCCTTTTCAGATGGGTTTCTTTCACTTAGTTCTATGCATTTAAGTTTCCTCCATGTCTCTTTATGGCTTGATAGCTCATTTCTTTTTAGCACCAAATACTATTCCATCGTATGGATGTATATAATTTATCCATTCACCTACTAAAGGGATTCTTGGTGGCTTCCAAATTTTGGCAATTATAAAAAACATCTGCTATAAATATCCATGTGCAGGTTTTTGTGTAAACATAAGTTTTGACTTCCTTTGGGTAAATATTAAGGAGCCCAATCACTGGATCTTATGGTAAGACAATGTTTAGTTTTGTAAGAAACCACCAAACTGTATTCCAAAGTGGCCGTACTATTTTATATTCTTACCGGAGAGGTCCTGTTGCTCCACATCCTCACTAGCATTTTGTGTTGTCAGTGTTTTGGATTTTTGCCATTCTAATGATATCTCGCTGTTGTTTTGAATTGCAATTCCCTGAAGACATATGATGTGGAGCTGTTGTTTTGAATTGCAATTCCCTGAAGACATATGATGTGGAGCATTTGTTCCTATGCTTATTTTTCATCTGCATATCTTCTTTGGTGAAGTGTCTATTAAGGTCTTTGGCTCATTTTCGAAATCAGGTTGTTTTCTTGTTGTTGAGTTTTAAGAGTTCTTTGTATATTTTGGAAAAATCTTTTATCAGATATGCCTTTCAAAAATATTTTCTCCCAGTTTGTGGTTTGTCTTCTTATTCTCTTGATAGTGTCATTCACAGAGCGGAAAAGTGTAATTTTAACGAAGCTCAGCTTATCAACTCTTGCTTTTATGGTTCACGCCTTTGGTGTTGTTTCTAAAAAGTCATTGACAAACCCAAGGCCATCTGGATTTTCTCCTATGTTATCTTCCAGGAGTTTTATAGTTTTGCATTTTACATTGAGGGCTGTGATCTGTTTCGAGTTAATTTTTGCGAAAGGTGTAAGATCTGTGTCTAGATTAATGATTTTGCATGTGGATGTCCAGTTGGTCATAAACCATTTGTTGAAGAGACTATCTTTGCTCCATTGTATTGCCTCCTCTCCTGTCAAAGATCAGTTGACTATTTTTATATAGGTTTATTTCTGGGTTCTCCGCTCTGTTCTGTTGATCTATATTTATTTATTATTTCACCAATTCCACACAGTCTTGATTGCTGTAGCTTTATAATACATCTGGAAGTTGGGTAGTCTCAGTCCTCCAAATTTCTTCTCCAATATCGTGTTGGTTATTCTGAGTCTTTGATCTCTCCATACACACTTCAGAATCAGTTTGTTGATATCCACAAAATAACTCGCTAGGACTTTGATTGAGATCCACTGACTCTATAGATCAAGGCGGGCAGAACTGACATGTTGACAATATTGAGACCTACTGTGTGTTCAGCCCTAAACTTAGCCCTGGGAGGTGGGAAACTAGACTGGAGTACACAAAAGCACAGGGCAGGCTCCCCTATGGTGCTGGCAAGGAAACCACCTCACATAGTGCCAGGCATGCCAGGTAGAAATCAATAAATGGTCACTGGGACAAGGAGCGACGCCAAACTCCAAAGCACCTGGGAATAAGGCAGTGTGGTGCCCATTGCATACCAAGATGAGTAGTCCAGACTCCCATTCTTCAAAGGGAAGTCCTAGTCTCAGGGAAAACTTTGTGGGAAAGATATTTTTGAGAAGGGAACTGGGCAGGTGGGCTGGTCTGAGCAAAGCTCTCTGGCTGACTGGGTGGCTGTATTGATAGGCTAATTCACTGATTTATTTGTTCATTGATTCATTGAATAAATATTGAGTATCAGGTACTCAGGGATCTTCCCGATAACATGTCCAGCCGCCCCCCTGAAGTTCAGGCAGGACAACCCTGTATAAGTTTTCTGATGGCCTGATAACTATGGGCTAGGATCGGAGATGGCAGGGGGCCCCTGGATTCTGCTAGGGATGATTGTGGCCGTTTCCTATTTTAAGGTTAGTTTCTTGACATGGAGGGACATGTTATATTGACTAGGGTGGTTTCAAGTTTATGGGAGTCCAGCTTGGCCTAGATGAATCCTACTCTTTCCTGACTGGTGGAGGATCATCTCTGTGCCTAGTTCTGGGCTTAGCATCCAAGAGCCCAGAGGAGGAAGAAAGGAAATTCTCAGTCAAATATATTATTATTTGATCAACATGGAGACGCTTTAAGACTTGAATTAAAGGGAAAAAAAAAAAAAACAGGGCAAGGAACAAAAAGAGAAGAGAGACAACAGCCAGGAGAGAAAATGACAAGGGTGCGAAGGAGCAGAGAAGGTAGGGATAAGGGCGGAAAGACAGAAGGAGGGAGAGAAACGAGGGAGAGAGAAGGAAGAGTGGGAGCCAGAGCTGCTGAAAGAGGCTGGATCCTGCCCCGAGTCCTCACCTGAGCACTGGTGAGAGCACTTGGCGCTCACACACCAGGACACATGTGTACATACACATAGATACCATGTACACACACGCAGACGTGTATGCACTCACACCCACCCTCTTGGGCACCGCCTTCAGAAGCTACACTGCCAGGGAGGCAGGGTTGCCACAGTGACAGGTGCTGGAGCACCACCTTATGGGTATTAATAGCTTCCATTGAAGCCAGCAGAACAGTGACTTCACCCAGCGCCAGTCTCTCTGGCAGGTTCCTTCTCCCTCCTGCCTCACAGGATGGGACTGGGAAGGGCCCCCAGGGCCACACACTTCCCTGCCAGCTGGTGGCAGCCTTGGTGAAGGATGGTTTGAAGGCTTTGGGGATTCAAACCATCCTTCACCGTCCACTGTTGGGGGTGGGGGAGGAGGGTGCTGGAGTTCTTCCATCCTCTGAGCTAGGTCATAGCCTCTGCTAGGAAAGGGTTTCTGAGGCACAGGACCCCTCAGAGAGGCCACTCTCAGCTTCTCTGGGGCCCATGCAGTCACACTGTCTTCTCTGGGGCCCGGCCTGGCCAGAGATTGCACCCAGTTGACACTTGATAGTGTTGTCTCCTCCCACAGTACAGAGCTCCGTGGGAGGGTTAGGGCTAGGCTGGGAGGTGCCCTAGGGTGCAAAATTTCAGAGGCACTAACTCTCAGACTCGAGCAAGTGCAGGGCTGGCACGGCGTGACCCTGGGTGGCTGTGCCTCCTTACGTTTTACTCCAGAGATGCCTCACTGCCTCATCCTAATCCTGGCCCTGTTGATACTCCCATTATCTCTTCAACCCCCTTGGGTCAGAGGAAGTTTCTGTCCTGCCCTTAGGTCCCTGCCTCCATCCCTAATGCCTCTCACCTTCCTGTGGGGCCCCCTGGGATCAGGCTGCTCTGAGCTGCGGAGGCCGTCACTGCTTTTAGACTCAGCAGGCAGCACCAGCCTCTTGGCCCTCACTTCCCTCCTTCCCCTTGACTTTCTTCATCTCTCCCCTACTTGGCCCATAGCCCCAAGTTTAGACCACATGGGGCCTGGGACATCTCTGCTGTTCTCTACCTTCGGGGCCTCACCCCACACTATCCCCTGGCCCATGTTCCAGTGCTTCTGACCCGAGGAAGGGAGATTAGGGCTCCAGGAAGGGCCTGAGCCTCCCCGCAGCCATTGTCTGCAAATAATACTAAGGGCCTCACACTCTACACACACTCCAAGGGAATTAGTCTCATCTTCACAGAGCCTTCAGATTTATTTTGATGCCAGCAGCATCTCCCAGTGACCTCATTCCAGCAGACTTAAGGGGGCGGTATATGAGTGTGTGTGTGTGTATGCACTTGCATAGAAGTGAGTGTACAAGAGTGTAGAGGTGTGTGTGCAAATGTGTGAGTGTGCTGCCATTCAGAGCCCATGGATTTCTGATGCATGAGTCATCAGCTGAGAGTGAGCCTCAGGAAAATACACCCATAAATAAGACAGCACCCCTGACCTGCCATGTCCATTCTGCAGCTGGCTGGGCACGTGATTCTGGGCATCTGAGAGGCTGGAGGCAGGGGTGGGGGCTGTTTTTCCCTCCAGACCCCAGAGAGCAGCTGTCATAGATATTTCTAGCTTGCCTGGAGTCCCAGACATTTAAGGACGTGATGCCTGCAATGGGGTTGGGGTGGAGGGTGAGGGAGGGAAATAAAGAGCTGTTCTGAGGCTTTCCTTCCAGGGATCTTAGTGTTCTGCTGACAGGCAGGGGGATTCATCCATTCCACAAGTATATTTAATCGTCTGTCATGTGCCAGGCACTCACCGAGGGGCTGGAGAGGTCTTGGTAAATGGAGTTGACCTGCTCTTTCCCCTCACAGATCTTATGTTCTGGCGGGGGAGACAGGAGAAAACAAGGGGAAAGGCTACTTTCAAACTAATTCTAGAAAATAAAACTGAATAATGGTATGGAAAGTGACTGAGAGTGGTGGGGGTTCTTTAGTTGTGGCAGTCAGAGAAGGTCAGGAGGTGACACATGAACTGCCCGAATAATAAAAGACTTGAGGGAAGACTCTTCTATAACAGCATAGATGAGATGCCCGTTGCCAGCCCACGTCCTGGCTGAGTCTGGGTCAGAGTTGTTGAAGCCGGTCGGCGAGCCAGAGGTGACCTAGAGGAGCAGGCAGTCAGATTCTCTCTCTGAAGGGAACTTGGCTCATTTTCTACCCTTGACAGACTAGGAGAGGGAGAGGCCCCATGTCCAGGTAGGAAGAGAATGAATGACTCCCTTTCCCTTCCTGCAGGCTTCCTACAGGATGGAAGAGTCCTGTGAACAGGCTACTTGCTGAAAGCTCCCTCCTCCAGGAAGTCTTCTTTGACTGCTATAAGCTACAGTGGTCTCCCTTCCCCTATCTTTCATACCTGACAGAACCACTCAGTTAAGAGTGGGTGGTTCTCTGACGGTTTGTCCCTGAGATTTGTTCCCCCAGCTTGGCCTAGGTCCAGTTTGTTTTGGTCCAAAGGCCCCCAATGCCATGTGCCTAGTAACCAGACAGCCTGGAGTTCTTGTTTTGAGCCCTTGTCCCTTGAGATCTTACTGAGAGTGGAGGGGCAAGTGCTGGGGGTTCCCAATGTCACTTCATTTATTTAATCATCCATTCACTTATTAAAATTCTTTTTTTCCTTGAGCTTTTACTAAGTGCCAGGCCCCTCGCTTGGCACCCAGGGAGTTCAATGTTCTTGTTGTACCTTTTCTCTTGTTTTCAAGACAGCGTTCCGCTGTCCATGAGAGGAATAAGCCCAATCCCCGGAACCCAACCTTTGCTTGAAATCTTACCGCCACCTGGGCCGGGAGGACCCCGCGCAGCGGAGTTTTTGGCAGCCGAGAACGCGGCGCGCTCTGGGCCACCTCTGGCCGAACAGGCGTGCGCGTGTCACTAAGACGCTCATTCACCGGCGCAGCTGTCACCATAACAACCAGAGCAAGGGAATCCTGGCGACGGCTGTGGGCGGGGGTGCGAGCGGCGGTGGCCGGAGCGCGGCAGCCGGGGGGGAGACCAACCACCGCGGGAGCGCCCAGCACGCCCCGCGCTCCACGAAGCCCAGCTCCATGCCGACCCGCCGGTAGGAGGGCGCCACGCACGTCGCCGCAGCGGCCGTCCCCGCGGGCGGGGACCGAGCCTGCAGCCGACTCGCGGAGCCGCCGGGCAGGCCGAGCCGCTGAGCGCTCGCGCCGGGAGCCCTGACTCTATGGCCCCGGAGGAGCGCGCCGGAGCCACCGCACCGCCCACCACCAGCCGGAACCCGAGCGCCAGCCGGAGGAAGGGCGCCGCCGGCCCCGACCTAGGGGCCCTCCCGCGGCCCCCGCCCCCATCCCCGCCGCGGGCAATGGCAGGCAGGTAGCCGGCTCGCTCCAGGACCCTCGAGGCGGGCAGGACCCGCGGAGGACCGCAGAGCCCAGAGCGAGGGAGGAGAGGAGCAGCCCGCCCGCCCCCGGCCGCAGCCCCATCAGGGTCCTCCCCCGGCGGCGCGCGCCTGGGCGCGCGCGCGCGCGCACACACTGGCACTCCGTACCTCCGCTCCTGCCCAGCCTCGCCTGCCCTCCGCGAGTGCCGAACCCCCTGGGGCCGGATGCCATGGGTAACAACTTCTCCAGTATCCCCTCTCTGCCCCGAGGAAACTCGAATCGGCCGCCGCGGGGCCACCCCCAAAACCTCAAAGGTAAGGCTCTGCCGGGGGGCGCAACAGGAAGACTGGGGCTCAGGTAGAGGGGCAGGAAGAGATGGAGAGGTGTGGTTGGGAAGGACAGGCAGGTGCCACCTGTTGTGCGTATTTGGAGACAGGAGATGCACATCTGGCCATGGAGGTGGGCTAGGGGGGGGGGGGGCGGGCGGTGGCGATGGTGGAAACCCGGAGGATGGCGTTCGGAGGGGTCTGCGCAGTTCTCCCTGCCAGCACTGGGAACGTCACTGGAGTCCCCTCAGGCCATGATGCTTGGCGAGCGTGCAGGCGTGAGGAAGGGCATTTGCGGATTGGATAGGGCAGTGTGGCAGGAGGCTCAGGCCCTACAGCTGTGCTTCTCAAGGAAGACCCCACAGTCTCCGTTTTCATCTGCCCAGGGTTGGAGAGGTCACGCTGGAAGCACTAGTTGCATTTCTAACTGAAGGGTCTGAAAGATCCAGAAATGATTTAGAGCAGCCTGGAAGAAGGGGCCGGAGCTGATGGTCTCTGGGGTCTTCTGCAGTTGTTGACTTTTTGCGTCCATTGAATCATCTTGGTTTCTGGTTCCCCCAAAGGCCAGAAGTCCAGTTAGAACCCTGGAAAGAAAGGGCTGGGAGCCTTGAAACAGGAAGGTTTACCAGGAAAGTCTTTGCCTTCTGAATCTCTGACCCACCTAGAACCCTCAGGGAGGCCCTAGGCCCAGTTTTTGGCCTTGCAGCTTCCAGTGCTGTCTCTGACCTTTGCAAGACACAGCTGGGTCCTTCCAGGCCCTCAGACCTTACTGATTCCCTTCAGGGAGCTGCTTTTCCAACACCCTCAGAACTAGCCAGCACTTGTCCTGGGCGTTCTGATGGCTAAGAGTCAGGAAGGGAGGCCCGCCGGCTTTCGTAAAGAACAACCCACTTCTTCAGCCCCCAGGTTATGAAAAGGATTGTAGTAATGCCCTTTGACAAAGCATTGACAGTTACCAAGAAGTTTCACAGGCACCTTTTCCTGTGAGCAAGGAAACTGGTCTGGGGAGTCAGCAGTGCTAATCAGACCCATTTTACAGTTGAGGAGAAGGTGCAATGGTTTCAGGTTCCCAAAGCCAGTGAGAGGCAGAGCTAGGCTTCAGACCTATATCTTCTGACTTGGAATTCTGTCCTCTCTTTTGCTGGACAGTTAACCTTCAAGACTGGGGGAGAGGAGGAGAGACGGGACCACCGTCCTGCATTCTAACTCCAACTCTTTCAGAACTTCAGCTCTCACTCGGCCCGGGAAAATCAATGGGTTTGTTGTGTCTTTCTGGAAATTAATATGGCGGTACATGTCAAGACCTTTTGAAATATACTCATTGGCCCTGTGATTCCACCTAGAGGAATTGATCCTACGGAAATGGAGATGCAGGAAAATACTTATGTACTATACTAAGATGTTCATGGAAGTGTTATTTATAACAGGAAAAGAACCTAAAAGCCCTGTGATCATGGTACATCCTCTTGGTGGAGTATTATGCAATCTTTAAAATGGTATTTTTGAAGAATATTTGATGACTCGGAAAAATGCTCACAGCAGCATAATGACAGTTGAAAAAACAGGATACAAAATTGTATAGATTGTAAGATCCTAATTTTGTTAAAAAAATGATATGAATGCCAAAAAATATCAACCATGGAAAGAAAGTTTCCAAAAGATCAACAATGGTTTCCTCTAGGTAATGGGATCACGTAAGATTTTTTTCTTTTCTTATTTATATTTTGCTCATTTCTAATATTTCTACAGTAAGCATTTTTTTTTATAACCCGAAATAAGCTGTAAGTATTAACATGTATAAAGGCTGTTTCTGAGTGTTGGAAACAGATTCCCAATGATGGAGGAAGCTGTGGGCATCCAGTTCAGTGTCCTCCCTTACAAGTGAGAAGAATGAAGAAAAAGGACAGTGATTGGCCCAGTTACTCAGTGGGTTAGTCAAGAGAAGGCGGCAAAGCCAGGCTAAGTTCTTCAAGGGTGGAGTTAGCTCGAGGCCAGTGAGGTGGCTTGGTGCTTTAATGCTTACAAACTGCCCGAAAAGGGCCTGCTTCATCCTTGACCCTAGGGAAGCCCAGAGTGGGCTTTCGTGATTGCACCTCTTTTTACCTAAAGTTTGGGATTGTGGGGATGTGAACTCTCTGTGGCTGGGGTCTTTGGCAAGGGAGGAAGTGGGCAGGAGAGGGTCTGAGACCCTCTCACCTTCTGGACTCCACCCTAGCTTCCTCTTCTGCCTGACGCCCCACCTGCCTGGCTTGGGAAGCTGCCCCTCTGCTGCCTCCCTGGTTTTCAGGGTTCATTTCTTCTTCCTTGGGAATAAATGATGGATAAATTCTCTCCTGGTTATTTCTTTCCCCATGAGCATCTCTCTTCAGGCTTGATTTACCAAAATCCATTCTCCCCTGCCCCTACCCACCTACTGGAGGTGGCCATGAGAATTTTGATTTTGTTCCTTTTAAGCCTAAGGCAAACAGAGCATGCCCATGAAGGCATCTATGGGTGCCCTCCATCCTTCATCCAGGGTCCACCGATTCTCCTCCCTAGCCTGACTTCTCCTCACCCTACTAGAGCCACCAGCTTCATTCTGTGATTATTTTAGTGTTCACTCCAAATTACCTTCTAACCTAGGAGTCTTCTCTGATATGTTAGTGGTCAATCCATTCCATTTGTATTGTTATTGACATTGATACTGGCTGTGATTCTAAGACTCTCCACCCAGAGTTCTGCTGGGATTGTTTCGGTACTCACCCAGAATTCAGCTCTAATTCTTATCTGGGGGCTGGGAACTCTCGATTTTTTTTCTCTCCTATAACTGCAATCTCTATTGATTTCTCACCATTTTTATGAGAACAACTGGAAGAGGCCTGGTATAATAGGGACTCTGGGACTCATTGGAGATCTAAGATTGGTCTGGCTCTCAGGCTGATGTGAAACAAGTCTCATCCATCACCTGTCAGGTGGTAGACTTCCGTCTTCTTCCTGGAGACACACTGACCTCACTCCACTGCTGGTAATTCCCACTGGGGCCTGAGTATTGTTGGTTTAGGAGTGTACAAGGGAGAGGTCCAAGGTATAGCTTTGGCTTAGGACCAGTAGACAGTTATGAAGAGCTGCTGTGTGCCTGGCTCAGAAGTGAGGGCTCTTGACATCCTTGTATATTCACGGGCTCAAGATCTACTTGAAAAGACAAGGCTGAGGGAGGGAATGGGATCAAATGCTTGGTTGAACTGTTGAAATCCCAGATGTGTGTGGACAGAGGTCAGAATGAGGGATCAGGGAAAGATGTGAACTGGACATGAAGGGAACTGCAGAGATGGGGTAGATGGCAAGGGGTGCAGCGGGAATCCTAGGGTCTGGGGAGGAGAGTAGGGGAAGGGGATGTATGGCAAAAGCTTGGAGGTCGGAATGAGTAAGTGTGTGCATACAATCTCAGTGACGGGCACAGGGTGACTGGTCAGGGTTCATGGAGACAGATACAGAGAATAAAAATCTTCCTCCTTCCCCAGCTCTATACGAGTGCCTCCTCGCTTGGGGGAAAAGTAACTAGGAAACCTTTGGGGAGGGCTCCTCAGCCCCAGTAGTCACCCATGGATGGGGATTGGATGGGCCACCTCCCATCTTTTTTTTAAATTATGGTAAAATTCACATAACATAAATTTCACCATTTTAAGGTTTTAAAGTGTGCAATTCAGTGGCATTTAGTACATTCATAATGTTGAGCAGGCACCACTTCTGTCTAGTTCGAAAAGATTTTCATCACCCCCAAAGGAAAGCCTGTACCCATTAAGCAGTCACTCCCCCCATATTCCCTCCCCTGAATCCCTGGCGACTACTTTCTGTCTCTGTGGATTTGCCAGTTCTGGATATTTCCTATAAATTGAATCATACTATATTTGTCCTTTTGTGTCTGGCTTCTTTCACTTAGCATAATGTGTTTAAGGTTCATCTATGTTGTAACGTGTACCTTCTTTTCTTTTTGTGGTTGAATAATATTCCATCGTACAGATATGCCACATTTTGTTTATCTACTTGTCAGTTGATTGATATTCGAGTTATTTCCACCTTTTGGTTATTGTGGATTTTGCTGCTATGAAAATGTGTATATAAGGGTTTTTTTTTGGAACAATTCTATGGGATACATACCTAGGAGTGAACTTTCCATCTCTTCAAAGCTGGTGCTTCTTGAATTGGACGTTTCACAAAACCACTGGTTATTGTCCGTAGGGAGATTGTCCCCCTCTAGCTTCGGCTGGGTGTGATGTTGTTTCCAGAGTGTCTTTTCCATGCTGGCTGAGGCTCCTCGCAGGCAATGGGAGGAGGCTCTAAGGTGGCCGAGGAGCCTTGATTCTTTGAAGTGGCCACAGGAACTTGTCTGCAGATCCTGAACTTCCTCACTACTCTCTGAGGGTGGGGGTGGGATGCATCCTCCTAGGACAAGTTCCTAGCTATTTTTCATTCAGCCTTCACATTCTCTCTGCTACAATATCTGGAGTCCTAACCCCAGATATTGCCAGTAGCTGGTCTTTTTGCCTTCTTTTCCTCTTTCGATGTTGCCGGAGTGATCTACCTAAAGTACTCCTTTCGTCGTGCCCCTCCCCTATCCACAGCCTTCAAGGTTATGACCGAGACTGCCATAATCAAGTATAGTCAAGGCCTCCGTTCTTTGGCCAACCCACAGATATTCCCACAGCCCTTGTCTCGGCTCCTTCCTTGGTTGTCATGATGTTTACAGGTTAGCAGGTCTCCAGCCCCAGTGATGCAGCAGATAGACCTGGGAAAGGGGGCTGGAGGCCTCCTCTGCTATTTCAAACTTCAGAGAGGGTGGGCTGAAACAAGCCCCCGTGTTGAACCCTGAGCATCTATTCTGCACGCCTTTTTGGTTTTTAGTTCAGTTTGACTTTAGAACTCAATATTGTTTAATCAGAACAATAATATTTATAGCTACTGTGTGTTGGGTGGTTACTGTGTGCCATATGTGCTGTGTAGATTATTTCGATTAATATCCTGACAACCTACTGAGGGCAATATTGTTGTCACCACTTTATAGATGGGTAAAGAGAGGCTCACACAGGTTAAGTAACTTATCTCAGACTCCACAGTTAGTAACTGATGGAGCTGGGATTTAAACCCGGTGCTCTATGTCTTTAGAGTTCACTGTTAGGACCAGTATACTATCCTGCCCCCATAGAATTCTGTCTTTCGTTGTGAGAAAGAAACTGGGGAGCGATCTCTTGGTCTCTAAACAGAGCCCCAGATGAGGGAGAGGGAGTACCATGAGGTTTTTGATGCTCCTTCCCAGCCCCCTGCCCCTGCTGCCTCCCCCGCAGGGTTTTAGCCATGTAGACCTGTCGGCCAGTTATCAGACACTTTCCAGGGAACTTTCTTATTCTTTGGACCAGTGTTTCTCAAAGTCAGGTTTTTCTACTGCCTGTATCAGCATCAGCATCAGCTGGAAGCATGTCTGAAATTCAGGTCCCCAGCCCCCAGGCCAGACTCATTGCCTCAGAATATCTTGGGGATGGGGCCCCCAAACCTACATGTTTAACAGGACTCCCGGGTCATTCTGATATACCCCAAAGTCTGAGAACTATTAAAGCTGTGGGGCCTCAGAACAGTTCCACTCTGACACTCTTGAGGTTGGTGAGATCAGGCTTCTCAGAGGAGGGAGCCTAGAGTCGGATGGTGGAGATTCGGAGTGGAGTTACAAGAGCATTTCGCTGAGGGCATGGTGGCAGAGGCACGGAGGTAGGAAAATGCAAGGTGTGTGCAGGGCCAAGGAGCAGTTCCTTCCTCCTGGGGTGTGGGGCCCCCACTGGGGAGATGAGTAGGTCAATCTTTGAAGATAGGCTAGGGCCAGATCTTGGAGGCCCTTGAGCATTAGGATGAATAGTTTAGACTTTATCATGTAGGCAGTGGGAGCCATGGACAGCTCTGGAGCAGAGGAGTGCAGTGACTTCATTTAAATAGCAGCAGCAGCAGCAGAACACAGGCTGAGGGGTGGAGGGAATGAAGCATCTTGAGCTGCTGGGAGGCTAATGGAGACTTGAGGGCTTCTGTCTTAGGCCAAGCTACAAAGGCCAAAGGCCAGGTGTGGCATCCAGGCTGACAACTTCATCTAGGGTTCCCATGGGTGGGTCTGGAAGCATTTCTGACCTATGGTTATGGTCAGCAGGGCCACTGCTCATCAGAAAAAAAAAGGCATTTTTATGGAGCCCAAATCCTGATCCTAGGCACTATGCTAAGTGCATTCATGTAAGTTGATTCATTTAATCTCCCAATAAATGTGAGATAGATGTTATTATTCCCATTTTGTAGGTGAGAAAATTGTGACCAATGGACGCTAAGAATTTTATCTAGAAACACTGAACTAGGAAATGGCAAAGCTGGGCTTTCTACCCAGGACACCAAAGCCTATAAAGGAGAAAAATTGGTTTGGGGGAAATTTTGCATATTGGGGCTCTCTTTTCCCTGACCCTCTGGAATAGTATGTGCCCACTTTCAAGATGTGCACATTGAGGCCTGGGCATTGGCTCTAAATTACAGACCTCAAGATGGAGGCAGGGTGAGAAAGATGGTAACAGAAAGAGGAAGAGTGGGGACGAAGGAGGGCAGGAGCTGGTCGCTGCCCAGGGGATGCCTCCAACCCAGTGTGCCAGCTGCCTGGGCTATTTCCTGGTGGTCTGTGACTCTCTCGTTCCTGGTCCTGCACACCCAGGAGCTAGAGGATGAGAGGCTGCTTCTCACTGAGCTGGTTGCTTTGGCAACCTTGGGCAGGATGCAGGTGGTCTCCTTGGTAACACTTGGGAAAACTGCCTGCAGGGATAGGGAGAAGTGGACTGGCCAGCAGTCAGGTTGGCGCAAGCAGAGCCAGGTCAGTCTGCTAAAACCTCAGACTTGCGAGGAGGGTCAGGTTTATGGAATAGCCTGAGCTGCCTGTTGGCCATTTCTAACAAGCCAGAGTCCAGAGGCCCTGGGAGCTCCTCTGGTGAGACCAGAGGCACTAATGGGCCAGCCCAGGAAGTGGGAGGAGATGGGGGTGAGGATATGAAGGGGGGAGACTGAGCTCCTGGATGACAGATCCAGCTACAGGGTTTATTAAAAGATGCTTATCAGAGATCATTACCGGGATCCTGCTGCTTTGGGAAATGAGCAGGTGCTGACGCTTGTGGGGAGCGGGGTGGAGAGAAAAGAAGGGCTAGGAGAGGAGGAGGAGGGAATAAAGCGAGTCACTGGGAGGCAGGTGGGAAGCCGTGGCTTTATGCTCCAGCTGCCGTTCTGTGTAGGCCGGGCTCTGCACTGGGCTCCAGGACTAAGTTCTCTCAGGGTGAGAGTTGGGTTTTCAGGGATGCTCTGATAGAAACGGCTCATTCCGTTGGTTAACAAATGTGTAGTTAGCATTTGATGCTCTCCTAGGTGTGAAGATGCAGTGGTACACAGAACAGATGAGGGGTCCCTGCCAGGGAGCTTCTCCTTCAGTGGGGGAGGCAGATGGGAACAAAAGTGACGTGGACAAAAATGAATCAGAATATGATAATAATTGCTAACACACTATGTGCTAGACTTTTTACACCTATTCTCTCATTTAATCTTTAAAACAACCGTGTGAAGTAAGTACATTTATTAACCCCATTTGTGGATGGATAAACTGAGGCTTAGAGAGGTTAAGTATCTTGCCCAAGGTCACGTGGCTGGTATGAGGTAGAGCTGGGATTTTAGTCAAGATCCTTCCGATTTTGTAACACACTCTCTCTCTCCCCCGCTCTCTCTCCCTCTCTCAATAACTTTTTAATTTTAAAACAGTTTTAGATTTAGAGTTGTTGCAAAGTAGCATAGAGAGTTTTCATATATCCATACCCAGTTTCTTCCATTATTAATATCTTACATTATTATAGAATATTTGTGACAGTGAATTAATATCAATACATTGTTATTAATTTCCATACTTTATTCAGATTTACTCAGCTTTCCCTAAAATTTTTTTCTCTACCAGGATCACATCTAGGATACTGCATTATATTTTTAATCACCACATATATTTAGGTGTCATGTCTTAGGCTCCTTTTGATTGTGACAATTTCTCACACTTTTCTTGTTTTTCATGACCTTGACAGTTTTGAGGATTACTGGTTAGGCATTTTGGAGACTGTCCCTCTAGTGGGATTTGTCTGATGTTTTTCTCATGATTAGATATAGTTTTAGGTGTTGGAAAGAAAGACCATAGAGGCGAAGTGCCATTTTCATCACGTTGTATCGATGGTACGTGTTGTCGACATGACGTTGACCTTGATCACTGGGCTGAGGCAGTGCTTGTTAGGTTTCTTCGTTGTAAAGTTAAAGTTACACCTTTCTCCCCTTTCCACGTTGTGCCCTTTGAAAGAAAGTCCCTATACACAGCCCGCACTTAAGGGATGGGGAGTTATGCTCCACCTCCTTGAGGGCAGAGAACCCACAGCTTTAACTGCTCTGCTCAACTATTTCTTTAGTTACTTATCTGAGCAGTTATGTTTAGGTAAGAGCCATGAAAGTGAAGACTAGGGAGCTATAATGGGGGAACTTGACCTGGTCCTGGGGGTCTGGGAAGGTTTCTCTAGGGAAGCGATCTGAAAATGAGTAGAGGTGAGTTTCACATTCCATGCCGGGCATGGAACTACTCATTTAGCATCCTTACCCCTGTCCATTAAATGCCACTGGTCGCCTTAAATGTCATTGTGACATTAAAAAAAAACTCTCCCATATTTTTAAAAGTACCCCAGAGGGGGCAGTACCATCCTAACTAAGGAAATTGAGATGGGCATTGGTGCACGGTGTTCTTGGTAGCGGGGTAGCACGCGCTCCTGTGCTGAGGACAGAGCTTAGGGCTGGCTCACCACTGCTGCTAAGTATGAGGGACTGAGTCCAGGCCAATGTCGTCCCAGCGCTCTGGGCCAAGGAACTTTCAGCAGAAAATCATTAAGTGGCTGCTCCCTTGTCTCTCTGTCCATGGAAGAAGTTGCTGGTCACAAAGGTTGTACATGCAGGGCTGGGGCAGAAGGAGGAGAGAGGGCCTTTCTTGAGATGAAGGGAGTCGGGAGAAAAGTATGTCTTCTGGCTTACCTGGATGGCCTTCTTTGCTTCTGTTGCCCCCGGAATGCCATCCTGGCTGCTCCAGAGGTTGGATTGGGGACAGAAAAGGGAGAACATTGCCAGGGGAAGGTGCTGTCATATGATTAGAGTGGTGGCACTTCCACAGGCTCCTTGGCTTTCACCTTCATATTTCACCCTCAGCTGCCCCCAGCCTCTGCTTGGCATCTGCTGACAGGCTGATCTTCTCTAGCGGATGTGCTAGTCTAGAATGTATGTGTCCAGGTGCCCCTGAGAGCAAGGGGAAGAGGCACTTGGCCCTGCTCAGAGTGGAGTGAAGTTGCAGAGATGTTCCAGCTGATTCATGTCACGTGTCAGTGCTCCCTCTGTGCTGAGTGTGGTGCTGTGTATGGAGAACTGAGAGGTGAGTATTGGGTATCGTCTCTGCCTTTGAAGTGCTCATAGCCCAACCTCATCCAATTCAGACATCAGTCCACATTGGCAGAAGGGTCTTGGAGCTCTTTTCCTCTGTGACTGCTTTCTTTTCTTTTTCTTTCCCTGATCTTTCCAGCAAATGCTCCTTTGAACACATTATTCCTGAGGGGAGAGGACTGGCAGGCGGTCAGGTATGCATGGGGCTGGTAGAAGGGCCCCATACATACCATAGAGATTGTTTTGTCCTCCCTCCTTTCTCTGCCCAGGTCTGGGGTTCTCAGCGCTGGAGAGGGGAAGTGACTTGCCCAAGGTCATACATCTGGATTGGACTAGGTGGTAATGAAGTATCAAGGCTCTGACCTTGCAGAAATTAACTCCGGGACACACTCATGGGAGAGAATGCTTGTCCTAACTGTGATGTATGCTCTCTGGAGGAGAGCTACTGAAGGGCTTTAAACAGAACAGTGACAAGATCACTGAGATGTCTTTGAAATCCCTGGGGCAAGAGAGGGGCAGGGGAGGGGCCAGGAGGTTGCTGTAGTCCTCCAGGGGACTACAATGAGCAAGGGAGGCATGTAGATTGATTTGAGAAAGGCTTTAGAAGGTTCTGATTCTGGGGCAATGGTCAGTGAGGCACCCAGGTGGCTTGACATGAAAAAGCTTGTATACACTGGGAAGGTGGGCCTCTTGGGAGGTCAGGGGTATGCGTGCTGATGTATGGGTTTTTCCTGGGGAGCTGTGTTCCATCCAAGGCCTTGAGGTCTTAGAGCCAGGAGGAGAGACAGGTGAGCACAGCAGGGCTGGTCTTGAGCTCTTGGATCCATCCCTATCCCCCGGGACAGCATCAATAATTAACGTCCCCACTGCTTTTCACAGGTGGTTCCTGGGTAGGCAGAGGCAGGGCTCTGGCACTTGCGATGTGATGTGCATCTGGCTTCCGCTGGTCCCTGAAGCAGGGACTTTCAGTATCGCCCTGGCCAGGCTTTCTCCGGTGGCTTGGCTCCCTGTGGGGGCCAGTTCCCTCTCCTCCCCGCCCCACCATACATACACAAACCATAAAAGGTGGCCATAAATCAGCTGGGACAGACCAAGGCTGCTCTGGTTTTCCCAGAGTTGAGATCAAAGCCTCAGACCCTCACCCTGGGGCTCAGTACTTATTAAATTATTAAACTGTCAAGGGAGTGGAAAGCAGGAAGACCATCTACAATGTAGAAAAATGGGGTGAGAAATGAGGCAGCAGATGGGAAAGGGGAAGAGAGGAGAGAGAAAAGTTGTTTGTCCCCTGGGCTTGGGCACTTTTCACAGGGCTGCATCTCTTCTATTTGAAAAGCACTTAAACAGTCCCCTCCTGCTTTCTCCTCAAGGGTCTCATTTAACTCCCATAACAAGGATTCATAGCCCCACTTTACAGAGGAGAAACTGAGGCCTAGATTGTCACAAGATTATGAAAGTCTGTACTCCTGAGTCCTGTTCCAGGCCCTTTCTGGGTTTCTTAATGGGGCCTCTTTGAATCAACATTAAGTTAGCACCCATTCTTTTTATTTTATTATTTTATTATTTATTTATTTAATTTCAATTTTTTTTTTTTTTAGCACCCATTCTTCACCCTTGCTCCTCTGATTCAGACTGGGGTGAGTGAAAAAGCCCATCCTGATCACAGTAGAACCATCCAGAACCTCTTCCTGCCTCTGATTCCCTTGGACTCTCTTCTAGTTTCCAGGGACGAAGACAGAGCTTGGACCCAATAGATCCTACCTGAGGCAACAGGTTCTATCCCTAGCCCTCCCACTCCAGTTATTCTCAGGAGAACCCTTAGTTTTCCCCCAGCTTTATTGTGGTATAGTTGACAAAATTGTAATATATTCGAAGTATATAAAATGATGATTTGATATACGTATACATTATGAAATGATTCTTGCAATCAAATTAATTAACACATCTATCATCTCACGTAGTTACTTTTTTTTGGGCGGGGGAGGGTTGAAAATGCTTAAGATCTACACTCATAGCAAATTTCAAGTATACAGTACAGTATTATTAACTAAAGTCACCATGCTGAACGTCAGATTCTCAGAACTTATTCAGCTTATAACCGAAAGTCTGTACCCTCTGACCAACCTCTGCCCATGTCCCTGACCCCTTAGCCCTTGGCAACCACAATTCTACTCTCTGTTTCTATGAGTTCAACCTCCTTTTTAAAAGTATTTTTTAGATTTCACATATAAGTGATACTATACAGTATTTGCCTTTCTCTGTCTTACTTTCCTTAGCATAGTGCCCTTCAGGTTCATGCTGTTACAAATGTCAAGATGCCCTTCTTTTTTATGGCTGAATAATAGTCCATTGTATATATATACCACATTTTCTTTATTTATCTGTCAGCAGACACTTAGGTTGTTTCCATATCTTGGCTGTTGTGCATAATGCTGCAATGAGCACGAAAGTGCAGATATCTCTTCAAGATAGTGATGTCATTTCCTTCAGATGTATACCCAGAAATGGGACTGCTGGATAATGTGGTAGTTCTATTTTTAATTTTTTTGAGGAACTTCCATACTGTTTTCCAAAATGGTTGTATCAGTTTATATTCCTACCAACAGTGTATAAAGGTTCCTTTTCTCCACATCCTCATCAGTATTTGTTATCTCTTATCTTTTTGATAATGGACGTCCTAGTAGGTGTGAGGTGATATTTCATTGAGATTTTGACTTGCATTTCCTTGATGATTGAGCACCTTTTCATAAACTTGTTGGCCATTTGTATTTTTCCTCTGGAAAAATGACTATTCAGGTCCTTGCCCATTTTTTAATTGAGTTATTATTATTTTTTTGCTATTGAGTTATGAGAGTTCCTTATATATTTTGGCTGTTAACCCCTTATCAGATGTATGGTTTGCTAATATTTTCTCCCATTCCATAGATTGCCTGCCTGTTCATTTTGTTGATTGTTTCCTTTGTTGTATAGAAAATTTGATGTAGTCTCATTTATTTATTTTTTCTTTTGTTGCCTGTTCTTTAGCTGTCAAATCCAAAAAAATCATTGCCAAGATCAATGTCAAGGAGCTTTCCCTCTATGTTTTCTTTTAGGAGTTTTATGGTTTCAGGTCTTATGTTCAGACCTTTAATTCATTTTGAGTTGATTTTTGTATATGATATAAAATAAGTGTCCAGTTTAATTCCTTTGCATGTGGATATCCAATTTTCCCATCACCATTTATTGAAGGGACTCTCCTTTCCCCATTGTATATTCTTGGCAGCTTTGTTGAAAATTAATTGACCATATATGTGTGGGTTTGTTTCTGCACTGTCTATTCTATCCCATTGATCTGTATGTCTGTTTTTATGCCAATGTCATACCATTTTGATTACTATAGCTTTGAAATATAGTTTGAAATCAAGAGTGTGATGTCTCCAGCTTTGCTCTTTTTGCTAAAGATTGGTTAAGCTATTCAGGGGTCTTTAGTGGTTCCATACAAATTTTGAGATTGTTTTTTTTTCCACTTTTGTAAAAAATGCCATTGGAATTTTGATAGGCATTGAATTGAATCTGTAGATTGCTTTGGGTAGTATGACAATTTTAACAATATCAATTCTTTCAATCCATTAACATGAAATTTATTTGTGTCTCTATTTATTTGTATCTTCTTCAATTTCTTTCATTAATGTTTCATAGTTTTCAGTGTATAGATCTTTTACCTCCTTGGTTAAATTTATCCCTAAGTATTTTATTCTTTTTGATGCTATTGTAAATGGGTTTGTCTTCTTAATTTCTTTTTTGCATAGTTAGTGATTGTTGTATGTTGATTTTGTATCTTGCAACTTTACAGAATTCATTTATCAATTCTAACAATTTTTCGGTGGAGTGTTTAGAGTTTTCTATACATAAGATCATGTCATCTGCAAACAGAGACAATTTTACTTTTCTCTTTCTGATTCAGATGCCTTTTACCTCTTTTACTTAAGTGCTTAAGTGACTAGGACTTCCAGTATTATATTGAATAGAAGGTCATGAGTGGGAACCCTCTCCTTGTCTGGGACTGGTAGATCTTCTGGGGCTGAGGAGACCAGCCAGACATCCAGACCCTGGTGTGGAGCCAAGGGAATGGAGGAGGTGGTGGGATGAGTCTGTGAGTGACGAGGATGCTGCTCACATGGAATTTTCTACATCAGAATGCAGCCCTCCTGGAAACTGGTCTGTTCCATGGCATTCTTCTGGTTCCTTCACTGCAAAATGTGAAGAAGACTGTTTTAGGGAGTTTGGATTTCCTCTTTTGGTCCTCAAGTTGAGGTTGTGTTAAAGAAATAAAATATAGGAAGAGTCCGGATGAGCTGTTGAGAAGAGAGTTTCCCAAGATTCAAGGCTTGTTCTGAAAGTGGGGTTTTCTGTTAGGTGCCAAGGTTCAGTTCCCAGGGCACAAGGTTTTATTTTGGGATGCAGGTGCCATTTCTGCGGGCAAGATTCTGGCTTGGTATCGAGGTGCCTGTTTAGGGGGTCTGCGTTCATTGCTGGGGTGAAGTTTCCATTCCTGGAGGGGAGTTTTCACTTCAGGGTCCAGGATTCATGATTGCAATTGGGCTTTGGGTCTTGGGGCCAAGAGTCAATTTTGGGGCTCCATATTCTAAGATTGGGTTGAGGTTCCCTTCTTGGGCTTGGGATTTGATTATCAGACTAGAGGTCTTGTGCCCTGGGAAGAAGGGAAGAGCTAGAGGGTGCTCTGGAAATGTCCACCCAGCTGGACTTACTTTTGCTTCCAGAGAAGACTTTCTGGGACCAGCAGCAGAGAAATAGGCCTAAAGGCTCAGGAGCTTATGATTGGGAGGCCCAGGTTGCAGCCCTTGCCTGGATGTGAGACTGAGGATCAATCACTTGTAAGCTCAAGGTCTCTGTCTGAAGGCTTGGCAAGGCAGTGGTGTCGACTCCCAAAGCACCATCCAAGTTTGCTTGATCCTCCCAAAATGACACTAATGATGGGCTCCAGAGGCACTGGCAGCCATAGCTTGGAGAGTCAGATCCATGATGACAGCACTCAAGCTGCCCTGGGCACTGCCAGCTTGGTCGAATTAGTGCCAATCATATCTTAACTTGTGCTGAGGGGCCCCTGGGGAGAGGGAGCACACATTGAGTGGGATACATTAAATCTGGGTCCCTGGGGCCTGGCGTGTGGCTTGGGCAGGCGGGAGATGGGCTAGGCTGGGCCAATAGCTTCCCTCCCTAGTAGGCTCTCACATGGCCCGGGCTGTGGGAGCAGACATGCTGTAACTGCGATCTGAAGGGCCCTGGCTCTCTCCTTTGTGCTCTGCCGCGTGGCCACGATGCAGGGGGATCGTTGCATCCTTTTGCTTCCAGCCTGGCTGGTCCCCAGTTGAGAAACATCTGCCTCTATATAGCGCCACCACCCTACTCCCCTCTCCCATTTTTTTCTCTCATTACCTCAATGTGAATTCTACTCTCAGAGAGCCAAAGTGTTAGGCAGAAAAAATTCCATTATGTTTGTCCTGGCCTTTCAGCTTTGTGAAGCCCTCGTGCCTGTTTTCCCCTGGGTCTTGCTCCGGATTTCCTAGAGGTTGCTGAGACCAGTGGTCTCGGCTGTATTTCCTGGAGGAGCAACCTGGGATACAGGTGGACGGACATTTCCAGGGCACCCTCAATGTTGCCTGGACCCTCTTGCCCAGAGTCACACAGCTGGCTGTTGGGCCTTGAATGGAGAGCTCCTGCCTTGTGGCCTCCTAACCCCCAGCTACTCCTATGGCAGATGGGCATTCCTCTTTTCTATCCAAATGGGGGACAGCAGTGAGTGTTGTAGAGCTGCTAGGGGTGAGGCCACACAGGGAGCTTCCAGCTCAGGGGCAATTTCTCCTTTGGGATGGATTCCCTTCCCTGTGATCCTGGAAACTCAGGCATCTGAGAAGATGGGGCATTTTCTCCACCACCAAGTCTGTCCAAGGAATGTAGGGGTGGCTCTGTCTGGGTCTGCAGGGACCACAAAGCCTTAATGTCTGGGCCTGGCAAGGTACATAGAAGCCGAGAGGCCTGGGGGTCTCACTGGATAATGGAAACCTAACCCAGATGTTGAACTCTGATGTGGCCCAGCAGGCGTCTGGAGTTCTTGAGGGACCTGGGCCAGTCAGTCATGTGAGCAGGGAGGTGGAAAGGTAGGCAGGGTGGAAGGCACTGTGGTTGAAGCACGGGCTCTGGAGTGGAGTTAGACTTTGTCTTTGCTGCCTGTGCTAACTGGAACCAGAGGCTTACCACCTCCGGGCCCTAATTCCTTCTTGGAGATAATGCTTGACTAGTAATAAATACTAGTTATTCTTGTCATTATTAGGCTCAACCTTTGAATCCCAGCTTAGACATCACTTCCTCCAGGAAGCCGTCCCTGACCACCCCAGCTAGGTTAAATGGCCTCTGTGTCCTTTCCACTGCCACGCTCTGCTCCCTTCACAGCACTGATCATACTTGTTGTCAACACCTGTTTACTTGTCAGTATCTTTTACCCCCTGGCTTGTTATTATATCATTACTGTCAGGGCCTGGCACGCACAGTAGGCACTCGCTAAACATTTCGAAATGAATGCAAGAATGAGCTGATTCTGGGGAAGTCGAACTTTTTTTCCATAGGCCCTTCAAGGCTGCTGCAGACTACTTTCTTTTCTTTTTGAAATGACATTTCCTGAATACCAGGCTCTGGTATTCAGGACATACTACTCTCATCCGTTCAAGACAAGAACGGATGAGAGTAGTATGGAACCACTGGTTCACTCATTCATATCCTGATGGCACAGGTGTTCTTTGGGCACCAGGTCTTGTGCCAGCCTCTGGGGACAGACATGCTCCTCCCTCGTAGTACTTGTGGTACTGATCCCCAGGGATGAGGGAGGTTGGAGGAGAGGAGGGTGGTGGTTAGGCTGAGCAGTCAGGGAGGGCTCACAGGAGGAGGGATTAGTTTAGAAGGACAGTAGGCAAATTTGGATACAAATGGATGGGCTTTCTCTGGGGGCTGGGCAGGGAGCAGATGGAGAAGATGGAGCTGCCTGTGTATGGCAGTAAGGCAAGACTGGCCGATGACGGTGTGGCCAGAGACAGCATGAGCCTTGGCTGTCAGGCTGAAGATAGATTCAGAAGTTGTGACTGCCACCGATGCTAGCTCTGCCATTCACCTACAAGTGACCTTGGGCAGATCGTGTCACCTCCGTAAGATGGGAACTGCGATGCCTGCCGCTCAGGGTTGTCAGACCACAGTGGCAGAGCACTGTGTAAAAGGAGACGGCCCAGGAATGGAGGGCCAGAACGGCAGGGCCTGCAGGGTTAGAGGAGAAGGCAGGTATGCCCAGGGGGGCCGTTGTGGGAAAACAGGAAGGCAGTCCTGCTTCAGGCTTCTCTGTTTTGTAAATAATTACATTCTTGTCTCAGGTTTATGTTGTCCACACTGCAGAAGGCAGGTGGGGCAGCTGGGAACAAAGTGCTGTGTTGTCCAGGAAGTGGAGTTCCTTCCTTCCCAGTCCCCTCCCTTCTCGTCTCCTGGTCATGGCAGGTAGGGTGGGGGTAAGAGGAAGTCTTCTAGGGTCCTCCTGTTGCTGGCCACCTCACTACTTCTCTGCATTTCTCTTTCTTTCTTTCGTTCTTCGTGTTCCCATTGTCTGGTGCCCCTTCACGTCCCCACCTCTGCAGACACAAAGGACCACTTGCCCCTGTGCCCCCAGGCCACAGGCCCCTTGGTGCCATTACCCTATGCCGGCCCCACATTGCTGCCTTTTGAAACCCTTCTCCCTCCCCAGTGGCCCTTCTCAGACACCTCCACTTCCTCAGGTCTGGCAGCCCCCCAGGTCTGCTGAGCTCTTGAGGGGCCTCAGGGGAGCACTGACCTCTTGCCCCAAGCTCCAGAGACAAACAGTCGTTTTTTTCACTTTTAATGCTTAATGCTGAGAATGTGAAGGTCTGTTTAGTCTTGTCCAGCTAACATAAACCAGCCGGAACTGGGCCGTGGCCGGGGCTGTGCTGTTAGTTCCCTTATTTGGAGTGAAATTCATTGTTTTTCACTGGGAGGCAGTGGGGGGCTTTAGGGAGGTCCTGCTGGACCCCCTCCCCCTCTGGGTGTGGCCTGAGTGGCTCCTCCAAAGGTCACCAAAGGGTCTGTTGACACCAAGTCTGGCCCTAGGACACCAGCCACACCAGAGCCTCAGAGATGGGGAGGGCCTGGGGTCATGTCTAACCCTATCCTTTCACAGGGTGAAAACCGAGACTCAGAGAGAAGGGTCACAGGGCCGGTTGAAACAGAGGCTGGTCTAGAACGCAGTGCTCCAGGCTTCCCGACTCTCAGATCTCTGCTGTGCTGGTGCCTCTGGCATAGAAACTGGGCTGCGGGGTGGGGTGGGATGCCGATGAATCTGGCTGGAAGTGGCCTGCAGTCTGGGAACCTTCCATGGCTTCTGGGGCAAAGCACAGTGGCCTGGAACAGTGAGTTTGGGGGAGGGGGCATGGGAGAAGAGGAAGGGGAAGAAAGGGAGACGTGGCGGAGGGGTCCAGGAGAGCTGGGTTCTGGTCCCTGTTTTGCTGCTGTCTCTGTGACTTTGTCTTAGGTGCCTTCTTTCCCACCTGTTCTAGAGGCTCAGTCCTTCTTTGTGCATCTCCTAGAGTGAGTGTGGGATGAAGCGAGGTCAGGGAGTGTGTCTTACCTGTGATGAGCTGTTGTGACCCAGTGCACTGCACAGGTTACTGTCCATCTCTGTGCCCAGGTTCTCCCTCCTTGTGAAAAGGGGTGTGAACTCTTTGTGAGTCCTCTGCTTGAGCATGAGCTTTAAAGGCAGAACTTGGGTTCTAGCTTTGACTCTGACACTTATTGACCTGGCCTTTAATCAGGGGCCAAGACTTTAAAACCTGGGACTCTAGACGAAGCAGCGAGGGACTTTGCAAAGATGACATCAGCACATGTATCCCAAATGTCTGTACTTGAGTGCCCAATATATAGAGTATGGAGTGGGCCAGGAAGCAGGCAACCATGGTGGCCATTGACCTTGGACTTGGGCTTTCTGTGGCCCTGTTTCCTTGGCTCTGTCCTGGGCTCCTATCTCAGCTCTGTCCCAGGCCCTTACTTGAAAAACAGCAAGTAAGTGTTCAGATACTCTTTGTAGAGGAAGTTCCCATTTAGCATTTTTTAAAAGGAAATTTCTCATATATTCACTTGTTCTTTTCACAGAGAACACCCAGATGGGGTGTAGAAAGCTGTAACTGACCAGAGTAGGAATTCCTGAGACTAGAAAAGAAAAGAGAGATGTTAGAAAGTGCAGGCCTGAGAAATCCTAAGTTGCTGGGGAAATTAGGGCAGGAGACATTGCGTTGTGTACTATGAAGATTGCATTATTTACTATCCATTCACTGCTCTGTTACCAGTAGTACTAGTTCTAGTATCCAAGGCTGTTTATAAAGGTACATTAAACATCTGCTTCTACACGCTTAGGGAGGCATCATTTACAAAAGATCACCTTGTTGCCAAGAGAGAACCACCACCTAGTGAAACATAAAACGCAGCATTAAAAACAGAAAGAGATAATATATGGATCAATGTCCACACAGGCCCTGGGTGTCTCTGGGCAGTGGGAGCCGTTGAAGCTTTTCAGTTTACTTTTTGGATGGATCAGTCTAGCTGCCCTGTGGAGAGTGAATTTAAGAGAGATAAGATGGGAGAACGGAGACCAGTTATGCTGGGCGTGTAGCTGTCTGGGAGAAAGATGCCAAAGCCTGAACTACAGTTTTAGTGAAGGAGAGGAAAAGACACATGGGAGAAATGTTGAGGAGGTGTGCTTGGCAGCACTTGTAAATGAATCATGGGGTGGCAGGGGAGAGGGAAGAATCCAGGATGCCGCCCAGATTTTCAGGTGGCTGGGAGGATGGTGATTCCATCAGGGCCCCAATCAGGAGAAGCAGTTGGAGAAGATAGGCTGAGTTTTGGGATGTGTCACAGGAGCCCTGAGGCATTCTGGGGGAGATGTTGGGTTGGCAACTCCAGGTGTGAGCTTGAAGCTCAAGGGAGAGGTCATAGCTGCCTGCCACATGTTGTCAGCAATGGGTGTCACTTAGACCTTGGGAATGAATGAAGGATCCCAGGGTGGACAGAATGAATCTGTGAAGGAGTCTTCAGAAGAGTACAAGGAGAACCAAGAAGGGACAGGGGCCAGAGAGGCCACGGGAGGCAATGGGAGTGGAATTTAGAGGTTGTGGTGTGGCGTAGCACGGTAGTTCTCAGACCTTAATGGGCCTACGGATTGCCTGGAAGCTTGTAAAAATGCTGGTTCCTGGGGTCCACCTCCAAATGATCTGGTTTAGTAAATCTGGAAGTGAGTTCTTGGGATTTTAAATAAGAATCTTTTAAATAAGAATCTTAGGTGATACTTGTTTGAGGGATCCATGAACCACTCATTGTGAAACACGTGCCTGGGTTCAAATCTTGACTCTTGGATCTTGACCTTGGGCAAGTCCCTTGATCTTCCGAACCTCAGTTTCTTTATCAGTAAGTAGGCATACTAGTTCCTTCCAAATACCGCCTGCCATGTAGATTGTCATCGCTGTAGGTCATGTGGCTCAGGACCTGGACCATAGTAAGAGCTCAGTAAACAGTAAGTATTTCTTGTTTGTTACTAGAAGTTTGAAGATGGTGGGCAATGGGACAAGGCAAACTGCTGACACACAGATGGGTCAGCCCAGTGGGGGTACTCCCCCGCCCAGAGTCTGGCCCTAGCTGAGCTGACCCCAAATTTCCATCTCTCAGGTATCTCATCTGAATGGATAGAACTGGGGGCTCCTGGCTCGTCTAATCAAGTCTACAAAAACTCATGAATCAAATCAAAAGTCTATTTACTACTTCTCAGTGAGAAATTTACTGTGAGATGGACTGGACAGTATGTTGGCTGCTTGACACTTTCTTCCCCTGCAAGTGCTGGGAGGAGTTGGGGACACAGTTTGAGGATTTAATGTGTTCCGAACCCTGCCCAGGCCACTTTGCCAACAGGGAAATGCCTGCCAGGTGGACCCAACACTGGCGGGCTGCCTGGCAGGGCATCATCTCCCTGGCTGTGCTCCCATGGGCCCCACCACGGTTTGCCTCAGTGGGCCTCCTTTCCCCTGATTCTTCAGCATCCAATGAACATGTGTTTTCTTTAGGCTTGTATGAATACCACCAGTCAGGTCTTTAAGTCCCACCAGGTCTGGGGCTGTTTCATCTCTTGAAGGTAACTTTTCATGTTCTAATCCATGATCAGTCGGTTTCATGGACTAAAATTTGGGAAAAGCTTATTGCCAAGTGCCTTGTGGTTGGGGCACCTCATTGCGGCCTCCTCTCCACTTATTGCCCACACAGGGTTTCAAGAAGGAGGGAGTGGGTTAATCAATGGTGGCCCCTCCATACACGGAAATACTTTGCAGCTTTTAATATTTGAGGCACTGTGATACAAAATGTCCACCATATTTTTAAGAGAAAAAAGCAAATTGCATGATATACATAGTGTGCATAGTATGATCTTATTTGTATTTAGAATATTGTATTTTTTCCTTTCTTCCTCCCTTCCATCCAACTAATATTTTTTCCTTTCTTCCTCTCTTCCTTCCAACTAATATTTTCAGTGCCTACTAAGTGCCAGGCACTGTTCAAAGTACTAGGATATAGCAGTGAAAAATTCCCTGTCTCACGGAGTTACACTCTCATGAGGAGAGACAGACTTAAAAAAAAAAAAAAAAAGGTGCCATATGGGATGTCAGATGGTGATAAGTGCTATGGAGAGAAATAAATCATGGGGTGTGTGGCAGGCGGGGCTAGGGTGTGGCTGGCTGATTTGTGGATGTTTACTTTTTAAATAGGTTGGCCAGAGAAGGCCAGAGAGCATTTGAAAATGACTGGAAGGAGGTGAGGGAGTGAGAGATGCAGATATTTGGGGAAACGACTCTCTATTCTGCGGTTTGATACTTGCACATCCATCTGTGTATCTGCTTATCACTCATCCTTCTTTTTGTATTATACAAACACAGACCGAAGCTGAGTGGATGCCCACCCAGCTGTTATCAGTGGCTACCTGTGGGGAATAGGCTGGGGATGGAGTGGTGTGGCGGAGTGGAATGCTTTTAGTTTTTACTCCATATTAGTTGGTACTATTTTATTTATTTTTAAAATAATCATGTATTGCTTTTATTCCTTAAACTTAAAAAATGAACTTTTATATCCCCACCCCTCCCCAAAAAGGTGGCCTACAGAGTCACGTCCTTTCTTCGATTTGAGGAGTGAATGAGGTACTTGATGTAGTTATGCCTGGTGCCAGGACAGGGCTAAGTCTCCGAAATAAAAATGGGTAGAATTTAAACAAATCCTGGATTTACTCGCTTTACCAGGAGTCCCTTGGAGTCAGTGTCCGGGCCCTACTTCTTATGTCTCTGGGGACTGATTTGGTCTGGTTCTCCTTGATAGATATTAAGGAACCCCTTAAGGACTTATCTAGAAGACTTCATATGTTCCTTAAGCCTGTGTGTGGTTTTAGACTTCCTGTCTCAGACATCACACTGCATCATCCTCATCATTTTTGTCACCATTTTAAAGTACCACCACCAGCAGCACCAGATGCTTTAGTAACGGTTTACTGCTTAAATTATTATGAGAATATACCCTTTGACCAACATTTCCCCATATTCCACACCCCTCAGCCCCTGGAAGCCACCATTCTACCCTCTGCTTTTATGAGTTGGACTTTTTTAGATTTCACATGTAAGTGAGATCGTGCAGGATTTGTCTTCCTCTGGCTCGTTTCACTAGCTGTAGTATCCTCTAGGTTCATCTGTGTTGTCTCAAATGGTAGGATTTCTTTCTTTGTTAAGGCTGAATAATATTCCATTGTGTATATATATATATACACCACATATTCTTTATCCATTCATCTGTAGGTGGACACTTAAGTTGTTTCTGCATCTTGGCTATTGTAAATAATGCTGCAATGAATGTGGGGGTGCAGATATCTCTTCAAGGTAGTGATTTCATTTCCTTTGGCTATATACTCAGAAGTGGGATTGCTGGATCACATGGTAGTTCTATTTTTAATTTTTTGAGGAACCTCCATACTATTTTCCGTAGCAGCTGTACCAATTTATAATCCCACCAACAGTGTACAAGTGTTCTTTTTTTTCTACATCCTTGCCGGCACTTACCGCTTGTCTTTTTTATAATAGCCGTCTGACAGGTTTGAGGTGATAGCCCAATGTGGTTTTGAGTTGCATTTCCCTGATGATTAGTGATGTCGAATACCTTTTCATATTTTTGTTGGCCATTTGTATGTCTTCTTTGGAAAATGTCTATTCAAGTCCTTTGCCCATTTAAAAATTGAGTTATTATTATTATTTGTTATTGAGTTGTTTAAATTTCTTACATATTTTGATATAACCCTTTAAGATGTATGGTTTGCATATATTTGCTCCCATTCCGTAGGTTGTCTCTTCCTCTGTTGTTTGCTTCCTTTGCTGTGCAGAAGCTTTTTAGTTTGATGCAATCTCATTTGTCTATTTTTGCTTTTGTTGCCTGTGCTTCTGGGATCATATCCAAAAAAATCATTGTCAAGACCAATGTCAAGCTTTTTCCCTGTTTTCTTCCAGTTGTTTTACAGTTTTTGGTCTTATGTTTAAGTCTTTAATCCATTTTTAATTGATTTTTGTATATGGTATGAGGTAAGTTCCCAATTTCATAATTTGGCATGTATATATACATTTTGCCCGATACCATTTATTGAAGAGACCATCCTTTCCCCATTGTGTGTTCTTGGCACCCTTGTTGAAGATCAGTTGACCGTAAATGCTTGGGTTTATTTGTGAGCTTTCTATTTTGTTGCATTGGTTTATAAGCCAGTTTTTATGCCAGTACCATACTGTTTGATTATTATAGCTTTGTTATAGTTTGAAGTCAGGAAGTGTGATGCCTTCAGCTTTGTTCTTCTTGCTCATGATTGCTTTGGTTTTTCAGGGTCTTTTGTGGTTTCATGTTAATTTTAGGATTGTTGTTCTATTTCAGTGAAAAATGTCATTGGAATTTCAATAGGAATTGCATTGAATCTGTAGATTGCTTTGGGTAGTATGGACATTTTAACAATATGAATTTTTCCAGTCCAGGAACATAAGCTGTCTTTTCATTTATTTGTGTCTTTTTCAGTTTCTTTTTACCAGTATTTTATAGCTTTCAGTGGTCAGATCTTTCACCTTCTTGGTCAAATTTATTCTCAAGTATTTTATTCTCTTTGATGACATTGTAAATGGGATTTTTTTTTCTTTTTTTTGGATAGCATTTCACCGTTGTCTTGCCTATATATAATTTGATAGCCTTTTTTTTTTTCATGTGAGGGGACCATCCTCTGGTGCACCCTTCCAAAGCATTCAACTTAATTTGTTTTTATTTTTAAATAATTGTGGTCATAATTGTGGTAAACATAAAATTTACCATCTTAGCCATGGTATACAGTTTAATGGGATTAAGTACAGTATGTTCACATGTTTTGCAACCATCACCACCCTCCGTCTCTAGAACTTTTTCACTTTCCCAAATTGAAACTCTGTACCTACTAAACAATAACACCTCATTCCCCCTACCTCCAGCCCTAGCAACCACTACTTTCTGCCTCTATGAATTCGAGTAGTCTGGGTACCTCATATGACTGGAATTATACAATGTTTGTCTTCTTGTTATCGGGTTATTTCACTTAGCACAATGTCCTCAAGGTTCATCTGTATTGTAGTATGTGTCAGAATTTTTTTTGAAGCCGAATAATATTCCACTATATGTATATACCACATTTTGTGTATTCATTCATCTGTTGATGATGGATGCTTGCATTGTTCCTATGTTTTGGATATTGTGAATAATGCTACTATGAACATAGGTGTACAAATATCTGTTCAAGTCCTTGCTTTCAATTCTTTTGGGTATATCCCCAAAAGAAGAATTGTTAGATCACATGGTAATTCTATTTTTAATTTTTTGGAGAACTGATTTAACTTAGTGTTTACAGAAACATCAATTTTCTTTCTCCATTCTCTCTTCTCACACCCGTATTTAATGAATTTTCAAAAACAGCTTTATCGAAGTATAATTGACATACAACATACTGCAAAATTTATAATGTACAATTTGATATGTTTTGACATATGTATACATCTGTGAAACTGTCAGTACCGTTAAGTTAGTGAACATCTACATCACTGTCAAAAATTTCCTCGTGTCTTTAGTAATCTCTCTCTCCTCCTCCTCCCTCTCCCTCATACTCAAGTAACCACTGATCTGCTTTCTGTGGCTATAGATTAGTTTGCATTTTTAGAGTTCCTTGTAAATGGAATCATGCAGAATGTATTTTCTTTTCCTCTGGCTTCCTCCACTCAGTTATTTTGAGATTCATTCATGTTGTGGTATGTGTTAATAGTTTGTTGCTTTTTATTGCTTGGTGGTGTTCCATAATGTGAATGCACAAATTGTTTATCTGTTCACCTGTTGATAGATATTTGGGTTGTTTTCAAATTTGTGCTGTTATAAATAAAGTTGTTAAGAACATTTACATACATGTCTATGTATGGACATGGATTTCCTTTTCTCTTGGGTAAATACTTAGAAATGCAATGACTGGATCATATGGTAGGTACATATTTAACTTTTAAAGAAACTGCTGAACTGTTTTCTAAAATAGTTGTGCCATTTTACAGTTTCATCAGCAGAGTATGAGAATTTAATTTCTCCGCATTGTCACCACACTTGGTATGGTCAGTCATTTTAATAGATGTGTATGGTATCTCCTCATGGTTTTAATTTGCATTTCCCCCGTGACTAATAATATTGAGCATTTTTTTTCATCTGTTTAGTTTCCATCTGTCTATCTACTTTGGTGAAGTGCCTTGAAATTTTCGCCAATTAATTTTTTTTAGCTTTTGTGGTATAATTGATGCATAACATTGTGTAAGTTTAAAGTGTACGACTGTGTTGATTTGATATATCTATATACTGTAAAATGATAACCACTCTAGCATTTACTGTCACCTACATCCTATCACATGGTTACCATTTCTTTTTTCATAGTGAGAACATTTAAGATCTACTCTCTTAGCAAATTTCAAGTATACAATACAGTATTATTAACTATAGTCACCAATGCTGTACATTAGATCCCCCAATTTTTTATTCTTATAACTGGAATTTTGTACCCTTTAGCCAATATCTTTCCATTTCTCCCAAAGCCAACCCCTGGTAACCACCACTCTACTCTCTGTTTCTCTGAGTTTGACTATTTTAGATTCCACATATAAGTGATATCATACAGTATTTGTCTTTCTCTGCCTGATTTATTTCACTTAGCATAATACTCTCAAGGTTCATCCAACTTTCTTATTGGCCCATTATTTTTTATTGGATTATTTGGTCTTCCTTCCTTCCTTCCTTCCTTCCTTCCTTCCTTCCTTCCTTCCTTCCTTCCTTCCTTCCTTCCTTCCTTCTTTTCTTCTTTCTTTTCTTTTCTTTTCTTTTTAGATTTTGAGAGTTCTTTATATATTCTGGATTCTCTGTTAGATATGTACTTTGCGATGATTTTCTCCCAGTCTGTGGCTTGTCTTTTCATTCCTTTAAAAGACACTTTTGATGTTTTTTTAATGTAATAGTCAAATAAATTTTGTGTATTCATTCATCTGTTGATGATGGATGCTTGCATTGTTCCTATGATTTCCTGGCATACCAACCAGTCATAAACAAGTTCAGGGACAGTACAGCTTCTCATATTGAGCATACAGTTCAGCTGGAGGGAGCAGAAGGGTTTGTGGGGACACCAGGGAAGACCCCACCAATTTTGAAGATTCTGTGTGCTGTGGGTATCAGTCATAATGTTTCCCAGAGGGCATGAAGCTCATCTTATGGCTGAGGACTCTGTTATTATTTGAAGTGTCTTCAAATAATATTCCAGCTTCCCTTGCAGCTTGGTGTAGCCCTCTGACTACATTCTTGTCAGTGAAGTGCAAATTAGAATTGTTGGGTGGACTTTGCATAAGATTCCTTTAAAGAGAGGCAGATAGCTGGTATAGGTCCTTTGATTTTAGTTTTCCATGACCCACTTGCTTCCTGCCTGGAATGTGGATAAGGTGGCTAGAGCTTCAGCATCTATCTTGGATCTTGAAGCAAACTTGAAATGTCGTGTGGAATGGTGGAGTAGAAAGATAAATGAAGCCTGGGTCTCTGATGACTGCAGAGCTGCCACAGACTTCTACGTGAGAGAAAACATCTTATGTGTTTAAAAATTCATGCTATTTCTAGTATTTGTTACTATCAACCAAATGCAGTTCCTAAAAGAATTTAGTTAATGTGGCATCAGTCAAGGAGAAGTCAGTTCCGCTGCATATATATTTACATCACTGAGATCATAGTGTTAGAATATTTATTTATTTATTTGTTTGTTTATTTGTTTGTTTATTTATTTAAGTTTATTGGGGTAGCATTGGTTAATACAATTATATAATTTTCAGGTGTACATTATACTTTGACATCTATATATTCTAGTGTGTGATTACCACCCAGAGTCCAGTTTCCTTTACCCACTTCACCCCACCCATACCCCCCTATATTTGATCCCCTTAACCCTGTCTACCTGTTCCCTCCTCCCCTACCTCCTACCCTCTGGCAACCACTAGTTCATTATCCATGTCCTTAAGTCTCTGTTTGTCCTGTTCATTTGTTGCTTTTAGGTTTGTATCCCACATATAAGTGATATCATGTGATTTTCAACTTTTTCAGTCTGGCTTATTTTGCTTAGCATGATTATCTCAAGGTCCATCCAGGTTGTTGCAAAAGCAGTATTTCATTTCTTCTTATGGCTGAGTAATATTCCATTGTATGTATGTGCCACAGCTTCAATACGATCATGTATTGTAGGACACTTCGGTTGCTTCCATGTCCTGGCCACTGTGAATAGTGCTGCTGTGAACATCGGTGTGCAAATACCTTTTTGGATATGGGGTAAATAACCAGCAGAGGGATTGCTGGATCATGTGGTAGATCAATTCTTAGTTTTTTGATGAACCTCCATACTGTTTTCCATAGTGACTGTACCAATTTGCAGTCCCACCAGCAGTGTATGAGGGTTCCTTTTTCTCTGAATCCTCTCCAACATTTGTTATTACTTGTTCTGTTGATTATAGCTATTCTAAACAATATTTTTCATCCCTGCTTTTCATGTGTATCTTTATTATTACTACTGTTTTCTCCATCATCACAACCATCTTCTTTTATTGTCCTCCTCTTCATATTGTTACTGTGAATAATCGTTTTCATTATCGTAACAGTTTTTGAGAGGATTAGCTTCTTGTTGATGGAGAGTTTGCGTGTGTGTGTGTGTGTGTGTGTGTGTGTGTGAAATATATTTCTCTTGTTAAATATTCCATCGGGGGAGAAAGTATAGGAAGTCTGAGGGAGGCTTTCTCATTGAGGAATGCCTGTGGAAATGGTTGTAGTTGGTACTCAGATCTAGGAAAGCTTCAGTGTTCATTGGGTAAGGGCCACGTCAGTCATTTCCACCCTGCAGATAGCCAGCATTGCCTGTACATGGGGAAGCCCTCCAGGGGCTTGATGGGGCAGTATCTGTAAAGAAGGGCAGAGGGAATTAAACTTGACGGTGTAAGAAATAAGAAATGATTGAAGGTTCTTGAGTAGGGGAGTAGTGTGGTTTGCGTAGGAAGGATTGGAGATGGGGTGGAGGGGATTTAAAAGTGGGTGGACTACTTAAGAGGCTCTCACGGTGGTCCAGGCATGAGGTGATGAAGGTCATGTGTTAGGTGGGTCATGTATTAAGCAGTTAAGCAGACCTTAAGCAGTTAAGAGGGGATTAAAAATGAATAATAAATACATAGATAGATAGATAGATGGATAATTAATTGTCAGAGGAAACACCTGGATGAAGGACAATAGAGAGGAAGCAGGGAGAGGCTGGGTGAGCCGTCAGACCTCAATGCAAGTGTGGTCCTGAGTGAAGGAAAGGGGTAAGGAAGGAAGTTTGGTGGAAGCGTTTTAGATTGCAGTGCAATTCAAAGGAAAGTTCAGTAAGGCCTTTGAGGAGTCCCAAGCCCAGGCCACAGTCGCTGGTCAAAGTCCCATGTCCCCCAAGAATGAGTCTGCCTTAATATCCCTGTCGCACTTGGTCATTGGCTAGGGGCAGCTCTGGGAAGCATGACCTTGGAGCAAATACTGGGGTGGATTTGAGAGGTCCAGAGCTGAGGCCCTCAGTCACGTATGCTCCCTGTAGCAGAAGATCCAAGGGGAGAGGGATGACTGAGGTGAGGTATGAAGAAGGTGACTGCTGCTGTCTCAGAGCTGTCATTGCAAGTAACAAATACTGACGTGGACTGGCTTATGCAATGAGGAGCTGCACTATCACAGGAAGTTCAGGAGTAGGTGGAATCCAGGGTTGATTGGGTCAGGGCTCTAAGATAAGGTCAAGGATGAAGTACTTTTTCCATCTCTACTCTGCCATCCATGGGTTGGCTTTCTTCTGGACCAGTAGTGACATGGCCATAGCAGTCCCAGGAATCATAGCCAGATGCAGCAATATCTAAAGGAAGAACTCTCTCTCCCATGTTTCTTTCTGAAGAGGAGAGAAAACTCCTTTCTCAGAGGGGTCTCTGAAGATTTTCCACTATGCTTTTTCGGTTGGAAGTGGGTCACATGGCCATTCTTGATTCAGTCACTGGTCAGGGGAATGGAACTATTTTGATTGGCTTCTATGGGTGGATTGCGGCCCTGGCCACACATTGGAACCATACTAGAGAGCTTTTAGAAGTACCCGTGCCTGGGCCCTGCCCTCTGATTTTCTGTATTAATTGGTCTGGAGTGGGAACTGGGCATGAGTAGTTTTATAACCACTCTAGGTGATGCTAATGTGCAGCCAAGGTAGAGAACCACTATCACCTTAGAGTAGAATAGGTGCTGGGGAGTCAGCCATATGTCCATTCTTGTCACTTACTAGTTTCGTGTGGCTCGGGCAAGTTATTTAACCTCTTTGAGCCTTAGTTTCCTCAACTGTAAATGGAGGCTGGCAATAACTACCCCCTGCAGTTACTAGGAAGACTGAATGAGCTCTTGGATGCTTTTAGACTTTGCAAACTGTAAGTCACTGACATCTGAGGATAGTTGCTCACCACCCTCCTGCGATTTGGAAGGAAAATTTAGCTTCTGTGCTGCCAGGAGCAGCCAGGGTAGAGATTTCTCCTGAGCAAAGCTTCCTGCCATTAAAATAAAAAATGAAAGAGAAGGAAAAATGACAGACTGGGAAGCCACAGGCAATTGCAGTGGGCTTTTTTCTTCTTGGATGGCGTGGGTTTGAATGTGCTGCTATAAATGATTTATGCAAATGAGTTGGAGGGGCTCTTTCCCCTGCCTCCTTAATCTGGGAGAGGCTGGGAGGAAGCCAGGGCATGTTTTCAGCATCTCCTCCTTGTAGTCCTGCAGTGGGTGGTTGGGGGCTGGTAGATGCCTTTCTGCTGCCTCTAGGGGAGATGGTCAGATAAGGCTGTGGTTCCTCAGTGTTCCAGGACATACCTGGCTGCTTGGCTTCTTGGTCTTTCTACCTGAGTGAGCACTGGCTGGTGCTACCAATAATACTGAGGACCCAAGGAGGGCCAACCGAGGAGGGGGTGCTGTGAGGTCATGGGCAAGGCAGTCTGTTGCCTTTGGTTACCACTGGGTTCACAGGGACCCGGGACATCATGGTTGGGAGGGTGACCTCAGGGCTGATATCTGGAGCCTGGAGAAGGGACTGATGGGGGCCAAGTAAAGACCACTCATCATCAGCCCTGGCCTCTCTTCCTCCCACATCCTCTCGCCTTCTTTTCCTGCTTCCTTCATAAAATATGCTTTGAGCAATACCCAGTGCCTACCATGTTAGGTACTGAGGATCCAGAGCTAAGAAAATACCTGTCTGCCCTCAGGTTGCTCCCAGTATAGGAAGGGGATTCTTATCATCATTGCAGGGCTGGGGCTGCATGAAGGGCTGGACATGTCTTGGAGAAGGAAGGTCTAATCTGCCCTGGGGCATTGGGATGACCTCAGAAAGATGCCTTTGAGCTGAGCAATGAAGGTGAGGT
>NW_011888870.1:6020949-6024797 GCF_000151845.1 Pteropus vampyrus | reverse complement strand
CTCGGGCAAGTTATTTAACCTCTTTGAGCCTTAGTTTCCTCAACTGTAAATGGAGGCTGGCAATAACTACCCCCTGCAGTTACTAGGAAGACTGAATGAGCTCTTGGATGCTTTTAGACTTTGCAAACTGTAAGTCACTGACATCTGAGGATAGTTGCTCACCACCCTCCTGCGATTTGGAAGGAAAATTTAGCTTCTGTGCTGCCAGGAGCAGCCAGGGTAGAGATTTCTCCTGAGCAAAGCTTCCTGCCATTAAAATAAAAAATGAAAGAGAAGGAAAAATGACAGACTGGGAAGCCACAGGCAATTGCAGTGGGCTTTTTTCTTCTTGGATGGCGTGGGTTTGAATGTGCTGCTATAAATGATTTATGCAAATGAGTTGGAGGGGCTCTTTCCCCTGCCTCCTTAATCTGGGAGAGGCTGGGAGGAAGCCAGGGCATGTTTTCAGCATCTCCTCCTTGTAGTCCTGCAGTGGGTGGTTGGGGGCTGGTAGATGCCTTTCTGCTGCCTCTAGGGGAGATGGTCAGATAAGGCTGTGGTTCCTCAGTGTTCCAGGACATACCTGGCTGCTTGGCTTCTTGGTCTTTCTACCTGAGTGAGCACTGGCTGGTGCTACCAATAATACTGAGGACCCAAGGAGGGCCAACCGAGGAGGGGGTGCTGTGAGGTCATGGGCAAGGCAGTCTGTTGCCTTTGGTTACCACTGGGTTCACAGGGACCCGGGACATCATGGTTGGGAGGGTGACCTCAGGGCTGATATCTGGAGCCTGGAGAAGGGACTGATGGGGGCCAAGTAAAGACCACTCATCATCAGCCCTGGCCTCTCTTCCTCCCACATCCTCTCGCCTTCTTTTCCTGCTTCCTTCATAAAATATGCTTTGAGCAATACCCAGTGCCTACCATGTTAGGTACTGAGGATCCAGAGCTAAGAAAATACCTGTCTGCCCTCAGGTTGCTCCCAGTATAGGAAGGGGATTCTTATCATCATTGCAGGGCTGGGGCTGCATGAAGGGCTGGACATGTCTTGGAGAAGGAAGGTCTAATCTGCCCTGGGGCATTGGGATGACCTCAGAAAGATGCCTTTGAGCTGAGCAATGAAGGTGAGGTAAGAGTTTTTGAGTGACCAGTGTGGCGAGAGGGCATTCCAGATAGAGCGACAGTGTTCAAAGAGCCATGGACATATGCAGTGCGTCATGTCCTGGGACATATGTGGTTCATGAGCATGGAGTGTTGATACTTGGGGTGAGAGGTGAGGCCAGACACTGGGCTGAGGCCAGGTCCCAGAAGACCTTGAATGCTCCCCAAAGCAGGGTGGAGTTTATCCAGTATGGGATATTTAAGTTGGGCAGTGATCCAGTTGGATTTGTCGGGCAGACAGGTCAGCCTGGTAGACCTGAGGCAGTGGGACCAGAAGCTAAAGGATGTTGCAAGAATTGTCCAGATCTGGATGATGGTGGCCTCAACTGTGGAAGTAGCCAGGGGATGGATTTGAGAAGGACACAGTGACTGCTCAGACAGGAGAATCCAGGCTGACACCAGACTTCTGGCCTGGCTAGTAGCACTCAAGGCATAAACCAGGCCGTGCTCTTGTTAGGTGGGGTCAGGAGGAGGACTGGGAAGCAGCGATGCCCAGCTAAGAGTGTGTTGGCTCATCTTGGTTTTCCACCAGACTTTGGTGGAAGAGGGCAAGAGAGAGGGCCTGCTGCTTCAGACGGTGCAAGAATTCATGATTGCCTCTCCCCAGATGACCCCCCTCTATTTTACAGATGTGAAAACTCTGGCCAACGGAGAAGAATGACTTGCCCAAGGTCACACAGCAAATTATAGAGGTGGTGTCATGACTAATAAAATTAAATCCTCCCAACAAAGGCTAATGTAGCCCACCTCCCTTATTTGGCCCTGAGAGCAGAGCTGTCTTCTCGGCAGGAGAAGTGGTTTTGGCTAAGCAGGGCTGAGGTTGTGAGGGGTGGGGTATTTGTTTTAGAGAGGGGAGGAGGTACCCTGGGGAGAGATAGGCTCCTGTTTGCCTATTAATAGGGCCCATCACAGGAGCTGCATTAACTCACCTCCTGGAGCCCTTGACCTCCCCGACCTCCATGGAGGAACCTGTGCAGACATTAAAAGGGGCTGCCCTCTCTGAGTCTCTCTAAACCCAAGCAAGCTCATAAAGGCCTTTCCATACCTTAGTTGAGTTTGACCACGGACCACAAAACCTGCCTGGGACCCAAGAGCCTTGACTCCCAGAGAAGGCTTTGTCCTCTCAACTTTGATGCTGGAGAATCCACACTGTGCATTGCCGGAGTCTCTGGTGGCTTGCCTGACCTGGGCTCCAGCAGACGGAAGGAGGAAAGAAAGGGGGAAGTAATCCTGAAGCAGTGTGGCATTGTGGGGGAGAAGCCTGAGATATGTTACTGGAGAGAGAGGGAAGGAAGGACAGGTGCAATGGATGAAGGTACAAATTGGAAAATGGAGCGAGTGGGAGATGGGACAGATGCAGGGAGGAAGGTGCATATTCTGTCACTGCAGTCACCTTGTGATGGCTGCTCTTCTTGGGCTGTCCTTTAGGCAGGGGGCCCACAGTCCCAGCAGCCCATACCTGACCTCTAGCTCCAGAGGGAACCTGAGCCAACCACATGCTTATGGTCCCCAGGCCTTTAGGGATTAAGAGCCCCTGTTTGTGGGTCTTCCTGATGATACAGTGTGTGATTGTCTGGGGTCAGGGACGCAGTCTGGGCCTAGGGCTGGAGGTGTTGTGGTAGGGGACAGAGTTTGTCCATCAGCTCAGTGGTCATGAAAGCCACCAGCCTCTCTGAAGGCGCCTCTGTGCCTAGAGGTCCCACCCTTGACTCTTCAGCCAGCATGGCCAATATCCACTGTGCTCCAAGTCATAGCTCCTGAGTGGTGGGCACTGAGCTGGCATAGGTCAGCGGCTGGACCTCAGGTCAGTGACTCACTTTTGCTCCATGTGAGTAGAAGCTCCTGTTCCAGAGCCAAGCAGAGCTCCCTGTTCCTTAAAAGGACCTGCCATCCCTTTTCTCTTTTCAGAGCATCTTTAGGTTTGTGTCTCGGCACGTGATAGCTGGTGCCCCACTGCATTCATCCCCTTCCCCTTCGATCACGTGTACGGTGTAAAGCTCTGGCTCCCAGAGCTCAGATAGTGCTAGAGCCTCTGTATGGAGTTTAGGACTGCAAGTGTCTCATCAACAGTGCCACCACGGCATGGCACTTCTTATGCATCCCACACTGTCTGAGCACACTCCATGTGTGAACTCATTTCATCCCCTAGCAGCCTTGCGAGGTAGGCACTGTTATCACCAACTCCATTTTTCAGAAGAGGAAATAGACACCGAGTAGGCGTTAGAACCGGGATTTGAATTCAGGCATCTGACTCCAGAGCCTGCTCTTAAACACCACGTGGGCAGCACCTGGTGTAGACGTACTCTAAGTGGTGGCAGTGAGTAGTAGTCGGTGCTGTGGGTCACTGGGTCTGGCTATCCGTGGCCCTCCTGGGAGTTCTCCAGCCCCAGGGCCTGGCCCTGCAGGGGCTGCACTTTCTCTTGTGCCCACTAAGGCCCAATATCTGAGTCTGAGTGTCAGAGTGAAAGGCTTCAGCAGTGGGCAGGAGGCAGGCCCAGGGAGCAGCAGAAGGAGCCAAGTAAGCTGGTCCTGGGCTCTGCCATTCATCAGTAAGCGGGACCTGGGAGGGGAAGGAAGCAGGGGAGCCTGAGGAAGCCCACTCCTTAGAGGCAGCAAGGTGGGCTGAAGTGGGGAGGGAGGCTCTCAGCCTAGATGGTTTTAGCTGGCTGGGATTGGGGCACCAGAAAGGGTGGGCACCAGGAGCCCTGGCA
>NW_011888870.1:6008894-6019844 GCF_000151845.1 Pteropus vampyrus | reverse complement strand
TCTGTGGGTGTGGGCTGTGTCTGGCACACTCTGTCCTGGGAATCGAAACCTGGTTTCTTCCTTGTTCTGTCCTTTTCTGCCTGGTGTGGATGGTGACTCCTGTGTAGTACGGGCTGGCCAGAACGGCCCTGAGGCCCAGACCTGGGGACTAGGAGTAGGTGTATTCGTGTCTTGGAGGGTCTGAGAAAGGGACCACTTGGCACTGGGCCGGTGGCCTGGGAGGGGCGCCCAACTTCAAGCTGTTTTCTCAGATCCCCTTTCGGTCTCCACCCTCGCCTCTGCACCTGTTGTGTTCCCATCATCCTGGGCGGCTGGCAGCTGTCACTGCTGGGGCACCTGTCCCAGCCCCAGAGGACGTCCTATGGGCTGCACGGCTCCAGTTTCCCCGCAGCATGCAGAGCACGCTCTGTCTCTCATCAGCGCGTCCTCATCTCCGTGCACCTTTCTCTCTTTTCCAGACTCCAGGCAGCAGCCTTCACTCTCATTCTGGTTCTGGACATGAGAGGAAGCTTTGGAGGGGGCGCCCCCTGCTCCCCATTCTCCAGCACCAGGCCCAGCCTAATAGGCCAGGGAGGATGGATGGCTCTGGCAGGTCGACTTTAAGCTCCATATGCCAGGTGACTCATCAGCTCAATCAAATTAGCCTTTGTTCTTGATGAAAAAGACGAGAAAGCAACCAGGCACTTTTTCCCAGCTCCTCCCCAGCAGGGCCACCTCCCCTCCCTAACCTCTCTTTGGAGACTGACTGCTCCAGATACTAGTCCCCTCTTCCCACCTCATAAAAAGAAGTTATCCCCTCTCCTTGTTCTGCAAGATTTCCAGGATGAGCCACCTGTTAGTGGACAGGAAGTCCAGTATTAGGCCAGTCTACAGTCTCCCCTGCCTTTACTTAAGCTCCATCCCTGGGACATAACCCTCTGTCTTCTGGAAAACTCCTAGGCTCTGCCTTTACATAGAACCCTTCTGATTCCTTAAAAGGAAGATCTATTGTCCCTTTGTCTTCTCTTCCCCAAGCAGAAGTCCCCTGCCTTTGACCTTTCCTGTGTAGAGTGTGAGTTTCGATGGCAGGCAGGTCTGGGATTGAACTCTGGTTTGTCTTGCCTTCACTGTAACCTCTCTGAGCCCCCGTTTTACAGCCTGCAGGATGGGGATGATTGTAATCCTGCAAGGATGTTGTGGTATTCGGTGAGATTATATGTGTGAAATACTTCACACGGTGCCGGGCACAGAGTAAGCGTTCAATAAATGGTAGCAGTTACGACCTCTTCAGCAGACTTGCTTAGAGGTTCTTCATTCCGTTTTCACACCTTTTCCACCCTTTCACATCTCCTTTCACATCCTGTCGTCCTTCTCCTTTTCTACAGAACATAACACTGAAATAATTTAACCAGAGCCCAGAGAACCTCATTCCTTGATCCCAGCATGGCTCCCGCTTGGCTTTTGAAGGGCAGAAGTTGGGTCTTGTTCACCAGTGGGTCCAGAGTTGGCACTCAGTGAACGCTTAATGAACGGAATGAATGCTGTAGGTCAGTGGTGCTCTCACTCCTTTCAGTAATAGACTTCTTTGGCCAAACGGAGTTTTATGTGATGCTTCAATGGATATAACAGAGAACAGGTACAGTGCTGGCTGCCACGTCATCTGTAGAGGCCTGGATATTTCTCTGCGGAGGGTTGAGGGGGGACCCTTAGACGCAGGACATTGCCACTTCCTATTTAATTGGGGAAGTGGAAACAGGAAACAAGGAAGTCTGCTGGAAAACCGCTGCAGACAGTGGCGGCATAAAGGCTCAGGCACAGCTCAGGCTGCCTCGCAATTCTCTATACCAGACTTGCTCCAGTAACCAGAGGGAATATGCCGCCCGCCTGAAGGACTTCCAGTTGCAGAGGCCTCACCCTGTCCCCATCCCTGCTTAGTTACTTCCCCCTAGTCCTGTTTCCGGAAAACTAGTTCCATCCGTGAGATATTTTCTGAGCACCTGCTCTGTGTCGGCCCAAGGATGCTAGGCCCAAGGAGTGTGTGGGCAAGTCTGGCACAGGCCCGACCCTGCTGGATGCTGCCGCTTTCTCCCCTGGTGACTCTTGCCTCCTCCCATGCATTTTCCACACCAGATGGCAGAGTGACCTTTTAGAAATGCAAGTCTGATCTTGTTGAAAACCGTCAGGGGTTCCCTATTGCTCTCGGAAAAAAGGCCAGGTTCTTCACCCTACTCTTCGAGGCCCTCCTGGTGTGTCCCCAGCCCATCTTGGCTTGGCCACCAGAAAGTTTCCCCGGGATTCTCCTGCTGCCCTTGCTGCAGCCATACCAACCTTACTTCTCAGGTATGTGGGGCTCGTTCCAGGCACAGGGCCTTTGCACAAGTTGTGCTCTGTGGAGCATTCTCTCCCCAGCCTACCTGCACAACACAGGGGCATGCCTGCTTCTCTTTCACTATTGCTTTTCAGGTAAGCCTGCCCCGAGCCTCCTTTATTTAAGAACAGTTTTCTAGGATTGTGACAATATGTTTTTTAGTGAGACTACTTGATACATGTCTGTTTCCCTCTGGACTATAACTCCACAAGAGTCCATTGTTGGTCACCATTGCATCCCCAGCATGTGGCTTAGCATCTGGCACATAGTAGGTGCTCAGTAAATGTTCATCAAGTTGAATTGTTGAGATGTACCTAGGAGAAGCCAGGGAAAACAGATAAGGCTACAGCTAGGCCATGGCTGTCTCTGTGTCGGGCAGAGTAGGATGAAGGGTTGGGAGAGGCATAGCTTGGGCTCAGAGGAGAGACAAGCTCCAAGAAGAGGGACTCACTCTGCACCCGGAAGCAGAGTTCTCAATGCTGGAGGGCAGGAAGACCAGGCTGGCTATGGGAGGGGTTGCTGGGGAAGTGCCCAGCCAGGTGTATTAAAAGGTGGGATGAGGGGGGTTGACTGTGCGGCTGCAGGAACAGCCTCCAGAGCAGCTTCTTTCTGCCTTAGTTTTCTCATCTGTAAACCGGGCATAAAAACGCAACCTAGCTCTTAGGATTGAACAAGCTAATATGTATAATATGTTTACAACTGCCTGGCACAGAGTCAAGGCTTTGTGTTTGTTGTTGTTGTTATGATTATTACCCCACAAAAGGACTTTGGGTTATTTCCTCTCAGAAAGACTTTGCCTTAGCCTCATTTGCTCCCCCATAGAACAGGATATGTGTGCGTGTGTGCATGGACGTGCGGCTGTGCACAGCCATGAGTGAGCATGTGCCTGTAGAAAGGGGCAGCTTTGTGTGAATCACGTGTCCCAGCTTCTCCCAGAGAGGCATGTCGGGAGCATCTCTGGTTTGGGAGTGGATTAGCAAGCGGGGTTTGTGGGCACTCCCACCCAGGGCCTGCCCAGAGCCCTCTGGCTGATGATCCCAGGTCAGGCCCAAATGCCCCTTCCCCTTTCCCCTTCCCCCAGACCCATCCAGGGGTGGCAGCAGCAGGGTCCTGAACTGAGGGCTCAGGACCCAGCACAGCCCTTCACAGTGCCCAGGCCTCTGAGTTCCAATGATGGGGGGCAGCCCCTGCCTTTCCCACAGCTCCTTCCCCAGTCCCCATCCCTCCACCTACTGGCCTTCCCTTCCCACCCAGATCTTTCCCTGTGAAACCAGATCCCTGACCCTGAGGAGGGAGTTTGGGGACTCCCCAGGGCCTGAGAGGAGGGAGCTGTCCTGTTTTCCTGGGAGAGGCCCCTGTCCTGCAGAGGGCCTGTGATGGGCGACGGACTGCGAGATTGTGCCACAGACCTGGGCTTGAACCTGGCCTCTGCCTCTGACCTGTTTGGTAACCTTGGACAAGTTCTTGAGCCTCAGCCCCCATTTCTTTCCCATAAAATGAATGTAACAGGAGTCCCTGTCACCTGGAGTGTAAATCCGATAGTACATGCGGTGCCTGGTGCTCTTTGAGTGCTCAGTGCAGTGGCTGCTCTTTTGAAGATGCCTTGAGCTCTTGCCTAGCTAGAGCTAGAGGGGCCTCCCTTCCCACTGCCCTCTCTGTCTGTACCCTTCCCTCTACTCTGAGTGTGGAGTGCCAGGTTCCGCACCTCAAGATTTCTCCAGGGACTGCCCGAGTCTGTGGGAATGGGCGTGTGTTGAGTGTGTACATTGCAAGGTGTTTATGTGTCAGTGTAGGTATCTGGTGGGCAGTAGGTGGCTAAGTGTGCGCAATGGTGGATGTTTGCCAGTGCTTATGAGCCAGTGTTCGTGTATATACATGTGACATGGTGTAGATGGATAGTGTGGTCTGTATGTACTGCTGTGTGTTTGTGTATATTTATGGTCAAAGGGACAGTTCAATGTGGGGGTAAAAGTATGGATTCTAGTGCCAGACTGCCTGGGTTTGCATCTCAGCCCTGCCACTTTCTGGGTAGGTAACTTCTTAATTTTCAGTGTTTTCATCTGTAAGATAACAATAGCAGTACCTATCAATAATAACAATGACATTGACCTCATCATTCAGCCCCTGAGGACCAACGGAGTTAATATTCCTAAAGCACTTGCAGTAGAGCCTGGCAGAAGATAGAGGCGGTGTCAGCTCTCTGTTACTGAGCTCTGCTAGCGGATCGTAAGCCCCTCGAGGGCAGGGGCGTGCCTTGCCTGATGTCCGCATGTAATGGATGCATAATGACGTGTGAATGGCAGAAGGCCTGGGCGAAAGGTGAGGTCATGTACGTGTGTGTGATGGGGAGTGTGCGTGTGTGTATGTGCGTGTATGACGGGGCGTGTGCATGTGTGTGTGTGTGCATGTGCGTGTGCGTGTGTGTGTGTGTGTGTGTGTGTGTGTGTGTGTGTGTGTGTGTCTCTGCTGAGGCTGGGGCATCTCCAGCGCTTTCTGGAGCTCTGCTATTTCAGGAAGCCTCTAGTCTCCTCCTCCTTATGTAAATAAACATGACAGATCCCATTGCCTGTACCAGCGAGGGGAGGTGGGGAAGGCTCCAGGAGTGGGTGGGAGCTGGGAGGCAGCGGTGAGCAGGGGGCCACAGGGCTGTGCTTGCCCATGTGGCTGGCTTCACAAAACGGCCCTACGCCAGAGGGAGCGCGTGGGGGCGCGGGAGGGGCAGGCTCAGCCCTGCCATGCTGTTAGCCGACCGCAGGGGCGGAGGTGGGGCAGGAGGAGGGGAGCTGGCAGCCAGGGCGGCTTGGTGACGAGGCCGGCTAGCCACACGGAGGTGGCCGTGCTGCCTGCTGCCCACGATGGGGGGACAGATCACCCGGACCACCCTCCACGGTAAGGCCCCAGCTGATGCCTGGGGGGTCCACCCACGCCTGGCCTGGGGACCACCTGGGGGAACTGGGGCTGAGGGGCACTGGGGTTGAGGGCATGGTCATTCCCCTGCTCCTTCACTTCATGAGGGGCTCCTTTGGGTGGCACACACTGGGGCGGGGGAAAACAAGGGGAGCTGGGAAGAGCAGGAAGAGGGGAGTTTTCCCTGGCAGCTGCTAGGAAGTCAGGCATCTGAGTCTCCCCATAAAGTCTCCTTGTCCTCTTATCTCCCCAGGGTGCTGACCAGCCCCCAAGTGGGATGCGAGGTCTTAGGTGTCCATACCCCACTTTCCCAGGACTGGGGCAAAGCACCGTTTGACAGCTGGGGGGACCTGTTTGTGAGCCATGGAGGTCAGCACTGAGTTCCATGATGGAGCTGTGGCGAGATGTGTGGGCGCGCACATGTGCATGCGTGTCTTTGCTCATGGGTGTGCATCGGAGGTGTCTGCGGGTGTGTACCTGTGCTAGCTGGTGCCTAAGCACACAGGTGTACAAGTGACAGCCCCCCACATAGCCTAACCTTGGTTCTCAGTGTGCTCTCTGCTAGGGAGGTCAATGAACTTCTGACTCCTGAGGTTCACTTCCACATCAGACAGAACAATGAACAAGCAGGTGAAGGGGTGCGGGGGACGAGTGCTGGTTGGCTCCCTATTCGCAGGGCTCCTGCTTGCCCCAACTCCTGTCTCCTTAACCACCTGGCTAGGGCGCTGTTGTCTTGGGGAGGGGCATGGCCAATGTGGCACCAGACCTAGGAGGGGAAGCCTTCCCAAGGCTCTGGGAGCTGGGGTTCCTGTAAAACTGTCTGGTGCCACTGAGGAACTGGGAGAGGCCCAGAGAGGAAGGAGGGTGTTGGCAGGAGTGGAGGAGGGAGGAGGAGTGGGAAGGACTGGGGACCAGGTGGCTTTCCCTTTCTAGACTTTGGACTTTGAGAGAGTAATTTCTAATTAAAAAATAAAAAATCAGGGAAGGAGACATGGGGGAAGCAAATCATTGGCTCTCTTAAAAGGAAATGAATTTTGTCCTGGGCCTAGAGGGCTAAGTGACAGATGGAAGGCCCTGGAAGACACATAATCCGGAGCCAACCAGGGCCAGTGCCAGTGGCCTGGGCCTTGGCCTAAGACTCGGACTGGGCTGACCTGGGCCTGGCCCTGGCCCTGCCTGTCTGTGGGGCAGGGGCTCCTCTCGGGGCTCATTGGCCCCAGCAGGGCCTGCTGGCAGAAGGTCTGAAGCTGACTGGCATTTTCCACTGGAGTCAGACTTGGGCAAGCCTATGGCCTCGGAAGGACAGAGAGGCCCTCAGAACAGGCTCAGGACACAACACACTGTCCTCCAGCTGCCTCGGAGCATAGGCTTCGGGTGCGGAGGGGGCGGGGGAGTGAGGACGTTGAGACCCCTCGGGATCACCCCAGGCAGCATATGGCCTTCAAGAACTCACATTCCAGAGTAGATAGACGTGTGTTGCAGTGAAGGCAAATGTCTCCCTGAGCCTTGGTTTCCTCATCTGCCGAAGGGGCTAACAGTAGTACCTTCCTCATAGGAGTATTTTGAGGGTTACATGAGACAATGCGGGTAAAGACTTAATATGGGGAAAACCTAAAGGGCTTGGAAAAGCATTCTGAGGCAGGGTGATGTTCCTTCCCTGTGCCCCTCGGGATAGGAGGATAGCTTGGGGTGCGCTCAGAACTCTAGGCATGGGGCATCCAGGCTGGGTGGCCATTGGCAAGTGCTAATCAAATGCCCCATCGACCTCGGCCCACCCTGTTTCCAGGACCCCCCTCCTCATGCTGCGCCCTCGCTAAGCTGGCCGTGGCCCCTGTCTCAGCCTGCCGTCAACACTAGGAGACAGCAGTTGGGTGCTGTGAAGAGGAGGTGTTTGCTTGTATCCATACAGACCCTAGCAGAAACCCTGCGTGCACGTCTTCACATGTCCCCGCCCATGTCTGTGGTACCTGTACCTGTGCCACCGGGCACCCCGGTGGCTCTGATTTCACTTCCTCCTAGGATGTGAGTTGGGGGAAGTAAAAGACACAGGGGGTTTGTTCCTTCCTAGGGTGCTTTCAGCCCCCAACCTGACTTGGGAGGACATGGTTACATAGTTTCTGATTGTATTTTCACGGTAGGCCTTGGGGTTTCTTGTACTGCTGGGTTACAGTGAGAGGTGAGGGGGAGGTGACAGCGAGTGACCCCAAACTGTTTGTGTGTGTGGAGTTTATCTAATCGTGTGTTTCTGGATGTATCTTGGCTGTGTTTCTGGTCTCTGCAGATCGCATATCTGTGTTTTAAGCCTCTCTGTGTGTGTACCCACGTAGTGTGTATTTATCTCTATAATGTTTAGGGGTTGGGTGTTGTCATGTCTGCATTTCCATGGGTGAGCAGCCACATTTGTGAGTCTCTGTGGCTGTGACATGTCCTTGTTACTCTGTAATGTTAGTGTTTCTGCTCGAGTCCTGTGTGTGTGTGGGGCGGGGGGAGGCTGGTGGTAAGGAGTCGGGATCCTTTGGGACCAGTCTGACAGGGGACCCAAGGGAGAAATTAATTCCCATTTGGAAAATGGCTTCAGCAGTTACGTGCTTGATCTCTTTCATCAGTCAGGTTTCCAGAGCTGCTCCCCGATTTTGAGGGCAGGATGGGGATGGTGGAGGCAGCCTCAGTACTGGGAGCCCTCCGTTCCCCTTCTCCCCTCTCCCTTCCCCTTCTCCCCTCTCCCTTCCCCTTCACCTCTCTCCCTTCCCCTTCTTCTCTCTCCCGTCCTCCTTCGCTTCTGTCAGTGCTTCCCCTAAGGCAAGGGAGGGACCTGTTGCTGAGGGGTTGAGTGGATGATACACACATATGCAGACATACATGTCCCCCCTGCCCCGGGTTAGCGTCTGAATCAACAGACTCTACATGCTGGGGTTCAGGGACCTTAGAGATTGGTTCCTACTCTGTTCTGTCACAGAGAGGTCTGCTGTGGCCTAGAAGGAAATGGCTTGTGGCCCAGAGGGGAAGCCAGGCTGTGTCCCTTCTGCAGCTGATTCCCTACTTCTCCTCCTTGGGTTCCTTAATTCTCAAACAGGCAGCAGGGGAGAGGGCATCGGATGGACTTATGAGACCTGGGATTAGCATAGAAAGAGCCGCCTGTCTCTTAGCAGCAGCTCTGGAGGCTTAGGCCAAGGTGAGCTTGACAGATGTGTCTGTGAACACGTGTGCACACACATACCACATCTCACTCCTTCCCATGGACATCAGGAGAGCGGGGATCAGGTTGATCTATCTTCATGTTCTCTTAACTGGCACACAGTGGGCACTAGCAGCTGCTTGGTCAACGAGTAAGAAGGACAAGTGTGGGGACAGGCCCTGGGCCTCTGGACCACATGGCAGTTGAGGCTGCAGGTGGCCTGAGGGGGCAGATGGGATGGAGCCATCAGGGATGCTTCAGAAAATATGAGACCAGGCCAGGCTGGAGAGGAAGGGGAAGGTGAGCTGGTGTTCTTGGTGAGAGTTTGAATCCTGTTCCACTCTTACTGGCTATGTGACTTTGGGTCGGTCCCTTTATCTGAGTCTCAGTGTCCACTTCTGCAAATTGGGGATGATAAAGTTTATCCCAAAGTGTTATAGAAAGGATTAAGTGAGTTAATGGGCATAAGGGCAGCACACTCGGTGCCCAATAAGCACTCTATAAATGGATGTGCTTTTATGAAGGTTTCCACAGAGGCTTCTCTAGGCCTATGTGTGCTTGCGAGTGTGTGTATCACACGTGCCCGGCTGCTTCCAAGAACCAAAATTGCACCTTCTCCCTCTCCAGCCCTGGTGGGTCCCTAGGACAGAATGGTCCCTGGGCGCTTGTGTCTACCTTTAGGCATACACATTGGCTGTGTGTGTACGAATGCATGTACACAGGAGTGAGTGTGGATTTGTGTAAGGTGAACTAAGGGTGATGTCTGCATGGTGTGCAGATTTATGTGACTGAGACCTGCTCCCCCTCATTTTCTCAGGCCTAGTCTGCAGGCTTTGGGGAGGCTACTGGGACAGGGACGGGGAGCTGAACCTGGAATAGTTGTGTTCTGGGATCCCCTCCTGGAATCTTGGGGCAGGATGAGAACAGGAGGAGGGGAGCTGGTTCCCTCCCAGCAGTGGGGACATTGGGAGGCACATCTGTATGCACATCTGGCTGCTGGAAATGTCGGAGATTGGGATGTCGCAGAGTGAGTGAGAGCGGGAAGCTCAGGGTAGAGATTAACTTGGCTGTGAGGGTATAGATCCTGCCCACTCCCTGCCACTCTCCTTCGCCCACCTTGTCATCATGAATTTGTTCAGTCTTCCGGGGAGCAGCAGTACTTGCTGTAGGCATAGCTGGGCGCTCTGGGGGAGATGATCAGGTACTAACATGGCCCCTATTTCTAAACGACGAAGGTTATGCATTGGTGTGGGGAAGCAGGGAGCTGCTGAGGTCATGGGGAAACTGACCAGGGTGGACTGGAGGGTTCATGGAGGGAAGAGGGGACTGAACGCATTGGCCAGCTAGCTGGGGCCCACTGAGGACTGCTGTGCAACAAGACAGACACGAGTTCAGAGCCAGTCCCACTACTTACTACTTACTAGCTGTGTGATCTTGGATCCTGGGCAAGTTATGACATCTCAGAGCTTCTGTTTCTTATCTATAAAATGGGACTAATTGATACCGTGTGGCTGCATAACATATCTATCACTGCATAACAAATTACCCCAAAACTTAAATAAATAGCAGACATTTAATTATCTTACAGCTTCTATGGGTCAGGAGTCTTGACACAGTTTAAGCAGGTGTCTCCAGCTTCCTGTCTCTCACGAGGTCGCAGTCAAGCTGTTGGCTGGGGCTGTGGTCTCATCTGAAGGCTTGCCTGGGGGGGTGTCCATATCCAAGCTTACTCACATGGTTATTAGCAGTCCTTGATCCCTCCCCACGTGAGCTTTTCCTCAGGGCTACCTTACAACATGGCAGCCAGCTTACCCAGAGGAAGTCACCCAAGAGAGGCAAGAGAGAGTAAAACCGAGATGGTTGCCAAGGCTTTTTATAACCTAGTCTTGGGAGTGATGTCCATTACTTCAGCTGTATTCAATTTGTTAGAAGCTAGTTGCTAGGCCCACTCCACACTCAAGGGGAGGGGATTACAAAAGGCATGACCGTCAGGCCGTGGGTGTGGGCTCAATGGGGGCCATCGTGGGGGCTGCTTCCTGCAAATACCTGCCCTTCCAGGGATGGGGAGGGTGGGATGTGCTTGTCCATGAAAGGCATCGGGTGCAGTGTCTAATATACAAGAAAAAAAAAATCAGCCCTCATGGCCTTCCTTTTCTCCTTTTTCCCATAGGCAAATGGGGAGCTATTGAAGGTTCATTAGCAAACAGGGCTGTAGTCGAGCCTTTGGTGTGGGATCTTGGTGCTAGGCAGTTGAGGAAGCTGTGCTTTTAGTTCCCCCTTCTCTAATCTCTCCACAGAACACCACAAAGGACAAGGTGCAACGTGGGTGCTCCTTGGACACTTGCCAGTTGATCCGTAGGTTGAAGAATTGAACAGTGGCAATTCACGTAGCAGCTTTTACTGAGCACCCGCTATGTGCTCTGAGCTAGGCATTAGGGAAACAGCAGTAGAAAAGGACCAGGGTCTCTGCCCTCAGGAGGGTCACAGTCTATCAGGGAGACACACAAATAACCCTGCAGCC
>NW_011888870.1:5991481-6007469 GCF_000151845.1 Pteropus vampyrus | reverse complement strand
ATAGCAACCACTTACTGGGTTAGTTTTACATACATCATCTCATTTAATCCTCACAAGAATCCCGTGAAGGAGGTCTGCTGTGACTCCATTTACAGATGAGAGAAGTGATGCCCCCAGAGGTCTCACAGATAGCGATAGAACTGCTGGGTTTGGAGGCAGCAGGCCTGGGTTCTGATCTGGGCTTTTTACTCTGGCCGGATGACCGTAATGAGTGACTTCTCTTCTGAGGACCTGTGTCAGAGTGGCATTGGGGGCATACAAAGACACTGCCTGTTAAGCCCCTGCCTGTTAAGCCACATCGAGTTTTGTCATTGTTATTAGTATTGCTCCTACTCTGTCTCAGCCCAGCTCAGCTCGGCCTGCACATCTGGGACTCTGCCAGGATGGTTCTGGGGCAGAGCTTGGTGAGGGCAGTGGGAAGTCACTCTGGAGGCTACATCACATCCTAGCATCTCCCCTGAAACCCCACGGAGAGGCAGGAATGTGGTCCAGAGCTGGTTGAGGGTCAACTGAAGGGCTGGCCAGGCTTGTGTTTGGCAGCTCATAAATGCCCAGGAGGAAAGGGCGGTGAGGGGGAGTTTCCATTGTGTCAGCAGCAGCCTCCCCCACCACTGTGGCTCCTGAGAAGCTTGTAAACCTGTCACTACGTGGGGGAACTCCCTGGGAGCTCTGCTAGGAGCCAGATGGCGAAATCGGGGCTCCACCCAGGACCACTGGCCATTGGGGGAGCATTGGTGCCGTGCACAGGACCAACATCTTGAGGCCCCATGTTGGGGCTGCTCCCCCTGCTGGGCCAGCATCTCCTCCATGAAACCTGTCCCAACTATGTCTGCCATCTTGGACTCATGGGGAAAATAGCTCTAGTGTTAGATGCTGAGTAGGGTAAAGGACCCTGGAGATGACATTGGAAGACCAGGCTCAAGTCTGGGCTCTGCCACTTAATTGCTGTGTGACCTCAAACAACTTGGTTAACAACTTGGTTTTGAATTGCAGCTCACTCATCCATAGAATGGGGACCCTAAGGGGTCATTATGCATGTCAAAGTGCAGAGAGGGAGCCCTTCTGTGCGGTGTAGAAAAGAAGCCTTACCCCCAGCTGGTCCTTGGTATCAGCGCTCAGGGAAGGGAGGCTCTGGGGAATGGTTCTTCCAAGGCCTGGGTCTCAGGCTCCTAGATGTCTCCACCATATTTGCCCAGAGCCAGTGTTTTCTGTACATTTACCCAGGGCCCCAGGACCCCAACTGGGATGGGTGGGAAGAAGAGGAAGCATTTTGAAGGAAGCTGAGGTGGTTGGTCCTGCATTTGGTCCATGGATTGGATTCTGAGCAGAGACCGGAGGGTGGCGGGGTGAGGGAAGCGGCATAGGAGAGGCTCTCTAATCAGCTGCTGGGCTCAGCAGGTTTAGAAAAACTGCTTTACTGAGGTATAATTGAAACACTAAACCACACATTTAAAGTGTACAATTGGATGAGTTTTGACATATGCATACTCTCATGAAACCATCACCACAATCAAGATAGTGAACACATCCATCACCCCAAATGTCCCTTGTGCCTTTGGTAATCCCTCCCTCTCTCCTCCCACTCTCCCCAGCAATGACCAGTCTGCTCGTTATCACTATAGCCTGGTGTACGTTTCCTTAGAATTGATACAAACGGGACAGGATGGAAGGAGAGGAAGGGTTTTGAAAGGAATGCGGGCCCTGCAGTTGCTCCACAGATTGTGTATGCATTTTTTAACTACTGGCTTATTTCACTCAGCATAATTAATTTGAAGTTCATCTACGTTGCTGCCCATATCGGTACTTCATTCCTTTTTTACTGCTGAGTAGTATTTCATTGTATAGATGTGCCACAATTTGTTATCTGTTCACCTAGCAGATGTTTTTTTTCCTTTATGCTTTCGTTTCTACGTATATATACATTCCTAAGCAATACGTAATGTTACCTTTTACCAGTGGCGTATTTTGAAACCAAGAGTCAAGCTGTTTCTGAAGCTGACCTGAGCCCAATTGGTACTTGTTCCGGAGAAGGCACCTGTAACCATTTCCACGCTTTGCCCTTCACCCCAACTGTCCCCTTCTCTGGAATGGCCTTCCTTGCTCTTCATTATCCAGGGGCCACTCAGCCTCTTCCAGGTAGCCTTCCCAGACTGTCTGAGTCTCCTCTGAGCAATTTCAGTCCTCACTGCATGGCAGCTTTCAGAGCCCCTGGGCACTGTTCGGCGATTCCAGTCTTGTCTCCTTAGTGAGAGCAGGGCAAGCTCCTTGTGTCACCCCCACCTCTCACCTTATGGGCCTGGCATGCAGGAAGCTGCTCCAGAGAGGCCCGGAGGCGACACACAGGGTGTCCAGTTGGCCCTGGACAGGGGACACAGGTGTCTAGGGCCCTCTGGGAAGGAGGCAGCAAAAACGCAAAGTGATGCAAAGTGATGCAAACACGGCCCGGACTGAAATCTGGGATCCCTCCTTCCCACTCTCCTCCCTCCCTGTCTTCCTCTCCTTCCTGGAAACCCCTCCTCCCCTTTGGGGAGCGGCAGGCGTCTGGGCAGGCCTGATGCTGACCAAGCTTTCTGCATTATTAAATTCTTGCCTCAGAAGAACCAAAATTTAAAACGTCCCAGGCCTCTGTCACATTCCGTGGCTTTCTACTTCCCCACTCCCATCGCCCCCTCCTCCTTGTCTCTCCTCAAGATGATGGGGTAGGTGGGGCTGCCCCTCCTGATGGATGGGGCACAGATATTGGGGGAAGAAATGAATACCCCCGCACCCAGCCCCCAGCTGCCAAGGCCGTGCGTTAATTCTGCCAGTGCTGCTGATGCATGTCTCAGAGGCACAGAGTAGAGGCTACCCATTGTGCCTGAGAGGCAAAGTGACTTCTCCAAGATCACACAGCCAGTTAATGACAAACATCAGCCACCTGACACCTTGTTCTGTGTTCTTTCCTCTTTCTGCCTTGTCTCCTGGACACCAACCCCACATGTTTGTAAAGCACCTTTTCCTGGACCAAGGCCTGTCCCATACTCTATCCTATTTTGGGGTGTGGTGGAGCTGTCTGTAGAAGAAAGAACCGTACCTCTTTGGCCAGGAGTTCTTGAGGAAGATCTGAGTTCCATTAGGAAGCCTGGGAGGAGAGGCCCACCGGTGTCCAAGATGCAGGCACTGGTAGGGTAAAGTAGAAAGGCAGCCTGTGATAGAGGGAGGTGGCCTTGCGGGAGAAAAGAGATGGGCGTGGTCCTAGCGCTGCAGAGCCTGCCACATCCACCTTCCTGGTCTCCGGTGGCAGCCCCATGGTCACTTGTTCACTGCAGCTCAGCCTTGTCAGCCCAGCTCCGATGCCTTCTTCTCCTTTTCACCTTCCTGAGAAGTGACCTGTCTGCATGCCTTTCGGCACTTAGCACTGCCTGCCATTTGTATCTCAATTTCTGTCTGTGTCTTATCTCCCTTCCTGGACTGTTGGCTTCTTGAGGACAGGATCTATGTATGTCTCATGCCTATATCTTCAGTGCCTAGGACAGGGCTTGGTATTCAGCAGATAAATAAATTATGGTGGTAGTGTGTGACAGTGTATGGTGGTGGATGTTGGTCAAAGATGCTAATTTATCACAAAGGTAGCTGGTGGAAGGTAGGTGGTAGTAAATACTAGTGAGCAATAGTAGATGGTAGTTGGTAGTGGTGGCGGTCATGATGGTGGGAGGTCACGATGGGTGAAGGATGAGGGTAGATGGCGGTGGGAGATGATGGTAGATAGTAAATGGGGGTAGATAGTGAAGAGGGAAATAGTAATAGACGGTAGCAGGAGAAGGACGGTGGCAAAAGGTGGCCGTAGTGGTGGGTTGCAATGATGGTAGAAATATCGGGCAGTAGGTGATTTCTGCTAATGCCCCAGCCATCTGCCCTTTCCTAGGAGACTCTAGTCCAGCTCTTGCACTGCCAAGTCCTCTGACACTGTGACTCGTTCCTTTGCAGATTCCATCGGGGGTCCCTTCCCTGTCACCTCTCACCGATGCCACCACAAGCAGAAGCACTGCCCACCAGTGCTGCCCGGCGGGGTGCTCCCGGCCACGCCACTGCTCTTCCACCCACACACCAAGGGCTCCCAGATCCTCATGGACCTCAGCCACAAGGCCGTCAAGAGGCAGGCCAGCTTCTGCAATGCCATCACCTTCAGTAACCGCCCGGTCCTCATCTATGAGCAAGTCAGACTGAAGGTGGGCCTCTGACCTTTCTCCCCTCATCACTGCCTTCTGTCACAGCCATCACGACACCCTGCCCTGCCCTTTCTTCTCTGCTGCCACTGCTACTCTTCCGCCTCTTTCTTTTCCTTCTTTCTCAACCTTCCCTGAGTGACAAGGGAGGAGGGGAGTGGCCATGGGGACAACCCTCTCTCCAGACTGGTGGGAAAGCTCCTGGGAGTGGGAAAGGAGCCCAAATGGTGGGTGAGCTGGGCACTGTAATGGCCCACAGGAGCCGGCCGGGGGGCGGTCTGCTGAGAAGGGCGCACTCCCTTCCCCTGGGGCTTGCTGAGGTGGGGGAGAGGCTGGGCTGGGCTGGGGGCTGTCTGAGGCCGACCCCCTACTGCCCAGATCACCAAGAAGCAGTGCTGCTGGAGCGGGGCCCTGCGCCTGGGCTTCACGAGCAAGGACCCCTCCCGCATCCACCCCGACTCCCTGCCCAAGTATGCCTGCCCCGACCTGGTGTCCCAGAGCGGCTTCTGGGCCAAGGCGCTACCCGAAGAGTTTGCAAACGAGGGCAACATCATCGCCTTCTGGGTGGACAAGAAGGGCCGCGTGTTCTACCGCATCAATGACTCGGCCGCCATGCTCTTCTTCAATGGGGTCCGCACGGCCGACCCGCTCTGGGCCCTGGTGGATGTCTACGGCCTCACGCGGGGCGTCCAGCTGCTTGGTGAGTGACCGCTCCCTCTGGCCCCTTAGGTGCAGGGCACACCTCCAGGTACTGTGGTTTGAAGGCGACCTCAGACTCTCTGGCTGCTCCTGGGTCTCCAGCATGACTCCCAGTCCAGGATTCCTCCCCCTTTGCTACACTGGTGTGCATGCTGGCAAGTGTGCGTGTGCGCACATATAGGCTTTGCATACAAATCGGCCCATAGGCAGATTGGCTGTGTCTCCAATCTGGATTGGTGGGAAGATGAAATTCAGTTAAAGAGGCTGTGAGTAAAGTGCCCAGCTCCGTCCTGGGGACCAGGTCGGTGCTCACCCAACACCCGTTCTTCCCACCTCCCATGGAGGTAGTTGAAAAACTTTTCTTGTTTCCTTTCTGATTTCAGAGCTTAGAAACAGTGAAGCCAATCTTTTCAAAAACACTTTTATTTGAATAAGAATAGACAGTGGGGAAAAAAGAGATAGTGAAGGTAAAAACAAAGAAATGAGTAATCCTCAGAAGCCTTTCTGTTTGTTGAGTTTCAAACACAAGGAGGTTGTTTTTATTAATTAGTCGTTTGAGAACTTTCTGGTTTCAACTCAATGAAAGTGTTTCTACATTCTCACGGACGTATTAGGGCTCTTCTGAGTGTCAGCAAGCGAAGAGAGAGCCCAGGCTGCTCGAGGATAAGCTGCTTTCCAGTCCTTCTGTGGCCCCTACGTGCCCGGGACACAAAGGGCAGTGGTTATGTTCCCAGGCTAGAGTCAGACAGACCCAGTGTGGACCCCGGACAGCCTGTACTAGCTGTGGGACCTCAGTTTCCTCATCTCTAAAATGGGATAATAACTGTTTTCAGGGTCCCTGAAGGCTCAAAGAACTGAGTTACGTGAAGCAGCTGACACACAGTAGGTATTTGTTGACTCAGTCATTTCTACCCATCCTAAAGAGGGCAGTGCTTAACCCAAGGTTCAAGAGACTGCCTTCCTGCCATTCTGGTATCCTTAGGGCCCCACATTTCAAGGCGCTGGGGTCCCAAAGCTTGAGTCTGAGCTTCAGCATGGACATTTCTGTCTGAGCCTCAGTTTGCTCATCTGTTAAGTGATTGGGAATACTCTGACTTAGTCCAGGGTTTAGCCACAGGGTGGGAGATAGAAGAATGTCTCAGCTTTTGAGAAAGCCACAGTCTTGTTACGGGGGCAGAAGGAAAGTGGGGGCCATCCCACTCTGGCTTCAAGACCCAGCTCAAAAGCCACCTCCTCCCTGAAGCCTTCTGGGATAGAAGTCTCTTCTCCATTCCTTATGTTCCACTGCATGGCACCCGCACTTCTCTCGGTGCTGAGGTGTTGGCCTAGCCTTGGTCCATTCATATGTCTGTTCCCACACAAATTGGGGAGGGCTCTGAGGGAGGAACCTATGTCTCAACCAGCCAGCTTCCTCTCCGGAGTGGAATCTTGTGCTAGCCGTGTGGAGGATGCTGAGGAAAATTTGCAGGGTGGGTAGAGTAGAGTGGTGGGATGGGTGGATGTCTTGTTAGATGAAGGAAAGGGTATGGGGGATGCTGAGGTAGACCCAACCCTGCCCTAGGCTCACTGGAAAATTAGGGAGACAAAGCAAACACTCCAGATACAATCAGAGCATAAGCGGAGAGAAGACACTAAATTGCTAAACGCTGTGGTCATAGGGTCTCTTCCCTCTGCGGAGGTGGTTTTTCCTCCGGTTATCTCATTTAACTAACTCTCAGCAGCCAGCCCAAGGGGAGTAGTTTTTTATCTTCATTTGGCAGGGAGCGAATTGAGGCCCAGGGAACACCTGGCTCACCTGTGTAGGGATGTGGCACAGTTGGGACTTGAACTGGGTGTTCTGGTGCCCAAAGCAAAGTCTTTCCCATTACCCTCCAGTGGGGTTAAGCATGAAGGGAGGCAAGAAGTCAGAGGAGGCCGAGGTCAGTGAGGGAAGATGGGGTCCAGAAAGACTTCTTTCCAAGAGAGGGCTTAGGCTGGGACTATAAGTTCCAGGAGGGCTGGGGTGGGGGAATGGGGAGAGTGGATATGATGGGGACATGCCAGGTGAGATGGGGCTTCCGAACGTCAAGGACTGAGGGAGGGGCCTGGAGAGTAATATGCCGCGCCCTGGGGCAGAGCCCAGACATCTGACCTGGCCCAGCCCCATTCCCCCTCTTTGACTATAAATGGGTTTTCATGCAGTACCATTTGGATTTCCCAGCAGGCTCCTCTCTGTACACCCGATAAGGCCCGATAAGGCCGAGGCCCCAGCTGATTTCCGTCCCAGCTGTAAATCACCATAATCCCTGGGCATTTTCAAACACTGAGTATGGCCCTTAAATTCAATTAGCAGATTAAAATATCTCTTCGTTTTGTTCTTCCTAAATGGATTTTTAAAAAAGAGATCTGTCCAAGGTCTCTTCAGAGGTGGGCGTGCTGTTCCTTCTATGCCCTCATTTGGTCTCCCACCCTCTGGGGTACGCCCACTGCCCTGCGTAGAGTGCTCCTCTTTCCTCTCCCCCCACTTCCCAGTGCCCCTCTCTCCTTGTCTGCCACTTCACTGCACCTGTGTTCTTCTGGGCCTCCCTCCCTCCCTCCATCTGGGTCCCTCCGGCTCCTCTGGCTTTCTCTGCTCTCGCTCTGAAAAAGTCACTTTTTTTTTGATGGCTCTGAGGATGGGCCTGTCTTTCCTAGGGTGCTTGTTCCCCAAACCAGTGTCTCATCTTTAGAGACTTCCTGCCCGGCCTGTCTCCTCCCCTCCTGCCTGTCTGGAACCTGTGACTAGCACCCTCTAAACCTCACCTGACCAATGTCTGCTCCTCAGACCAGAGACACCCTGGGGGGCCTGGCATATAGTAGGTTCAAGAGTCAGGCCATGGACAGATTGGCCATCTTCCCTGACAGAGTGGAGGCAGGGTGGTGTTTCTCCCTAATCGATACCTCGGGGTGGGTGTCCCATCTCCTTCCCCAGCAATAACCCAGGCCCTCTGGTGCCCACACTGTGGCCCCAACCAGCCTGCATCAGGCCGTCCAGGCTCCTGTTATGTGGGAGTTCAGCAGATCACCCTGTTCCCTTGGGGCACCCTGGCTCAAGCCTGGCTGGTGTCTCCAAGAATAACAGCTTCCAACCTCCAGGAAGAAGGACCCGCCAGTAACTAAATAAATATAAGTTTAATGGGGTGATTAATACTTGGAGAGATAAGCTCCTATCCCAGTTTTTCAAGCTCTCTCGGCTCTTCTCAGAAATGTTGGCTCAGGAGGAGCAGCCATGGGTCCTGGCAGAAAGCAGATGAGCCAAGATGTACTTACAGGGTGCTCCTGAGCACCCCTCCGTGCCCACCATAGCCCAGGCACTGTGCAGGAGTCGGGGAAGACACAAGAATTGAAAACCTCTCTTCTTGAAGAGTTTAGTTTTTTTTTTACTCAAGCATAGAACTGCTCTGAGGCGACCTAAGTCCAATTCTGCAATTAAGGGTAGCTGAAGACTAAGACTGGGGGTGGGGTGGGGTGCAGCTGGGGAGCAATCCAGGAGGACTTTCTATAGGAGATGAGTTTTAAGTCAGGAACCAAAGGAAGTGAAAAAAAATGGACTGATTGAGGAGGAACAATTCAGGCCAGACAAGAAGGGTGTGCATAGGCACAGAGTAGGGGAATCAGTGGTCATTCAAAGAGCAGATCCTTCAGGGGAGGGGTGAGCGGAAAGGTAGTGGGTGTCTTGTGGAGATTGGGGAGCCATGAGAATAGAAAGTTTCCAGCACCGTCTGTGCCGTTGTGCTGTCAGGTTTTTCAGTAAGAGGAAATGTGGCCTAGAGATGGCGAGGGGCCTAGCTAAATTTTCCCAGCCAGTCAGAAGCCAGGCCGGCCTGGAATTCAGATCTCCCAGGCAGATCTGGGTATAAGGTTGGTATGAGAAGACTAATTGCCACATCAAAAATGGTAGTGGCTGAGCCCAGGAGGGCATTAAGAGGGCATTAGTTGGGGGCTCCCAAGGGCATGTGACATTTTGCTTCTTCCCTACCTATGCCTAGGTTCCCAGGTCTTGGTTAAAAACCCCACTGAGGAGAGAGATGTATGGAGACTCTCAGGGTAGCTTACTGAAGGCCAGGCTACTGCCAGGCCAATTTCTGGGGTGGCGGGCCAGCCTGGCTGCCCTGCAGTGAGGGGCCTGGGTCTCTTTGAAGATAAGCCCTGGGTCAGGTCCCCCCTCTAGGGTGTGCCTTAGCTTAGCTTGGTGGCACAAAGAGTGTGAGCCCTCCCTGGCCAGCTGAGGACCACACTGCCATCTGGGGCTTCCGTTTCTCAGGCTAAACCAATATTTACCTTTAGCCATGGCTGCCAGGGGCTGAGAGGCAAATATTAGTTTAAGGAGCCTGAGCCAAGCTCTTGGGATGGTGGGGGGATGGCGGGGGGAGAGCTGAGGATGCTATTCACGATTGCTTCCTTTTTGACAGTTTTCATTTCTTCTTGATTGAAAAAATGCCTTGCTATTCCTTTTGCTTCAGAGACTCTTCCAGGTATTTCCTTTTTGCTCACCCCAAATTCTGACAATTATATCAGGCCCCAACACCAAAATCTCCCCACCATCAAGGAGCCTTCCCTTACCTCTGCTGTTCTCGATGACCCTTCCTCTTCCTGACCACCGGAAGCATTTGGAGGTCTAAGTGGTATCAGCAGTTCTGCATTATGCATTGTCTTGCTCTTTAAGAAGGCAGCGTAAATCCTCTTTGTATATGTTATAAAGAAAGTTAATATTGTATCCATTTTGCAAAGAAACAGAGGCTCAGAGAGGTATGATAACTTGCTCAAGGTCACACAGCTTGGTGGAGATGGAACTTAAGCCCTGGAGTGTGGGCTACATTACTTCCCAGGTCCTCTAAATATGAGTCCATCTGGTCTCCTTATTAAGTCTGGGTTCCCCCCAAGTGTGGAGACTGTGGGCTTCCAATGACTTCTAGAATAGAGCTTACAAGAGCTCAAGCCCTCAGGGATCAGCTGTAATGTTGAGTACAGATAGGTCACCAGGGTCCCCGCTGGGGAAGAAGGGTGATGGGGTGCTCAGCATCATGGTTCAGTGGTGAGGGTGGGTTTGCTTGCACGGTAGTTCCCTGGGAGCTCTTGAGGGCTTTGTCTGGTTCTTTTATTCATGGTGCACTCAGTTTTCTACCAGAATGAATATATATAAAGTGCAACCATATGTAATTGCCAATATTGGACCGTTTCTCATGTCCAGAAATAGTTTCCATCTAGAATCTCTTTAGCCCAGGATTTAGTCCTGGGGATCTTGGGGCACCCAGGACGGGATGTGTGTATAGGAGAGGAGCTGGGCCCTGCAGTATTCAGGACAAAGCCTTCATTGCAGAAGCAGGAGACCTGAATGAATCAAGTCTTGACCACTCACTAGCTCAGGGCAGGTCTCTCAGCTTCTCTGTGTCTCAACCACCTCATCTTTTATTTGGATATAATTATACATGCACCGTTTACCTCACAGATAGTCTGTGAGGCTCACGAATATGTAAAAATGTTTACACAAATGGGAAGGGCTGTTGTTTTTAGATTAAAAAGGAATACCTAATTTAAAAAAAATCACCAGAATAGACAAACCCCCAAGCCAGTCCTGTCATTGGAAGAGGGAGCCTTAAAACCAAGTCCCTGTATCTGGATGAAAGTCAAACCATGAAATTTAAATTGTTCCTTGAAACAAAATCTGTGGCCCTGCAGCTGCGTTCCTTGGAACACTGGGGTTCCGCAGAGGCATCTCTTCAGCTACTGAGTGTTAGGGCTCCATGGCCACCTCTCAGACTTTGAGCTTTGAGTTCCAGAGCTTTGAGTTCTGTCGGACAAAAGGATTCCACTTTTTAAAGAAGTTTGAGAACCACCAGGCCAGATGATTCTGAGAATCTATACGTTTAAGATTCTGTGGCTTGAAGATGCTGTAACTCTAAGAGTTTGTGACTTTGAGTGAATCTGGGACATTCCGCCCTTCTCTCCGTGAGCCTCAGAAAGTGTGTTTGTTTCTCCTAGCTTTCCTGCGGTTGGGTTTATATGGAGAGGGTGGAGGTGGGTGTGGGTTTCGGGGTACTGCCCAGAGGGGTGGAGAACCCCTTGCCCATCCAAGTCATGCACCCGCCCTCCTGGCTCCTTCTCCTGCCCCATGCCAGATGGAGACCAGCAGGAGGATGTTTACGGAGACAGTAAGTGGGCTGGCAGCACCTTCCCAACGGGCCGCAGACCTGCCAGCCTGCTTGGAGGCTGCAGGCTGACCCGTGGTTAAAGATTATCCAGAGCTCCGGATGTGAGCATCTAAACAAACAAGACTCCGGCTGATGGCAAGCCCTGCTTCAAAGAAGCCCCTTGCTGCCCCTCCCACCCCGAGTACTCAGGCCCTGCCTTGGTTCCCCTGCACTGATGGCAGCTCGTGGGAGGGCCTGGTGGGTCTCCGGGTGTGAGCTGGCCCTAGTGCCCTCCGCCTGGCCCCGTCCCTCCTCTCCCTTTCTTTCTCCTCACGGGCCTTGCTCAGACTGTTCTCCAGGCATTTGCTAACGCACTTTTCCCACCTGAGTGTCTCTTGCTTCTGTCTGTCAATCCAAACCCTCCTGTCCTTCGAGGCCCAGGTCAAATCTTGTTTTTTCCTCTAAGATGCTGTCTCTGACTCACTCTGAAACAGTAAGGGGGACCTTAGCCTCAGTTGGAGAGCATTATCCTAAAAGAGATATTTATCTTAAAGAAGAGAAGGCTCTTCTTCTAAAGGGAGCTCCAAGGAGTGGATACAGGCCACATAAGGATCCATGCAAGGAGAGGCTCTCTAACATTAGTCATAGCTCACCAGAGATAGGGATAGATAGCCTTGGAGGTGGTGAGCTGCTTATGTCACCAGGGGCATTCTAGCCAAGCCTGGGTGAGAACTTGGCAGAGACAAGTAGATTTCCTCCTCTCCTTTAAGGTCCCTGTCTAACGAGAGACACTAAAATTTTATAACAAATTGTGTTCAAATATTTTCATGCCTCCAAGCTTCAATCCTTCTAAGGGCTACTGGCTCCCCAGGGCCCAGGTCCTGGCTTCTCCCTCTCTCCTTAATCTCCGCCCAGGGTTGGGCACACAGTGGATCAGTGAGTGGGTGCCCTGAGTGCCACCCCGAGGGCAGGAAACCCCTAGCCTGGGTCTCTCTGCCCCTTTCAGGGCCCGGTGGTTTCTGTCCTGGCCCAGGGGATCTGCAGAGCCACTGCCATGCACCAGATTAGGCAGAAGCTTAAGATGACAAATTCCTTCCTGAAAGAGAGGATGGGGAGGGGACTGAGTTTAGCGGCTTCTCTCTTGTCCTTGTGCCGCCCCTCCCCCATCATAAAACCTCCAAAGTGGGCAGCTGTGTGTCCCGGGCATAGATTACATAACTTGTTGCTTCCAAATGTGGGGCCACTGCTTAGGGTTATAGGTTGCCTGCCTGGTTTTTCCAAGCTGCCCCCCAGGGCACAGTCCTGGGCTGAGGTTGCTCCCATGGTGTTCTCCCAGGCTTTGGGAGCCTGAACCCTTCCCTGACCTCTGACTTGCTGTCAGCTCACCCAGCCGTGACCCTTGCTGTTCTTTCTGCGGAGGGTGCTCTGACCAGCTCCTCGATCTCAAGTTTCATCTATTTCAAGGCTCTGGCGCAGCTGGGCACACCGATGGGATTGTTATTTTGGAGCTTGCTGGCGGCCTGCAGCTGCTCCTGACCCTGAGGGTGGAGGGGATGGGAGAGAAGACATACTTGGGCTGGGCACTTGCCCCAGGGATTCTGTTTTTAGCTGTTTCCCACCATCTCCTGTACCTCCTCTCTCAACTCCTACAATATTTCAAGCAAATACGAAAGGGTCATTTTCCTGCTCTCTCTTCTTGCTCCTGCTCGCTCGCTCGCGCTCTCTCTCTCTCTCTCTCTCTCTCTCTCTCTCTCCCCCGCACCCCCCACTGTTTCTCCTTCCCTTCTCCTTTTTATCCTCTAATCTCCACTTGTAGCTTCTTTTTTCTGGTCTTTAGTCAGGATGTTATTCAGTGATTATATCCTGGGTATCCATCATAACCACTATAAAGTCCTACATTTAGGTCCAAAAAGTTAATTGCCTGAGTGCAGCTGGACCTGACTTTGGCTGACAGATTCAACCTGAGCAAATAGTAATATGTGAATTTATCAGGTGCCCAGGTGCCAGGGGCTTCTCACTCTACCTCTGATCCCTTCAACAACATCGAAAGGCAGGTGTTATTACCCCTGTTCTCTAGGTGAGTGAGCTGAGGCTGGAGGGAAGTTGCTTACCCACAGGCCACCAGCCAAGTGCTGGATCGGATATTTAAACTCAGGCCCGAATCACCCTGAAGCCCAGGCACTTTCTTCTGAGCCACGTGGCATGTAAAAGATAATAACAGTGTTTCATATGAACCCACTGATTATTTCATGCCAGGTCTCTACTAGGTACTCTATGTACCTTATTCCACTTCACCTTCACAGCATTCCTCCCAAGGGGGAATATTAGAATATAGATTTTTGTAACAATCAGTAAATGCTGATTTCACTGTTGAAGAAGAGGGGTCCAGAAAGGTTAAGCTATTTGTCCAAGGTCATATAGCCAGGAAATGGCAGAGTCAGGATTTGAACCCAAGCTGATGACTTCAAAGCCCTTGCACTTAATGATGCTCTTATCTTGCCTACCAGAATATGGATTTTGTTTACTAAAAACCTAACCTACTTTTAGGTTGCATTATTAGGAGTATAGCGTACATATCAGGGGGGATGATGGCTACACTGTGCTTTGAGCTGGTCAGGGCACATCTGGAACACTGAGTCTGGTTCTGTTCAATACTGAGTCTGTCTAAGAGGTGGGAAGGTGTATGGAGAGTCTGAGTATTCCTTGAGGAGATTTGTCTTCTGTATGGGGCTGCGAGGCAGCCCCAGAGGTAAATACAAGGAGGAGGAGACACATTCTTAAAGACAGAGTAGCCCAACAACAGCACAGGTTGCCTTGAAGGTGGTGAGCACCTGGTCGTAGGCATATTCAAGTGGAAGAGGATTCCATATTCAAGTAGACGGGGCAGAGATCAGGATAGCTGACATCCAGCCCCATTCAGAAATCTGTTTTGAGGGTCTTCCCAGATCCATGGGCTCTGACTGATTGTCCTGAGTGTGTGTGGAGTGGGGAGAGAAATGCGGGGGTACATATGTGTGTGGACCCCTATGACAGCCTTGTTCCTATAGGTCCTGGCTGAGCATCTCTGAGCCACTTGTTTCTTCTTCATCCAGCTGTTCCTGTCCCTTTCCCTCTCTGTCTCTAGCCCTCCAGAGTCCTCAAGGGCATTGCCTGGAGTCCCTGAGGGGTCGGAGAACAGGGGCTGTTCTCTGGGTTCCAGGTCAACCCTACAGCCTTCCTTAGGTCCCCCCGCTTTGCCTCTTGTGCCTCCTCTTCCTGCTTGGGCCCTCTTCGCCTCTGCCTCTCTGCAGCCCCCCAGCCTCTCTGCACCATCACTGTCACAGAGTCAATTCCCTGGAATAATCGTATTTTCCGGTCGGCTCCCTTCTCCTTGCCAAGCACGATGCTGGGAAATCCCAACCAGTTAGGCCCCATGAGGCTTCTTCAGAGAGACAGTGGACTTGCGGGGAAGGCCCGGCACTCTCTCCTTGCCTGGGCCCAAACAACACTGTTCCTGGAAGAGGCAGGGGGGCTGGGTGGGGGAGAACAAGAACAGGGAGGCTTTAAGGACTGTCTCTAGATGTGATTAGAGCTGAATTCTGGCCTCTGGTGCGTATACCAGCCCAGTCCCCCAAGCTTTGCTCTCACACCGAGTACCCCAGCCATTCTTACCCAGTTCCTGGAGAGGAAGCACAGATTCTCCTGTGGGGACACTCAGAGAAAAGGCTCCCAGGGAGGGATTGGCCCACAATGTGGCCTGCCGTGGCACTAGTCAAATTTGGGGACTTCCACAGAAGGGCTTCAATAAAAAGGAGGGGCTGAAAGCAAAGACTGTGGAATTGAGAGTTAGACCTTGCTTCAATCGTGGATCTACCACTTGGCAGATGTCACATAACATCTCTGAGCTTTACCTGTACAGCGGGAACACCTCCATGGGAAGCTTAAAGGATGAAATGCAGGGGTGATTCATTGTGCATGATGACTTTTATTATAAATTACAGGACTCCATAAAGCTGGACAAAACACAGCTATTAAACGAATATGGTGTTAGAAACATACTCATTGGCATGAAAAGGTGTTTAGGACATAGAAAGTGGAAAAGCTAGTTTTCAAAAGGAAATCTGTATGACAGAGTTCTTAGTCTGGAGTCCATGCCCATGAATGGCTTTTTGTGATTCACGGATGCCCTGAAATTATCCACAGAATTTTGGGAGAATGTGCACTTTTCTTAGGAGGAGATAGATCAAAGTTATCACATTTTAAAGGGATTTGTTACCCATAAATGGTTAAAAATTACTGGCGTTTATATAGCATGATTCAATTTTTGTATTAAAAAAAAGTAACTGAAAAATATATTGCAAAAAAGGGCTGGAGGATCATACATCCAAATATTAATAGTATTTTTCTCTGGATGGGGGGCTGACAGGCGATTAACTTTTTGCTAAAGTGTCTTTTCTATAAAACACAGTCTGTATGACGTATGTGGTTGAAAAGAGACAGGTTTTGATTTCCTGTTAAGTCACGTTCAAAAGGTTAGCTTGGATAAATTTACGTAACTGCATTGTCCTTTTGTGGCAAGGATAACTTCAAAAGGTAACTGTTAGGATAAGAATTTATGCAAAGAGGAGTTCTGGGGATGTCACCAGTACATTCAACACACATTTACTTCTCTACTAAGTGCTCAGGGCTGTTCTAGCTACTGGGGATAAAGATTGAGGGCCTCAAGAGTTAATTTTTAAAAAAAATCTTTTATAAGTGTACCATTTAGAAGCAATCATGTTTTTTTATTTTGTTATGGGGACCCTGGTATTCGAATTTGTCTGCCTGTGTGCCCTAGCCCAAAAGAAACACCAGGAGTTTACAATATAGAAAGTAAAATAGTTTAATATTGACGTAGATATTTAGAGAGTTAATACCCTAAGACCTGGCTCTCCAATGGCATGTAGGTTACAGATT
>NW_011888870.1:5989801-5991431 GCF_000151845.1 Pteropus vampyrus | reverse complement strand
TGTTAGGATAAGAATTTATGCAAAGAGGAGTTCTGGGGATGTCACCAGTACATTCAACACACATTTACTTCTCTACTAAGTGCTCAGGGCTGTTCTAGCTACTGGGGATAAAGATTGAGGGCCTCAAGAGTTAATTTTTAAAAAAAATCTTTTATAAGTGTACCATTTAGAAGCAATCATGTTTTTTTATTTTGTTATGGGGACCCTGGTATTCGAATTTGTCTGCCTGTGTGCCCTAGCCCAAAAGAAACACCAGGAGTTTACAATATAGAAAGTAAAATAGTTTAATATTGACGTAGATATTTAGAGAGTTAATACCCTAAGACCTGGCTCTCCAATGGCATGTAGGTTACAGATTATGTAGGACAAAATCAAAAGTCAAGGGCTGTTAGGGGTTCGAGGTCATGCTGGGAAATGATTGGTCAGAGGTGAGGTAAGCGTAATAAACCATTTCTTCCGGTGGAGGTCTGCTCTGGCATCTCTCTATTTTCATGGAAAAGTAGCCAGGGGGTCTTTCTACCTTCCAGCTCAGTGTCTGAAACATAATTTAGGTCAAGATGCTATCTTTAGGCTGCCAGAGGTCCAGACCTCGTGACAATTAGTCAAGTCCGGGCTATTGTCTTCTGCTGCCTTCCGGGTTGCTGATTACCTAGGGGAGACGCTAGGCTATGAGGGGGTAGAGAGAGAGCTATGATTTCTAGAGCTAGGATTCAAAGCTAAATTTAATTAAAGTCATAACGACCCTCATTTTCAATTTTGGTGTCATTCCTTGGAGCCTTAATTCTTAAACAAATAGATGCCCTGCACAACTTGGTCTTCCGACTTTGCTTGTTAGTTTAGCATCTTCTGTGCCTTTAAAAGTCTGGGAAGGGTGTTGATGGTGCATACTTTAAAGATAAGTCGTAGGGTGCAGGCGATGGGGACTGGTCCCATCGGGCCTGCCTGATGGTAGCCCTGTCCTCTCCTCCCTGACCGCAGATAGCGAGCTGGTACTGCCCGACTGCCTGCGGCCGCGTTCCTTCACCGCCCTGCGGAGGCCGTCACTGCGACGTGAGGCCGACGACGCGCGCCTCTCTGTGAGCCTGTGCGACCTCAACGTGCCCGCTGCGGACAGCGACGAGGCCACGCTAGCCGTCGGCTGCCCTATCCCGCAGAACTCGCTCAACTCGCAGCACAGCCGCGCGCTCCCCGCGCAGCTCGACGGTGACCTGCGCTTCCATGCGCTGCGCGCGGGCGCGCACGTCCGGATCCTGGACGAGCAGACGGTGGCGCGCCTGGAGCACGGGCTCGTCTTCACCAGCCGGCCCGTGCATGTGGCCGAGACCATCTTCGTCAAGGTCACGCGCTCGGGCGGCGCGCGGCCCGGCGCGCTCTCCTTCGGCGTCACCACGTGCGACCCTGGCACGCTGCGGCCCGCCGACCTGCCTTTCAGCCCTGAGGCCCTAGTGGACCGCAAGGAGTTCTGGGCCGTCTGCCGCGTGCCCGGGCCTCTGCACAGTGGTGACATCCTGGGCCTGGTGGTCAACGCCGACGGCGAGCTGCACCTCAGCCACAACGGCGCCGCCGCGGGCATGCAGCTGTGCGTGGACGCCTCACAGCCGCTCTGGATGCTCTTCGGCCTGCACGGGGC
>NW_011888870.1:5971072-5989751 GCF_000151845.1 Pteropus vampyrus | reverse complement strand
GCTCGTCTTCACCAGCCGGCCCGTGCATGTGGCCGAGACCATCTTCGTCAAGGTCACGCGCTCGGGCGGCGCGCGGCCCGGCGCGCTCTCCTTCGGCGTCACCACATGCGACCCTGGCACGCTGCGGCCCGCCGACCTGCCTTTCAGCCCTGAGGCCCTAGTGGACCGCAAGGAGTTCTGGGCCGTCTGCCGCGTGCCCGGGCCTCTGCACAGTGGTGACATCCTGGGCCTGGTGGTCAACGCCGACGGCGAGCTGCACCTCAGCCACAACGGCGCCGCCGCGGGCATGCAGCTGTGCGTGGACGCCTCACAGCCGCTCTGGATGCTCTTCGGCCTGCACGGGGCCGTCACGCAGATCCGCATCCTCGGTGAGTGCTCGCAGCCACGCGTGGGTCAGGATAGGGAAAAAGAGGGCCAATCCCTCCCCACCCCGTCATGTGGTCTTGCCAAGGGGTTGCATTCACTGAAATGAATTCTGGGCGGGACTCCATTGTCTAGTCTGTGGCCCTCAGTCTCACCAGATGCACCTTCGGGAGGGAAGAAAAAGCATGGATCATTGAGTCCCACTCAAGCTGATGAACCCACATTCCCACAGATCGATATATCAATGTCTGTCTGTCTGTCTATCTGTCTGTCTGTCTGTCTGTCTGTCTGTCTGTCTATCTATCTATCTATCTATCTATCTATCTATCTATCTATCTAAAAACTACACGCACTGCAGTGGCCACTTAAAAATAAGAAAATGTTGTTTCCACCAGCAATTAACTCTTTGAGACTGTTTTCATTTCTCCAAAATGGGAATAAAGGCCTCTGCCTTCAAGAATGGTTGTGTGTCTAAAAAATAAAAAGAGGTTGGTATGTCAGGTGCCAGGTGTATGTGCAGGGTGGCGCCTGGCTCAGGGGCCTGTGGGGAATCCCTGAGCAGAGGGCTTTGGAGGAAATGAGGATTGCTGAAGTGTGAGCCATACTTTCCTGGGTTTGAATGGATTGGGGAATGCGGACTAAGGGTAATGCATGTTTCCCAGAGTGTTCACTGGGTTAAGTGTTTATTGAAAAAGGGTCATTGGATCAAAAAAGTTTGGGAAATATTGAGTTTTAAAAAAGCGGGGCATTCTTTACTGCTAAACTTCTCAGGGCCTTTAATAGGCACGTGTGAAGTCTCTAAGGAGGAAGTGGTGGTGGTTATGATGTATAGCTTTTCCACACTAATTTGACCAGAAATACTTTTTTTTCACAAAGTGTCTCCTGGGACCTCTTTTACCCCAGAGTGAGCAGATAGATATTCCCAGTGCTTGTCTGCTAATCTGCTGCAGTAGACTGGGCTAGTTTCATTAGACTCACTTGGACAACTAATCTGCACTACTAAAGTACAGATTCTGGAGTACTGCCTACAGAGATTTCAATTCTGTAGATCTTGATAGGTCCTGGGCGTCTGAAGTTTTTTTTTTTTTTAGCAAGTTTGCTTAGACAAGTTTGGAGACTCCTGAGCTTCACGGGCCCCCAACTTAGACCTCACCCCAGGAGGTGATAATGTGTGTACGTGAGTGGGCATGAGTTACACTATAAGATGAGCATACACTGTATAGGCACATGTGAATAACTAAATGCATGTGTTTTTGTGTATGTAATGCTGTTGGAGTGTGTGAGAGTTTGTAAAATCAAACTCATTGGGGACTTCCTACTCTAGTCCAGAGACCAAATGAAGATGGAGTGAAAAATAAATTTAAAAAGGAATGAAAATGAAAGTCCCATCCCATCTGGTCTTGGAAGCTAAGCAGGGTTGGGCCTGGTTAGTACTTGGATGGGAGACCACCTAGGAAGACCAGGTGCTGTAGGTGTTAAAAAAATAAAAAAGAATGAAAAGAAATGAAGCTGGGATGCTAAGAAGTTAACGACTGAGGGAAGATAAATCAGGAAGGAATGAAAAGAAATAAGGCTAGCTGAAAAGACATCAGGAAGGAAAGAAGTAGGGGTGAAAATTCAGGATAGAATAAAAAGAAATCGGACTTGGGTGCAGAAAAAATCAGGCTGAGGTACAAAGATATTTGGCTACACTCAGTGGGAGACACTGCTCCTCAGACGAATGAGATTAAGGGCAAGGTACTTTCTTGCCTCAGCATCATCTAATAATAGATAAGTAGCTTTCCAGTGAGGCTTCTGTTACCCAAAGAGGCTTACTAGACTAGAGCAAAGAAGACGCTTAAAAAAAAAAAAAAATCAGGACTTAAATGTCCCAAGAGGTAAGTGGGCCAAGATGGGTGTTGAAGAATAATCATCCAGAATTCAATATATACTAAATAGAGTGCTCCTGAGCTGCTTGGAGAATTGGGTGTCTTAACGAGCAAATTGGTTTTAGGGGATCCCGACTAACTCTAAAGAAAAAACAAACCAGTGGCAATATATGAAAGGTAATTATTTACCTCACAGAGGAATGCTTTGCTCTGTTGAAGACCTAAGTGCACTGAGAATGGAAGGCTATTTCCTTCACTCCAAAACTACAGCCAATTTCATACTTAAAGGCGAAACACCAGAAATATTCTCATTAAAGTCAGGAATATGATCGTGATGCCTTGCAGTATTGCTCTGAAAATGCTAGCCAGTGCAGTAAGGCAAGAAAAGCAAGTAGGAGATAGGACTTTCTGAAGGAGATGATGAACTTGAAAACTATGAACACTATTAAGAGAAATCCTGGACATCTAATGAGTATTCCTAGAAAGTGATTATTAAATGAATTAGAACAAATAACTAATAAAAAAGATCTCATTGAGCACTTGTGTGAAGGACATTATGTTAGGCCCTGTGGGAGAGTCACAGGTGAAAAGATTTCCTGCTCTCAGGAACCCCATGGTTTAACTGGGGAGACAAAGCTGCATTCCTGGGCAAAGAACAAATATCGCCCCAGGATCTGTGGTGGTTTAGTCCTGCACTTGTTTATGTGTGGCTGGTCAGTGTTTATTTCAATAGAGTAATGTGGTTGCAGGGAATCAAGGCTGCCAAGAAAAGAGGGGTTTTGAGGGCAGCCCCAAGAAGCTCCCTGGACTGTTGTTAGCTCCTTGGGGCAGGAGCTCTGTAGGTCTTGTTCCCAGTTTTATGTATACACAATGCACGGTGCCTGGTAGACCCTCAGAAAGGACTTGTTGAAGGGAGGAGGGAGGAGAGAGGGAACAGGAAGGTGAGTGTGAGAGAGGTGTGAAGGAAGGAAAGAGGGAAAGAATGTAGGACAGAACAAGTGTGGGAGATGGCGAAGGGCATTTCAAAGATGCCAGTGCAGAGGAGAGGGTGGCCAATAGCTGGAGACAGTGATGGAGAGCACAGGGCTCTGGATAGGAGCGGGAAGCTAGGGCTGGAAGAGCCATGCTGGGCGGGTGGAAGGTGGCCTTGTTCTTGAAGGTGAAGGATGCATGGGGAAAGATGGAAGGGCTTCCAGGCAGGGAGCTTGTTTGGAGAGTGCTGAAGTGGTAATACCAGACCGAATGTGGCCCTCCAGTTTGGAGGCAGGAACAGAGCTGCGGCAGGGTGTTGGGCTAGCTTATGGCATCCTGCCCTGAGCCCAGTGGCTGGGCTGTATGATGAGGCTGTGGCACCCACTTTCTCTCCTGGGAACCTACTGGAGGCGGGCAGGCAGAGACTCAAGCTTTCTCCTAGTGGGCCTCTGAGTGGCTAGCGCATCCCTCCCTCCCCTTCCACAGGCTCCACCATCCTTGCCGAGCGGGGCATCCCATCACTCCCCTGCTCCCCCGCCTCCACGCCAACCTCGCCCAGTGCCCTGGGTAGCCGCCTCTCCGAACCCTTGCTCAGCACATGCAGCTCGGGACCTCTGGGGAGCTCTGCTGGTGGTAAGTGGGCTGGCCCCTCCAGGTCCATGGTGTCTATACCACACCTCCCACCCCGAGCCCTGGCTAAGGAAGCATGCAGCCTCTGTATCGGGGCTGGGACCTTGGAGGAGCTGGAGCAGGCCCACTCAACACTTGTTGGGTGGTAATTTCTGGAGTGTATCCCATCCTGTCCCCAGGCTGGGTACCTTTCTCCAAAGGACTTTTTTAGCACACAGGGAACATCAAAAGATAGCTCAGGAGAGGCCTGCCTTAAAAGATTTTGAGCCCCTTTCCTCCATCCCTTCTCTTTCACTGCTTCATGGACACCCTGGCCTGGTCTGGGAGTTGAGGGGCCAGAATTGGGGCTTCCCAGAGTATAGGAAACCCCTCTCGTGCCCAGGAAATTGAGCCATCAGAGTAAACAGGCAGATCTTGATAAATGGCGGGCGAGAGAAGAAGCCAGGGGGCTCCCTTCCTGTTACCTACGGTGGGATCAGATCAAATCTTCCCCTGACTGGTGTTCCCTCATCCCCAGGGACGGCCCCCAACTCACCCGTGAGCCTGCCTGAGTCACCAGTGACTCCAGGTCCGGGCCAGTGGAGCGACGAGTGCACCATTTGCTATGAGCATGCGGTGGACACGGTCATCTACACATGTGGTCACATGTGCCTCTGCTATGCCTGCGGTCTACGCCTCAAGAAGGCTCTGCACGCCTGCTGCCCCATCTGCCGCCGCCCCATCAAGGACATCATCAAGACCTACCGGAGCTCCTAGCCCGCTGCGGCGCCCTGCCCCGCACCCCATCTCTTCAGACTTGGCTCAGCTCCAGCCAGGGGCAAGCCAGCGGGGCCCCTTCTCTTCTTCGTTTCGGAAACTCTTTTCCCTTCTCCATTAAACATAGGAAACTGAGGTCCCCGAAGATTTGGGGAGAAAGGGGGTAGCAGACAGGGAGGTGGGGAGCAGAAGCAAATCACCTGCCAGAGAGGAGTAGAGTCTATACTCTGCCTTCCTCTCTGCACTTAGCTCTTCCCTACATGCCGAGGGACTAAACTGGGGTCTCAGCCTGTCCTAATCCTTCCCCATCGGGGCAGACTTCTAGGAGGTCCCTCTAGCCCATGTGGTACCTTTGTGAGACTTAGAAAGCATGTACCTTCCTCTGGGCAGATGTGACCCTGAGCCACGGCATGGGGCTTGGCTGGTGGAGTATGGATTGGACTTCAGCCTCCATTTACTCCCTCAGCCAGCGGCCTGTGAGCAGTGCACAACTTGCTCAACAGCAGCTGTGGCCAGGTGGCCCCTGAGCTGCGGCCTTACATTCTGACCTACTCACCTTCTTCCTCTCTACTCTGCCCCTTTGGGCTTGGCAGCCAGTGGAAGGGAGGCCAGTGGATACCTCTTGGCCCAGGCAGACTGCAGCCTCCATGCCATATCCCTATTCCCCTCACCCAGGGTGGGTGGATGGACAGGCTGCATAAGGCTCCAGATTCTGAGTCCCTGGCCCATGCCCTGGCAGATGCGGAGGGCCCCTTCCTGGCCATAGCCTTTCTGCCCCAATCATCTCGCCCCTTGGTGTGGGCTGGAGAGCAGGATCTGTCTTCTGTCGGAGACTCTATAAGAACAGGTTTGTATCTACTCTCTGTGACCTGTCCTGCATCTCAGTGCTGTCCTGGCCTGGCTGACGCTCACAGATGTAGAATCCCTAGGAGAGACCAGGGCCCTAGGTTGGGGCCAGGGAGTTTTCCTGGGATCATACCAGCCTTTTCCTTTATTTTAATTTATTTATTTATTTGGTTTGTGGGTTTTTTTTTGGGGGGGGCGGTGGTTGGTGAGTTCTCATTCCTTAGGCCCCTAGAAATGCTGCCCTGGTGTGCGGGATGCCTGGTGAGAGGGGGCAGCAGAGGGATTCACCCTTCAAAATCTTTCCCAGACTCCAGCCCAAAAGTCCATAGCCAGTTCTACTTACCATGATTTAGAACTCCATAAAAAGGGGCTGAATTGGGAGGCTTCCTGAAAAATTGTGTCCATTTTACAGAGAGGCAGACTAAGCCTCCCTAATGCCCTGGGGCTGGTGGGTCACCAGAGCCACAAAGTGCCCTTCCTTCCTGGGCTAAGAGCAGTTATCATAGCTGGCTCAAATATGTCAGGAGGCCCAGGAGTACCCCCCTCCACAAGGACATAAAATGTTCTGGGAAGGCTGAAGGAGGGGAGCCTAGCTTGGGCCAGGGAACAGAGTTGGGGAGCCTAGTGATAGTCGGGGCAGGGAGCCTGTTCTTAGGAAAGACACTCCACCCCCAGAAAGATGAGGGGACTAGGAGCTGGATCTCAGTACCTCTGGGTCCTGGACTCCTGGTTCTGGGGTGAGGTCCCCCCGCTGTTAGGCTGTAGTCATCTTGCCCTGCCCACCCTGTCTGATGAGCTGTGGGCTGGGGCCAGCTCTTAGAGTCTTGGCCTAGTCTTCCCCAGCCTCCCAGCCCTCTGCCTCAGATGGCTTTTTACGCCCATCAGAGACTGCTTCTCCTTGTGGCTGGCAGAGCATGGAACTGGCAACCAACCAGTTGTGTGGTCTTGGCCAGGTCATAGCCCCTCTGTGCCTCAGCTGCCACCTCTGTGAAATGATTGTTCGGGGAGGGGGCAGTCTTGTGTAAGTCTTCGGAGTTCTTCGGCGAGGGCCTGCTGTGGGGTGGTTGGTGGGACAGCACGGGGGGTCAGGACGCCAAGCCGGGCCTTTGCCTTGCAATGGGCCATTGGGAAGTCACGGTTCCACTAGGAGACTCCCCAATCACTGACCCCAAAGACCCCTTCTGTGAGGGTGGGGTGGGGTGGGGGTGGCCTCATCCAGACAGAGGTTTCATCTCAGAAGCAAGGAAAGGCCCTAAGGGCAGGGGCTGCCTGGCTTGAGGGTGAGGGAGAGGAAGCCATCTGTCCTGTTTTCTGTTAGTGCGGGGTAGTTGCTGCCTCCTTTGTGAACGTGGATCGCTGTGATTGTGAATAAAGGTGATTTCGTACCAGCCTGCGGGCTGTGCTGTACAGTGTGGAGGGCTAGGGAGGTACGGCCATGCACTCAGGCATGTGTGTTGGGGCGGGGGCTGGTGCTGGAGGGTCAGGTGTCCCGAGTAGCGTGGGGCGTCACCAATCAGGGAAGACTCCCTGGAATGGGGGGCTGGAACATGACCTGGGCCTCGGACAATGGCCAGAACGCCAGATGAGCCTTGTAGGTTGAAAGGGGGATGCCCTTTGGTAGCCTCAGGTCCCTGAGTCCGTGAGGAGCAAGGTCTGGGGCAGGAGCAGCGGGAATCCATGAGGTCTGCTCAGCTTCCTCTGTAGGCTGAGCTGGGCCCCAACCTGGCCCACAGGGGTGGGGGTGGCAGCGCCACCTAGGGGCTAATGGAAAGATGACAAGTCAGCGGGGACTGTGCTGAGTTCCTCAGGAACAGGGCCTCCCTAGCCCTTGCTCCAGGCCCACACCCCTGCCCCTGGCTGGGAGCTCAGTTGAGCTCCTATTGCTGAGGCCTATACTAAATGGGTGGTACAGCTGGGCAGAAAAGGAGACCTTTAGAGAAACTTTCTAGATGTGCTGAGTACCTCTGGCTGGCTGCGAAGGTGAGTCTGCCCAAGGGGATCTAGGCACAGTTCAGAATCATGCTGATTTGGTGGGGCGGGGCCCCAAAGGCACAGGAGATGCCTGCCTTCCTGCTCTCTCTCCTGGGAGGTCACTCTGGCTGCCCAGCCTCTGCCTGGTCTTGAATGGCCATGGGCTGCTCCCTACGTCAAGACAGCCCAGTCCTGCTTACTAGAGTCTGAGGGGCCAGCTACGCTGTGGGTCTTTGGCCCCCAGATCTGCATCTAGATCTGCAGCTAGATGTGGGTCTTTGGCCCCCAGATCTGCATCTAGATCTGCAGCTAGATGTGGGTCTTTGGCCCCCACATCTGCATCTCTTTCAAAGCCTTGGCCACTGCACAGAAGGCCTCCCGAAAAGCCAAGGCGGGAAAGGGGGAGGAGCTCGAGTATGATTCTCACCAATGAGGGTGGGAACTTCCCTATCCTCTGCCCCACCATGTCCTCAGAGGGCCCAGGACCCTGCAGTTCATCTTGCACTTGGCATAGTGTGGCTTTTGCCATTCAACTGGATGGGTTTTCTGGTGGCAGAGAGAATTAAGAGGTGATTTTGTTCAGTTAAAAAGGCCAAAAACTTTATTTAATTTTCAGGGAAATACAAGAAGATGCATGTAAACATAAACAAAATACAAAACAAAATAACCCAAATCTTACAGTCCAGAAGCATGCCAAGACAGAATATTTTCTGCAGACCAAAGAGTCCCATCTGAATGATAAAGAACACCTGGAAAGTAGCAGGCCAAGGGCTGGGTCCCTTCCCCAAGGACACTGCATTTTTGTGATGAAAACAATTAAAAAAAAAAAACCTATTAAAAATATTAGAAACATGGAGATAGTTTAGCACCACCATGGATTCTGGAAATTGTTTAGCACTCAGTTTGAACACACTGAATTCAATGTTCTTCAGTTTCTCTGCTAAGTGGGGAACAGGGAACAACTTCCTCCTGACCCTGACAGGGCCTGCTAGGAGCTGGGAGGTGTTAAGTGGATGCCACGAGGAATTCTCCAAAGTTCTGGAGCCCAGAAGTTCTGGAGTCCAGCAGTTCACATGCAACCATGCAGTCCACGAACTCACACTTCAGGGCCCTGCCACTCACGTTTTTCCTGGAAGTCACCTTACTGCAGACTTCTCGGTAACTAGCAGTGAAACCCTTTCCCATCCTGTATCTGGATTTAAAGAAAACCTGTTGCAGAGAACAAGTTGCAGATTCAAGAATGGTGGCTGTTTACCCTCCTTTCTCTGAAATAAACACTTAAGAGCAGTGTGCCTTGTCATAGGCCACTAAAAACGAAAGGGCACATCCATGGATAAGTGTGTGTTGCACCCGATCTTCTAAGCCTCACCAGTGGGCAGGCTCAGCAAACCGAGTAACCACAGGTTTCATCAGAGATACTTGAAAATAACGGGTCGACAGGAGAACCAAACGAGGTTGACTTCCTTCCAGATAAAGCTTGATGGTATCTAGACCCTGGGATTTCAGTTTGGGAGTGGTGGGCCCTTACTACATGACCCATTTGGTCACTAGTCTTCAAGCTATTTGAGAGGCTAGCTCTGGATTGGACAAAGGGAGGTGGGCAAAACCAGTCGGGAACCTGGGAAATGGATGAATAGTCTGGAGCCTGGGCCTCCAAACTCAAAGATCAGTTTGTTGCTGGTGACTTCCTCTCTCCATTAAGTAAAGCAGTGACCATTAAGAACTTGCTGGGGATCCAGCTTGTGACACAGCAAGTAGCTGTTTCCTCCGGCCAGCTTCTTCTATGGCCTAATCTTGGGGCTTTTCCAACCTGCTCTGGCTGGACCCTTGGGTGTTGAATCACTAAATCCCTCCTTACCTGCTCTCTCCTTCCTGAAACACTTAGAATTGATTTCTTCCTTCTTTTTAATAAAGACAAAACTCCAGATTCCAAATCCTCTCTCAGCCTTCTCATACTTTCTTTCCCCTTTCTGCCTAGAAGACATTCTCTTCTGGAAGCTACCTCCCCAGGGAAGGGATGTAAGCCCCAGACACCCCAAACATGCACACACACATCTCGCCAACGTGCCTCTCACTCGCCTCCAACGTGCTCAATCCATCCTTTTGCTTTAAAACAATTCTTTCTCTCTCTCTCTCGCCTCCTGAAGTCCAGCCCCATGAGCCAGGATGGAACTGGGTTAAAGGAGGGACCTTCAGCACAGGGATCCACTCTATAAGGCCACTAAGTTCTAGGACTGGGATGGGAGAGGGGGCTGATTGTCAAGGTCAAGTGCAAACTCAAGATTAAAAAGATAGGATTGGGGAATGGGTATCACATGGTAATTCCAACCTTATAGGCAGGTTGGGATCAAGGCCTTGGAAGATAGAGCCCTCTACCCACTCTATAAGCACCAATGTGCCCAACTCGTGGTATGGGAACTCACGTGCACAGAAAAAAAAAACAGGAGGGAAGCTATAATTGGTGAGGCTGTTTTTCCTGAAATGACCTTTACCATTCTCTGACTATAGAGCTTGAGAACCATGGAGACTGCCCCAAACAGGGATCATTATTTAGGCAAAAAACTCAGTAAGGTCAAAGGGGAACCCTCCACGCTATTCCCATGGAATGTTCAGACAGGGCCCGAAGTCTAGACTAGAGGTGCTGACGTGTATGCACGTGCGGACCTACTGAGTTCACCAGGAGCAAGTTCTCGCCCTGACCAGCCTAGCCTGATCACCCTCAGAAACACAAGAACCGAGGGTCAGCAGCAGTTTCATCATATGGGGATTCCCACAGTGATGATATGCATGGCGACGGGTGGGAGTCAGCCTGCTACACGACACACATGCAGAACACCTCAGTGCTTCCACACCTAGCGGCATCTCTTCTCAGTATCTTCATTTTGGGTCCCGGGACTATGGCCTAGGCTGCTTCTGTTAGATCTGTTAATGCCAGTGTGAAGTTTCCAACTAAATAATAAAATAATTACCAAAAAAAAAAAAAAAAAAAAAGACACATTGCACTCTCCAGCCAGAATTTTGTGTGTGAATAACACACACACTTGCTGTTGCCAGAAGCCGTGAGTCCCGTGGGGCCTGCCCGGTGCCGAGGACTTGTACGATGGAGACAGCTTGCCCAGTATTTTTTTCCCCTCTAACCCTCTGTTATTTAGTTCAAATGGGAAATTATTCACACACACATTTTCTCAACAACACGCAGCCCTCAAAAAAGTGAGGGAATCTTAATTTTTTAGCTATGTGGATGGCTCTCTTTCCAGAGAGCTCTCTGTCAAGACTCTCAAAGATTGGACATAGACGTATACACTCTGAGGAGACACCTACACATGGGTGTACAGTCCTACCCTGGGCATGCAGATCCATATTTGTCCAGAAATTCACCAAACGGAGGGGTTGGAGCAGCAAGCGTACAGTACTGGAGGTGGGGGGCAAAGCCAGCAAAGGTGTGCCTGAGCCCCGAGAGGCAGAGCTGCAAGGGCTTGGACCCAGAGACTTCCTGTCCCGCTGCTTTTTCTACCGGCGCCAAGTTAGGAAGAGGCCGGCTTGCTACCTGTTGTGGGCAGTTCTGTCTGCAGAGATCTGAGTAGGCCCCTCGGAAGCTTCTCCGACACCCTCTGGGGACTGTCGGGGTGTTGAGCAGAGGCGAGGCTCATTCCTCGGGCTGAAGTCATTGAGATGAATGGCTGGCCCAGGCTTAGCACCAAGCCCAGTTGCAGGCTTGTGGGAATCGGTGTCTCACTGGGACATGTAGGGCTCAAGGTACCCACATCCCCTGAAAAGGATCCGGTTACATCTAGGGTTCCTGCCCATTAACTAAACTGAGGTTATATAGTTTTAGAAGGACTCAAACATACATCAAAATGATCATGGTCCAAATATCAGGAGACCGGGGAAGAGAGAGGGCTGCTGGGGGTGACTTTTAAGACAGGTCTTTCTGAGCAGCTGGCTGAAAAACAATGGAAATGAAAACAAGGAACAACAGTTCCTGGATATCCTTGCTCTGCTCCAAGGGCTGGGGCCCTAGGTGGTCAAGAGCCCCATGCCACTTCCCTGAATCCCCTACTTCTGGGTGGATGACAGCCAACAGAAAAGGGGCTGCCCTCTGGCGGGGACCCCTGCCATCTTGCCAGGGAAGGGGGTGAGGGGAGGAGGGGAAAAAGATCGATACCCAGGAGGCCACCTGTCTGTTCCACAGCTCTGACTCCTTGCAGCAGCCGGGCCTCCTCCTATCAAGACTGGGCCACTGGGTCTCCTGCCACTGTCCCAACAAGTCCTGGCATCTCTTTTGATAATATTGCACTTTTCCTGTCTCTCAGATTGTTTTCATTTTTGATTGAGAATGCAAAGTATTTGGAGGGGGGTAGGGGAAGTGAGTAACCTTAAAGAAATAATATATTAGTTAAATACAAAAACAGGAAAAGTAGGGGTTACTTTTTTTCCTTAAAAACAAAACAAACTACCAAACCAAGATCTAAACTTAAATAGTTCTACGCCTATTCTGCAAATACTAGTAATATGAAAATAATGCTTAACCGAAATTCCCTTGTTTTTTTTTTTTTCCCTTAGATGATAAGAGTAGTAACATGCTTTGCTGAGGAAAGCGATGGATAAATGCCACTAAAATATGCTGCTCTAACATCTGAAAGTGATTAAAACAATTCTATATAATGCCTTCGTCAAGATGTAGAACTGAGGAGGAAGAAAGAGAAGCTGTGGGGGCCACGCTGGGGCCGGAAGGCCAGAGGGCTGGCAAAACAGGGCTTGGCCACAGCTAGGAGGAGATGGCACACCTGCTGTTCAGGGTTACCTCTTCCAGCTCCCTCTGGTTGCCCCCGTGGTCCCTTGGCCTAGTGGGAACATGGCAGGGCCAGGGAGCCCCGCCAGGCCCGCTGTTATAAAGTGGGAGAGAGATGAAGACATTTTTTTCCCCTCGTAATAAAAGTCTTTCAACGGAAAGAAAAAGCACCAATGATGCATCTTCGGGCATTATATAAACCTCAATAATGACCTCAGAAGGGCTCATTACGATTAAAGTTGCAGTATACAGCCATACAATGTCATTTCACATTTTCAATCGCAACTGATGGAAAACTAGGTTTGGACACTGCTGAGATTTCATTTTTCTTTTTTCCTTTTTTAGTTCGATCTGGTTTTCCTCCAGATGGGTCAGAGCCACAGGCCCCTCCCTCCTCCACCTGCTGCCAGCAGTACCCTCCAGCATCACAAAGCAGCTCAGTAGCTCTAGGGAAAGGCCCTCTTGCCCTGGGTAGGGCTAGGAGTCCAGGAGCACAAGGCCTGGCCATGTCTGAGAGGGAATGGCAGGCACCCTTTTTGCTTCAAGTATTAATATTCTCTTTCGGTTTGCAGGTTTTGTGCTGTGCTGTGAATTAAGGGGTGATGGTGAGGGGCGAGGTGGGGCATGGCAATCCCTGTTCACGGCCCAAATCTACACGCTGTCACCAGGTGGCAGCATTCCCCACTTTTCCTGGATGCCTGAGCAACTCCCAACCATCCTTAGGGCTGGATGTCACAATGTAAACATGATGACCACACAATAAACTACATTAGGGGTAGGGAGGAGTGCAGGGATTGATGCAACGGGGAGGTCGGCCATTAAACCACCTACGTGATTTTGGGGAAGTCATTTCCTATCCCTGGGCAGCAGTAACAGGAGGGAATGGGATGAAGTGACCTTCGAGGTCACTTTTAACGACTCTATCACTTAGAGCACTGGGGATCAAGGAGAGAGGGTCCTTGTGGGAGCTGGAGGGACGTGGGTCTTGTGGGTAGTAGAGAGCCCCCTGGGGCAGTGCAGACAGGGAAGAAGGGCAGGGAAAGGCAGGCTCTGGGGAGCACTGTGGTCCAGTCCAACTGAGATGCTCTGTGCTTGGCAGATGTGTCCTGCACTCCTTTCTGGCCTGGCTGGCACGTTATTGATTGAACTGGCTCAGTGCAGACATTTGAGGAGGGAGGCCGCTGGGGCCCTCCCCCTGGAAGATAGCTACGTGGAAGGTCCTTTAACCCGACAGTCACTCTACGTTTAAATTTTATTTTAAATAATCATAAATTACTTTTTTTTCTTTTAATAAATATGTGCTGCTTAAAATGAGAAAAGTATATACTGCATCTTTAAGTAATGCACTTTGCTCTCTGGGTTTCTTTCCATTTCACCTTATTAAAGTGCATTAATTAAAAAATAATGAACCACTTCTTTATCATTATTGTTCAAATAAGTCCAAATAATATTAATATGAAGACACTAAATCACTACCATTAGTACTGCAATCTAGCAGATTAACTCAACATCCTGCTCTATTTAATACTGTCCAGCAGAAGAAAATAACTAATTTCAATTTTAAACAAACTCACAAAACAAAAGGAAACAATATCTCACCACGGCCCTTCAATAAAGAACGTGAGCAGTTTGCTGTAGCTGCCAGGCATCAGTGTATGGTGAGGGAGGAGGGCTGGGGAACATCCCCAAGCAAGGCCTCGGGGCTGGGGGCGGGAGGTGGGGGGAGGATGGGATATTGAAGGCACAAGACCCTGGGGCCCGTGCTGATCTCCAGGCAACATATACTGCCGGGCGGGCGGGGAGCAGGGGTGGAGGGAGGGCCTTTCCTCCTCTGTAGAAAACACCAATGTAGTCCAGGGTTCTGGCAGCGGAATCGGTGGCTGTGAAGCCTGATCTGTCCCAAAATCAAAGGCACGCGTGGAAATCCACTCCCAGCAAAACGTGAGTCCTTGGAAAGCCGCTCTGGCTTCTAAAGGGTCCCCTCTGAAACGTCCAACGACTGAAAGACACAGCCCAAAGTCGATAGGGACTTTATTGCCTTGCTCCTCTCTTCACGGGGGCACTGCCTCTTGGGAAGGCCAGGTCAGGTCCCGGCCTGGGGTCTTCCATCTTCTCGGGCACCTGTGGCATTGCTTGTAGGCTGGGGGGCAACTGGTGGTGTTTGCTCCAGTCTGGCCCAGGGGCCCGGCTGGGGTCGCCTCAGCCCGGTGTGGCGGTGATAGCCACTTCTCCACAGTTCGCATGTGAGGCTTTCGGTCCTGCTCAGGAGAGAGACCGTATGCAGAATGGCAGTCGCCCAGCAGCCCAAGAGCTGCCTTCTCTCCTGAACAAGACCCTCCTCCCTCCTGGGGATGGGCAGGAACCAGAAGAGCGATGTCTCTGCTTCGCTGTGTCTGGGAGGCGGGGCTTCTCCAGCCCCCAGTCTCTCCGGCAAATACCGTGCTGCTTACTGTCCACACGGTGGAAACCAAATGAAATGACTGGCTTGTGGAGAGGAAGCATGTGAAGCGCAAACGACAACTTCCCTTCTCAAAAGGGTACGACAGAAAAATCCCCTCCGCTGCCCATCCCATCCCCCGTGAGGCTGACCACCCTTAGCGCCCCCCAAACCCCTAAAATACGACCAAAACCCAATGCCCAACATAGAAGCCCCCAATTAATAAACCTCTCCCAAAACATGCAAAGGAACTGCCCACCAGAAATATCCAAAAATAAAGTCTGTGCAGACTGTGAAAACATCCACGGCTTCGCCCACCCTCTCTGTAAACTCAGGCTGGTGGTCCTCCACAGGCGCCCTGGGCAGCGGGCGGCACGGGCTCCCTTCTCAAGGCCAGTGACGGCTAAGAAAGGTGGTCCTTGCCGGCACCTGGGGAACTGCTTTTTCAACTAACAGATACTGACAGTGGCCTGGCCCAGGGACAGGCTGAGCACAAAAGAGGTGCCTCCAAGCCCCCGAGCCAGCAGTATCTTCTGCCACATCGCCCATTCTGGGTGGTGGCAATCCCTGGGAAACCAGCACGATTCACGATTACAGATGAGGACAATACAAGGGCCATCTCCGGGGCAAGATGCCAGCACCTGGAACCAGGCTAGGCTGGGGCAGGGCGCGAGAGGCCCCTACAACCAAATCTTTTCCAGATTTGCAGCCAAGGCACAACTGGGGTTTTTTACATGGCCTGTCCCAATGGCACCAAAGCAAAGTTGATCAGCAAAGTCACCAAGGTACACGCGTAGGGCTCAGTTGTATCACCTCTGGTCCCAGGCCTCCCCTGCCTATTCCCTCCCTTCCCTGCACAATGTCGGCCCCCACCAGACCCTGCCTTCCAGCTGGGGGACAGCCCGGAGGGGAGCATCCTTGAGGGCACACATTCTGCAGAGTTTAACGCTGTCTTCCCCCCACCCCGCACCCATTTTCCCCTTCCCTGTTGTCTGCATCTCACCATTCATCCACACTTGGGCTGGAAGGACCCAGGCCCCCAGTTAGTTCTTTTTCTCCAGGTAGTTGGAGGGCACCCAGCCTTTGAAGGGCTTCACCCCGTCCAGGATCTGGCAGTACCACCAGCCATTGGGGTTCCTCTCCAGGACCTCCATGGACACGCCCTCCTGGAAGCCCGCCGTCTCCTCGTCCCCCTCGTAGTCTGCGATCGAGACATACACGTCTTTGAGGTTGTTGTGGATGAACTGGGATTTCTCAATGGGCTTGGGGCGCACGGGGGACACAGGGATACCGTTGCGCTGGGCGGGCAGCAGAGGCGCGTCCGAGCCCTGGCTGGCGGCCCGTTCGGCCAAGCGGCCCTTGGCCTCTGCGGCAGCCGAGCGGGCGGTGCTGAAGGAGGAGTTCCGGCGGACACCCCGGAGGCTGTCGGTGGCTGTCAGTGACTCATTCCTCCGGAGGGCGCAGGACAGGTTGTTGTCCTTGGGTGGCGGGGACACGAACACCGACTGGGGCCTCACTGCCACCTGCCGCACACCATTCCTCATCTTCACTGCCCCGGCCCCCGAGGTCTTGCCGAAGCCGCCGGGGGGCTTGGAGGGGATGGGGGGCGTGGCCCTCTTGCTCTGGTTGACGGTGTTCAGCGCTTGGACCCGCTTCTCGATCTTCTCCAGGCTGTCTGACTTGCCCTCGTGCTGCTTGCTCTTGGCAGTTACCGCATCTGGTTCTTTGCCAGAGGGGTCGGGAGGCTCGTTCTCACCCAGCACCAAGTAGTGGGAGGGGGCCCAGCCCTCCAGCCCCCCAAACCGCACGTACCACCAGCCGCCTTCCTGCTTCTCGAGCACCTGCACCTCCACGCCTGCGGGGAAGCTGATCTCTGAGTCCTGGACCTTCTGATAGGCACTACACGTCATGTAGGAGGTGGCCTGCCCTTCCCGTCCCTTTTTGCTGGGACATGGGGGTGTGGCAGCTGGGAGGGTGATGACGTCCGCTGAGCCTCTCCTAGACCCCTCGTTGGGACCCTCGGAGGCCGTCTGAGGGGGCAGCTCTGAATCCTCACTCTTGGAGCCCTTAAGACCTCCGCGGAGCTGGCCCGTGGGTCTCAGCTGGCGCCGTAAAGTGCTGATGTCCATCTTCTCTTGACTCTGGGACTCTGCGCGGTTCAAGAATGGCTTGGGCCGGACCGATGGCTTGGCCCGGGCACAGGAGGTCAGCCCGGCCTTCAGGTCAGTGTCCTTCTTTGCCCCGACCTTGGGAGTGCCACGGATGCCTGCGTCCGAGGCAGATCGGGGCTTCAGGTCACCACTGTGCTTGGACAAGGAGGAAGAAGAGGAGGATGAGGAGCAGGTGGTGTTGATGGTGATGGACGAGGAAAAGGAGGCTGAGGAATGGTTCTTCCCCAATTCTGCCTGGGCGTTCTTCTCTGCCTTGAGCTTTAGGAGTGATGATGATTTGGGGGACCCCGATTTGGGAGAATTTTTCCTAGCAAGGGACAGTGGGGAGCCCCCTGGGGAGTCACTGTCCCGGGAGGAGCGTCTGGCTGACAGGGTGTCCTCTGCACATGGCCGGAAGCCCTCATTCTCATAGATGGTCTCCTCTTCTGGGGCCACATCCTCTGAGGACCCACCTACCTTGAAGCGGGCCCTTTGCAGGGAGGAGGCGGGTGAGGGCCTGTGGGGCTGGGCAGGCCGCCGGTCACCTGAGCCACTGTCCTCTGTGGGCTCCTCACTCAGCTCTGGCTCTGAGTCGAAGCCAAAGGCAGGGATGTCATACTCAGGCTCCTCGTACTTGAGCTTCAGCGGGGAGTCCTGGTTCTCATTAGTGCCCGCTGGACCCTCCTCAGTCTCCTTGGGCTTGCTGGGGGGTGCTGGTGGCGGTACCTTGGGCCGGGTCAGAGTACTTGTACGGCGGCTCAGGTTGGGCTTCTTGCGCTTATCGATGTAGGATGCGGGGGCCCAGCCCTCCTTCTCACCGATCTGCACGTACCACCAGCCGCCCGAGTTCTTGTCGATGACCTAGGGGGGTAACGGATGGACAGGCCAGTGAGTTGGGAGGACTGCTGGGACCCTGTGATGTGCCAGGCAAGGAGGTTCATACTTTGGCTCTAGGAGATAAGTCCATCTTACAGATGACCAAACTGAGCCACCGAGTAAGTGACCCAGGACTCAGTGTAGTAAGTGATGGGTGCTAGAATGCAAACCCAGGTCTCTATCATCTCTGGGTAGGGGGGCTCCCATTCTCTAAGTCTCTCTTCCCTGGTCCTTCAAGTCTCTGTCAATATCCTGGTTGAGTTGGCCTCCTCTACAGAACTTCTCCTCTCCCTGGGCTACTGCATTTAGAAAATATATTGTTCCCAGTCCCTACAAAATCCAGCTCTCCAAGGACTCATGCATAAAAAAACTACCATTCCCCTGCTCCCCGTCCTCCTCTCATCTCCAATATTACTAAGTCCTCCCTTGGTGACCCTGGAAAATATTCTCATGTCAGAGAGAATGGGAAGATGCAGGCGAGTTGAACTGGGAGGTATGGCCTGAGGCCAGAGCCTCCCTACAAAGCACCTCCTTGCTGTCCCCACTGCCTGTGGTCCTTTCACTCATGTGAAATTCCACTGAAATCCCACTAGCTGAAAAGATTTCTTTGGGTTAAATGGTTTCCTGTGGGAAGGGTGCGGGCATTCAGTCATTTCTATGTTAGTATAAACTAGTTCAAAGAGTTTCTTAACTGCTATTTAAAATTGGCTAAAGGCCGGCAATGTGGTTGTTGGTTCATTTGGATTGGGGAAGATAATTTTGGATTGTGTAGCACTCCTGGAGGAAGAGGTCTCAGGGATGGGGAGGGAAAGCACGTAAACACTGGCACTGGGGGAAGAGGGGCAAGGAAGGGAGAGAGGATAGAGACTGCCAAAGACAAGCTCTGCCTAAGACTAGCCCTCTGCAACCCCACCCCAAAAGAAAGAGTTTTCTCCTTCCTTCAGCCCTATCTTCTATCCTTCACCCTTCCTACCCTGTATCTAAAACTCAAGCTCAGGTAGATCCTAAGATCTAACAG
>NW_011888870.1:5967018-5969157 GCF_000151845.1 Pteropus vampyrus | reverse complement strand
AGGTGTTAGAACAAAACAATTTTTGAGAAAAGGTATGCGTGTATGGTAGACGAGGGAGGGGGAGGTAGCTGTGGTGCAGCAGGAAGACCTCGAAAGACCTCTTGCAGCTGGGCACATGTGGGCTCCAATCCCAGCTCAGCAATTCACCAGCTGTGTGGCCTTGGGCAAGGCCCTTGATCTCTCTGAGCCTCAGTTTCCTCTTCTATAAAATGGAATAGCAAGGTCATTAGAATTACTGAGATAATGTACTAACTTCTGGCGCAGCCAGGGGCACAGGAAGATCTCCGAAAATAGAAGCCAAAACTGAGCACTCCCCTTGAAACACCACCCTATCCCCTGAACCTTCTTTGTCCTTCAAGGCTCAGCATGCTCTAATCCAGCCAGTCGCAGCCCAGCTGCCTCAGGTCCGAGGGAGTAAAAGGCAGGAGGAAATTGGTTTTGATGGACTGGGTCTGATTCGGTCAACTGTCCTTGCCCTGGTGCCTGGCCTTGCAGCAGTGCATGTGAGCAGATGTGGCCCAGGCCTCAGCCCAGGACCCCTGGCCAGGTGAGAGTTAGCCGGGCCTAGCTGGAAATAGCAGTCCTGCCTCAGCAAGCCCCGCATTTGCTAAGTGTGGAAGGAATTACCCCACTCTTGCCAAAATCAAGTCTGCCTGAACATAATTAGCTAGGGCTGAGAAAGATGGGAGGAAAGAACTCGCTGTTGAGTTGTGTAAAATGCTAGGGGAAAACGAGATAGAAACTCCACTAGGGGCTGGTGGAGGGCAAAGATGGTCTCATTTCTAGGGCCAAATCTCCAATAATCCTGTTTACCGAAGGCCCACTCTTCCAGGGCCTGCTGCTATCCCTCTCTCTGGGGCAGACATCACTGATCGCGGTAACTCTTGCTGTTAGTCCAGATATGACTTTAGAAACATTTTTCCACGTGGTACAGCAGGTAGTCCCTCCAACAGTCACAACCGGCACAGGAAATAGAAACTTGATTGCCAGCCCTCAGCACACATTGTCTCATTTCATCCTTATGACAGCCTTAGGAGATGACTGGTACCATAGCCATTTTATGGATAAGGAAACAGAGGCTTGTGGAGGGGAAGCGACTAGCCCGGAAGTTGCTATTTCTAAGTGTCAGAAGTGGAATAGGAATCCATGCCCAGTAGGCTTGAAGCCCCATTTCTTTCTACCGCATCCCACTGCCCCCTGATGACAGGTCTCTGTCCCAGGGCTCTTGGCCTGCCACCAGCATCACTGCTGGCCCAAGCCCAGCACCCTGAGTGAACACTGGCTTCCTTGACAGTCTGGATACCAGGAAACCCCACCTAAAGGAGCCAGGGAGCCCAGCAGCATTGAGCCTCTTTAAGCTTCAGCATAGTCCAGTCCTGGCCACTGACCCCGCTACTGTAGGGGAGTCACTGGTCTGCCCTCTGCCCTCCCAGGCTCTGGCATGCATCACTTCTATCGGGCATTCCCAAGTAAGCAAGGCAAAGCTAAAAAGCTTCCAGACTCACATGGATGGCAGCCCCATTTCCAGCCCTTGGTAATGCCCCATCCGGACACTCTTGTTGGCCAGTCTAAATGTTTATGTCTGCCAGTGCAGTGGCTGGGATGGATTTATTTAGCTTTGGAGTGCACAGTGTTTTTGATTATAAACTGTTTGGCTAGGCCTCCAGAAAGGTAAGTTTCCGCAGGCTTTCCTCTCTGCCCCCTGCCCCGCAAAGCTGGAAGCCCCAGGCGGGCCCTGGGAAACCTCTGGACCAATAGGCTTTTCGATGAGGCGGCAAGTTAACTGGAGCTGCTACAGTGCATCCCCAGAAAAGGAACGAAACAGGGAGAAGAAATTCAGCACACATACCAGGCTGGATTCTCTGCGAGGTGGAGGCCTTGTCCTTAGGTTCGGGGAGCCTAGAAGAAGAAACATGGCTTAAAAAATCCCAGCCAGACACTGGACAACAGTGCTTGTACCTGCCTTTCCTAGGTGTGACTGCCTCCTGATCTTGGGAGGTTCCTGCTTTTGTCCTGCATTTATGAAGGACCCATGCTCTGTCACTTCAGGCACTGTACTCGGGCTTCCTTGGTGGGAAACCACAGGCCTTGAAGCTTCCATGGGCCCTCTGAAATAATGTGCACATTGCAAAATGTACA
>NW_011888870.1:5964375-5966968 GCF_000151845.1 Pteropus vampyrus | reverse complement strand
ACCTTGAAGCGGGCCCTTTGCAGGGAGGAGGCGGGTGAGGGCCTGTGGGGCTGGGCAGGCCGCCGGTCACCTGAGCCACTGTCCTCTGTGGGCTCCTCACTCAGCTCTGGCTCTGAGTCGAAGCCAAAGGCAGGGATGTCATACTCAGGCTCCTCGTACTTGAGCTTCAGCGGGGAGTCCTGGTTCTCATTAGTGCCCGCTGGACCCTCCTCAGTCTCCTTGGGCTTGCTGGGGGGTGCTGGTGGCGGTACCTTGGGCCGGGTCAGAGTACTTGTACGGCGGCTCAGGTTGGGCTTCTTGCGCTTATCGATGTAGGATGCGGGGGCCCAGCCCTCCTTCTCACCGATCTGCACGTACCACCAGCCGCCCGAGTTCTTGTCGATGACCTAGGGGGGTAACGGATGGACAGGCCAGTGAGTTGGGAGGACTGCTGGGACCCTGTGATGTGCCAGGCAAGGAGGTTCATACTTTGGCTCTAGGAGATAAGTCCATCTTACAGATGACCAAACTGAGCCACCGAGTAAGTGACCCAGGACTCAGTGTAGTAAGTGATGGGTGCTAGAATGCAAACCCAGGTCTCTATCATCTCTGGGTAGGGGGGCTCCCATTCTCTAAGTCTCTCTTCCCTGGTCCTTCAAGTCTCTGTCAATATCCTGGTTGAGTTGGCCTCCTCTACAGAACTTCTCCTCTCCCTGGGCTACTGCATTTAGAAAATATATTGTTCCCAGTCCCTACAAAATCCAGCTCTCCAAGGACTCATGCATAAAAAAACTACCATTCCCCTGCTCCCCGTCCTCCTCTCATCTCCAATATTACTAAGTCCTCCCTTGGTGACCCTGGAAAATATTCTCATGTCAGAGAGAATGGGAAGATGCAGGCGAGTTGAACTGGGAGGTATGGCCTGAGGCCAGAGCCTCCCTACAAAGCACCTCCTTGCTGTCCCCACTGCCTGTGGTCCTTTCACTCATGTGAAATTCCACTGAAATCCCACTAGCTGAAAAGATTTCTTTGGGTTAAATGGTTTCCTGTGGGAAGGGTGCGGGCATTCAGTCATTTCTATGTTAGTATAAACTAGTTCAAAGAGTTTCTTAACTGCTATTTAAAATTGGCTAAAGGCCGGCAATGTGGTTGTTGGTTCATTTGGATTGGGGAAGATAATTTTGGATTGTGTAGCACTCCTGGAGGAAGAGGTCTCAGGGATGGGGAGGGAAAGCACGTAAACACTGGCACTGGGGGAAGAGGGGCAAGGAAGGGAGAGAGGATAGAGACTGCCAAAGACAAGCTCTGCCTAAGACTAGCCCTCTGCAACCCCACCCAAAAAGAAAGAGTTTTCTCCTTCCTTCAGCCCTATCTTCTATCCTTCACCCTTCCTACCCTGTATCTAAAACTCAAGCTCAGGTAGATCCTAAGATCTAACAGTTCTATTACACTACAAGCTTTGTAGGCTCTTCCAGAAACCTAAGCACCACTGAGAGAATGATTTCTCTTGGAAATTTAGTTCCAGGTTCCAGACATGTGCTTTAAAACATTCACATTAGGCATATCACCTCTTCAATAGGCAGAGACTGCCCAGTTAATCTGAAAGTTTCACATGAATTAATTGGATGTTACTCCATTACTACACAAAGCCACTCAACAGAAGACAACAGAGTCACAGATCTCTGTCCCCTGAAATGCCATGTTCAGTGCCGGCCGCAAAGTAGTTTCATAAATGCTAGGAGGCAGGCCGGGAGGGAGCGTCCTAGGGCATACTACCTCATTTTGCGGAGAGAAAAAAATCAAAGCCTGTGGGGAGAAGCAACTGCATCAAACACCAGAGGGGCCCCGGTGTGGATGTGCCCAGAACCTGGGTCCCTGGTATTTAACTTCAGTAGCCTGGACCACATTTTCCCAACAACAGTACTTCCTAACGTGTTAGCCCCCAAGGTGCTCCCCCAAGGAGAGAAACTTTGCCCGGGCCAAACGGGTCTGGGCAATGCTGCCTATTCTAGTCCTTTTCGAGCTTCGCCGCGATGTCTCCATACCATAGTCCCTGAGAAGTTCTACAATTAGAACAACGAAACTGGTTGGATTTTGTTTAATCCACTGTTTTCAGACTCCTTAGACCACAGAAGCCTTGTCTCGAGGCACCGCCATCGCGGCCTCCTGCAATACACTTCGAGCAGTGCCGCTGTGGAGGAAGCGCTGTGAGCCGTGCGGAGAGACCCTAGTCCTGGGTTCCAGTCCTGACTGCGGCACTTGCTAGCTTTACGGGTCTTGTTTCTGTACCTTTCCTGTCGGCTTCTCAGGAACGTTGCCAGCAAGACGTAACAGGGAAATGCGGCAGGTCTTTGACCAGAATCAAAACCCTCAGCCTCATGGCCCAAGGCTCACCTCTGCCTTCTGTCCACCCCGAAAGCTGATCCCATCAGAGATGCATGACTGGAATTCAGCAATGGTGTAGTACTCCACCTCAACAGAAGGGGGCTCTGGTGGCTTCGGCAGCTGGAACCCCTAAGGTAGAGAGGGACTCAGTGAGGAAAACCCACCTGATAAGAATGGAAGGGCAGTGAATGTGGTGTTTACACCAGCTGGACAACAGTTGACCTGACGA
>NW_011888870.1:5952742-5963055 GCF_000151845.1 Pteropus vampyrus | reverse complement strand
CCAGGGCCTGCTGCTATCCCTCTCTCTGGGGCAGACATCACTGATCGCGGTAACTCTTGCTGTTAGTCCAGATATGACTTTAGAAACATTTTTCCACGTGGTACAGCAGGTAGTCCCTCCAACAGTCACAACCGGCACAGGAAATAGAAACTTGATTGCCAGCCCTCAGCACACATTGTCTCATTTCATCCTTATGACAGCCTTAGGAGATGATTGGTACCATAGCCATTTTATGGATAAGGAAACAGAGGCTTGTGGAGGGTAAGCGACTAGCCCGGAAGTTGCTATTTCTAAGTGTCAGAAGTGGAATAGGAATCCATGCCCAGTAGGCTTGAAGCCCCATTTCTTTCTACCGCATCCCACTGCCCCCTGATGACAGGTCTCTGTCCCAGGGCTCTTGGCCTGCCACCAGCATCACTGCTGGCCCAAGCCCAGCACCCTGAGTGAACACTGGCTTCCTTGACAGTCTGGATACCAGGAAACCCCACCTAAAGGAGCCAGGGAGCCCAGCAGCATTGAGCCTCTTTAAGCTTCAGCATAGTCCAGTCCTGGCCACTGACCCCGCTACTGTAGGGGAGTCACTGGTCTGCCCTCTGCCCTCCCAGGCTCTGGCATGCATCACTTCTATCGGGCATTCCCAAGTAAGCAAGGCAAAGCTAAAAAGCTTCCAGACTCACATGGATGGCAGCCCCATTTCCAGCCCTTGGTAATGCCCCATCCGGACACTCTTGTTGGCCAGTCTAAATGTTTATGTCTGCCAGTGCAGTGGCTGGGATGGATTTATTTAGCTTTGGAGTGCACAGTGTTTTTGATTATAAACTGTTTGGCTAGGCCTCCAGAAAGGTAAGTTTCCGCAGGCTTTCCTCTCTGCCCCCTGCCCCGCAAAGCTGGAAGCCCCAGGCGGGCCCTGGGAAACCTCTGGACCAATAGGCTTTTCGATGAGGCAGCAAGTTAACTGGAGCTGCTACAGTGCATCCCCAGAAAAGGAACGAAACAGGGAGAAGAAATTCAGCACACATACCAGGCTGGATTCTCTGCGAGGTGGAGGCCTTGTCCTTAGGTTCGGGGAGCCTAGAAGAAGAAACATGGCTTAAAAAATCCCAGCCAGACACTGGACAACAGTGCTTGTACCTGCCTTTCCTAGGTGTGACTGCCTCCTGATCCTGGGAGGTTCCTGCTTTTGTCCTGCATTTATGAAGGACCCATGCTCTGTCACTTCAGGCACTGTACTCGGGCTTCCTTGGTGGGAAACCACAGGCCTTGAAGCTTCCATGGGCCCTCTGAAATAATGTGCACATTGCAAAATGTACAAACACAAAGGAGGCATTTTTCAGCAGGAAGGGTAGATGGCTTTATCAGATGTTCAAAGTTAGCAAAGACTGGGTATATTCTGTGCTCACTACTACTAAATTCTTAGAAGCTAGCACAATTCTAGGAAAGAGGAGGTGCCCCCAAAACATTTCCCAACTGACCGCCTAAAAGGTTTCAAGCACAGGGCTAACTGAACTAAGTTCAGAATTAAATGAAAAAAATGGCTTTCTTCCAGATTTTAAGGCTGGCTGGACACAAATAGAAGCCGGTCTCTCATAATAGAGAATCGTTTAGCCCTCGGCTGAAGACACTGAGCCAGAGATGTGCAGAGACTAGGGGGACGCCGGACAGCTGTGTTTCTCCTCTAAGACCGAAGAAGATTTCTGAAGGGTGCCCCTTCAAACTATGCTTGTGGGGAGAGGAAAAGCCAACCTGTCCACATCTTTTAGGTTTCCAGTAACTGGCGGAAGGTGATCAGGAAGGGGCGTAAAACCCAGAAAGATGTTCCTGTATCGGCAAAGCAGCTTTGCATCTACGGCTCACATTTCATGGCCCGGACTATACTTTTCTGCAAAGTGAGCATTCCTGGCTCTCCACTAGAGAGGGAGGGAAGGCTTCCTTTCAGCTTATATAGTCGTGTAATTTATCTTCAGTGCAGGAGCTGGGAGGAACTGCCTTGCCCACTCCTGTGATTAGCATGTGACAAATTGACGGAGTGAGGCTGGGGTATGGGTCAGTCTGTTATCTCAGAAATAAAATGATATGGGTGTCCTGCACACCCCTTGCTCCCTTTGCACCCCATGCACACTCTACACATTGCTTTGCACTGAGAACCCGGGGCTCAGCCAGGCTCTTACTGATCTGGGCCCTCTGGGGGGCGATCCTGGCCACAGCTGGAGGGCCCTGGGCCAGCTTGGATATGGTCCTCTCAGGGACCCCCAGGGCGCTGCCATTGGAGGCGTTGCAGAGGATGGGCAGGCTGATCTCCTTCTTGGCGATGGGGGCCTCTGGGCCCTCGCCTTCGCCCGGCAGGGTCTCCTTGTCCCCCGATGCCTTCTTGTTCAGCAGGTTGCTGATCTCCATGATGTTCCCTATGATCTCCACTGGGCCAGCCAGGTTCTTCTTCCGTGCTGGCAGGTCATCCTTGGCTTTCTTCAGGTAGGATGCTGGTGCCCAGCCTTCTTTGCCCAGGTATCTATGGGGGAGGAGTGGGACATGGGTCATTAGAGCACTGAGGCCTGACTCCCAGACCCAAGCTCCATTTGGCCTTGCCCGGCTAAGCCTTCTATTCTGTGTTCTACAAGACACTTGGCAATCCCACAGTGGAGAGAAGTGGAACTGAGGGCAGGTAGAAGAGACACCCAGAACACCATTTTTTCCTCTCTTTCTCCTTGTTCTTTGCTTGATTCTTCTTGGTGTGGGTTCTCAAACTCTGCAAAGTCAGGCAGACACGGGACCTTCAGGTCAGACGATTCCTCAAATTTTGGGCTGCCCAAAAGGTAAATTTCATAACAGCCTGCTACCTCACAATCACTAGAACACAATTCTAGAGATAAGAAATGAGAAAGTATCTAGAACTAAATGCCCGATTGTCAGAGAGGCGAAGAGGTAGCCCAGGTGAGTTAGGAAACTCGAGTTATGGTCTACGGTACCTTGGACAAGTCCCTACCCTGGAGCTCTCATGTTTTTCTCTTCTGCAAAATGCAGGGATAATGTAGCTGCAAAATTTTATGCAGAAGGACAGACACAGTGAAACCAACTAGGAAGACGTCTATAAAGAAGAATGACTGAGTGGGCAAAGTGTAGGTACTGTGCAGAGATGGCAGACAGATGGAGTCCACAAACAGAGCAGCGCTGGAGGGGACATTTCAAATCAGTGAGGTAAGGATGGACTATTCAGTGAGTGATTTGGGGGTGACTGATTATCCAGTTAGGAAGCACAAGTGGGACCCTGGCCTTACCGTGTATAGCAAAATAAAAAATGCAAGTTGTGAATATTTTTGCCAATCTTGGGGGTTGAGAAAACCTTCCTAAACGGGATTCCAAAAGCTGAAACCATAAATGGAAAGACTAAAGCACATGACTGGATAAAACTTTAAAACCTTTGGTATGGCCAAACAAAAACAAAATGAAACAAACAAAATGAAAACAAAACTAGAAACCTATAAACAAGAAAAAAAAGCATGTGACAGGGATGACTTAATTTTCGGTGATTTGATGACTTCTGAAAACAAGCTTTTCCCTTTTTCCCCCATGGTGTTGAGCTTCTACCCAGACCCACTGGGAGCTCAGCTCCTAGTCCAGCAGTTGTCAGTGCCCCTAAGTCTGTTTTGCAATGTCCCTGTGTGCTCCCTGGACACATCTGGCTCTTTGGAATGACTCCCCCATGCCAGATGTCTGACAATACCCCCTCCTCTATCTCCCCAATCTGACCTTGTTCTTGGGTATTCATTAGGTGGAAGAAAAAGAAATGCAAAAGTTAAAGTTTTTGTCAACTTTGCTGGAAAGGTCAGGTAGGAGGTGGCTTCTATCATAGGAACATGTAGGCAGGCTAACTGAAGCTCACCCATCTGGCCCCCTCTTTGGGTCTTTCAAGGCAGATATCAGTGAACAAATGGATAGAAATCAGGACGCTGGCAGAGAGAAGCATAGAATTTCAAGGGTGGATGGAAACAACTAGTTGAGATGCCTAATCTTACATATGAGGCGACAACCAAGACTCGGAAAAGCAAGCAAGTAGCAGAGTCACAGAGAGAGCAGGTGAAAGCATCAGGCCCAGAAGCTGGTGCTCCTGTATCTCGGAGAAAAGATGCAAGGTACCTGCTGGCTGTTGCAGGTGCTTTTCTATGAGAACGGTGTGGAGAGATGGGGAGTGGGGTCTCATGGGAGTGACAGTCAGGCCAGCTCATTGCCCTGAGTGCTCCCATTTCAAACCCCATGTGTTCCTTCAGTGTTACATGGATAAAATTAGATTCCAGGCAGAGAGATGCAAGGGAATCAGGAGCGGCTGTGTGTCTGGGTCCAACTCTGCTCACATCTGCTTTCCAGCTCTGGAACATGGAATGACTCCAGAGGGAAGCAAATTGGAAAAGGAGAGATGGAGAGAGAGAGGGTGTGTGTGTGTGTATGTGTGTGTGTGTGTGTGTGCCCGCGCGTGTGCGCGTGCGTGTGCGTGTGTGTGTGTGTAGAAGAAAGACAGGAAATGAAGATCAACACAGAGCCTGGAATGTTGGGAAATGGCATATTTAAGGGGGTGCCTGGCAGGCTTCTTAAGGTGGAACCTTTTCGACAGGGTTTTCTCAGTTGAAGCTCCTGCTGGCTAAAAGGCTATGCCATGTAGACAAGAGCTGACTAGAAGCAGCAGCTCCAAGTGACTTTGTTGGTCATTTTCGAAAACTTAAAAACAAACAAATAAGCAGACAAAAACTCCAGCAGCTTGAAAGTCTAGGGCAGTGACTTTGGTTAACACACGTACAGGCACATAGTCCCGTCCCACTTAACAGGACAGCCCTCCTAACTGACGTGCGTGGGGCCGGGACAGCTATGTTCTGTCAGGTCACACTAAGGTTCAATCCCATGAGGCAAGTGACCTTCATCCTACCCCTCAGCACAGACCAGTCTCAACACCAGCACGGTCAGCCATGGTCTGAGCGACCATCCTGTGAGTGCCTGCATCACCTCGGTCAATCCTGTCCCCGCTGTGGGAGGCAGCTCAGAGCACGCATCTTGCCCACAGTGGGTCTACAGTTCCCAGGTGTGGTGGGCTAATGTGGGCCCCAGAGCCCACAGATATGGAACCATCTCTGCCAGCCAGGTTACGGGCAGAGAAGAGAGAAAGTGAGTCAAGCCATCACAGCTGAGTGGGTTCCAAAGGAGCCAAGACGTTTCCCGAAAGTGGGGCTCCCTGAGTGCCGCACTGGCCGCCGAGCCCCAGGGCAGAGGGGACTGGATGGGCAGGAGAGAGGCACAGGACGCCTGAAGGATCTTGCTTGTTTCCAGGAGCATCGGCAAAGCTCCCCATTCCCCTACCCACATATCCCAAAGGGTTTCTCAGCTGGGAAGTACGATTAGGCCTTGAAAGAGGGAGGGGCAAAAGAAGGAAGCGGCCTCTGAACTAGGCCTGGGCTCAGATCTCACATCTGCTTCAGCTCTTGCAACCACGTGAGCCAGCTCTGCAGAGTGGGACAGCGTCTAGGGCCCTGAGTGCTGAACCGTGGGCAGCAGGGGTGGCCTGCTGAGACCTCAGTAAGGCTTGTGGATGCCAGTGCTCCAGGAGGCCTGAGCGGCAGAGCCTACCAGGCGGCCAAGGCCGGACGCAGAAAACCAAATTCAGATGTGCTGGGCCCTCTTGGCAGTTGCATGGAAAGGGATTGCACCACTGCCTGCAAGCTGAGCCAGGGCCCCTGCGCCCCACTGGCTGCAGCTCAGGCTCTGCCTTATGTTTCCCAGGAGAGAATCTGCAAGAGGAGCAACCTCTGCTCGAGCCGTTCAGCTGTGCATACTCGGCATAGCCAAGCCTGGATCGTGGGCACAAAGCTGCTGTCAGTATCTATCTGCCAGAGCTGATGTCCACGGCCGCTCTGCAGTATCTACCTGCTCTGCTGCCCAGGGCATCTCGCTCCTCTGCTGGGACTCCTACCTGATGTACCACCAGCCCTCCAAATTCTTCCGGATCACCTCCACGGTGACGCCCTTCTCAAAGCCAATCTCGTCCTTGCTTTGGCTGGTATAAGGCTGCACAGTGATATACTTCTCCTCTGTGGGTGGCAGGCAAACAAAAGAGCACAATTATTTGAGGTCGGGATACGGGTCCTCCTTTCCGTTTCTTACTCTTCCCCTGGCCCGGCCTTGCTTAGCTGGTTGCCAAGGTGCAGTGGGTCAGCCTCTGGCTTTTCCAGGGAAGGGAAGGGACCAGACTTCACTGCTGCTCCCAGTGTGAGCCAAAGCCAGCCGGGGCCTCAGATGGCCTGGCAAAGCCCTGGGCAACACAGAGGCTCTCCCAGACTTCCAGAGCTGAGGGAGGGTTAGGAGAAAGCTGCCCAGGCCTCGTGGGGCCTGCATAGGGAAGTCTGGGACCAATCTTGGGTACCCCCGAAAGCCCTGCGGCCCCGTGGCATGCCTTCTCCCTCCCTGAATGTGCCACACTTCTACCTGTGTCCCAGACTTGCTCTCCTAGCCCTTCTCCACCTCAGCTCCTTAGATCCTGTCTGATCTCCCGACGGGCTCACCTGACCACTAATACGATCACCTGATCATGTAATTTCCCTGAGAGGATTCCGGGGAACACCCGTTCTATGGGAGTAGTTATGTGTGTCTTAAGATAAGGATCCCATGCCGCTAATGGCAGCACAGTCAGGCAGGACCTCACGGAGCCCTGAGCGAGCCGGCACGCCTGTGCATCTTCTGGAGAACGGCATGCTGAGTTGACCACGCAGTATGGCAGACTCCTCTGGGGATCCCTCTGCTCTGGTCTCACAGTGTGACTGTGGCCTTATTCAAGGTTTCCCAGGCACTGAGAGAGAGGTACCTTGTGGGAGCTCAGGAAAAGCTTGGGAGGGCAGGCATGGGGAGGCTGGGCCACATGGCGTCTTCCCGGTTCCCTTCAGCCGCTCTCCTGGCAGGAGGCCCTGCTGTCTCTACATGGGTCCTTGCTCTGGCTTCCAGGGAGGTGCTTCTTCTATGCCTGCTGGGGTCCAGCTCTGCCTGTCCCCAGGAAGCCCCTGACGGCTAGACCCACAGCTGGCCAGCTATAGACACCCTGCCTCCTGGGTGGAGAGCCTCCCAGAGGACTGCTCAGGCCTCAGGAAGAAGCACATGTCCTCACCTTCACCCTCTGGGAGGAGGAGGAGTAGAGTATAGGTGGAAAAGAAGTGGACATCTGGCCATGCCCTTTCAGGGGGCACCCTGAACCTATGCTGTCCTCTCTGGCCTGGGGGCTCCCCGGGGGCTGAGACAGTGCCTGGCAAACAGCAGGAGTGCCAAAGGGACTGTGGAGTACACAGATGGAGAGGAAGGCGGGTCTGAACAGGGGCTCTGAGTGGGAGCCTTCGTACGAGCTCAAAATAGCGAGATGCTGGCATGAGATGCTGGCACAGAATGCAGGTCTCTAAGACGCCTGCCCCCGACCTCCTGGCTCCCAGCTGTGACAGTCACCCCCTGACTCCTCGGCCGGACCCTGGCAGGCAGCCTGCCTGAGTCTCTGGCAGCAGTGGGAGGGGCAGGAGCTGCCGCCCCAAGCCCCTGCAGTAGGAGGGCCATCTGTACATTCTCCTCTGGATTATCGGGGTCCTGTCTGCGGCCCTGTGCTGGGCTGCGATAGCGGCTCCCTTTGGGACGGAGGCGGCTGCCCTGCTAGGCTGTGAGGATGGGGCTGATGGGCCGCTGGCCGAACCTGAAAGTTTCCAAAGGGCAAAAGGTGGGTGATGACCTATGGGAACCTCTTCTCTACTGCAAGCCTTTCTCAGCATTGACTCGCTCCTGGAAGCTTTGAGATTCCAATCCAGCCATGCTGGGGAGAGCTGCCAAGACTGCCTGAGAACCTCTTCCAGCCAGATTCTGACTCGGGCCTTTGAGAAGTTCAGTGTTCTACAGTCCAGCCCTCTACTCTCCTGCCTGCTCCTGGTCCTGCTCCATTTTCCAGTGGGGCACAGTAAATCCTGGCCCCGGTGGTGGCCAGAGGGCAGCCTAAGCCCCAGGGATCTAGAATTCTGAGGTTAGGGTGAGGCAAGGTCTGACTGGGCTCCACATTTTGCCTTTGCTCAGCTGGGCTATTTTTAAAAGCCTGTGGTTCGAGCAGGAAGACATTGTTAACGTTTTCCTAGGCAAAGTTGCTTTTTCAGAGAAAAATTACAGTCCTCCTCTTGGGAAGATCAGAGGAGTCCTGCCCGGCCACATGGCAGAGAACAGGGCCTAGACCGTGTCACGCAGGCTCAGGCTCCAGCACGGCCAGGCCCTCGCAGCGGCCCACGTGACACCCCAGTATCCATGTCGAGGACAGAGCGCCACAGGCCATGTAATCTCCCGCTTTGCCCTGACCTTCTTAGGGCAGGCATAAAAAAGGATATCAGCTTCACCCAGTAAAGCCGAGCTGCTCCTACAGAAGGTCCTGTTCCTAGTGGCCCTGGGGCTGACGTGAACACAGATGTCTGGGAGTTTATGAGCTCCTAGTAAGATATCTGGCAAGCTCAGAGGCTTGTCCTGCCCTGTAGCTATGTAGAATGTTCCAGGTGATAAAAATCCAGAGCCCTGATTCCAGGCCGGGTGACTCTTCCAACTGGTTTGTCTGAGGGCTTGGTTTTCTGCTGTGGTTGGCTCAGATGGAAGAGGCATGAATTACCTCCATGCGAACATGTTCTACATGGGACTCGGGCCCCCAACTCACAGGTTTCCCCAAGGGAGAAGCAGAGCTAGCTTCTCCCCAGGACCGGGGCCACGAACCCCACCTGCGGGCGGGTCAGGAGGGTGCCGAGACAGATGGAAATGATTCAGGTTGCTTGGGGGTCTCTAGAAGAGAGGACTCTTAGGAATCAGAGTTGAAGGAAGGGGGAGCTGTAAGTTCTGAGGGGCATCTCAGGGCTTCTGAGAAGCACTGAGGCTGTGGTCATTCTGATGTGCCATCAAAGGATGGCAGCAACCTCGCCCCAGGAAGGGCTGGCCAGGCCGCCCACTGGGTGAATGGATGGGTAGCTATGGGGAGGTGGACAGGCCTGTTTTGGTTTGGGAGGCAGGGGCTAGAGAGCCCTGCAGTTTCCAAACCACAGACGCCTCCTCTTTCCAAACACTTTCCCCTCCGTCAGCAGTCTCCCTGGCCCCCCTCCCGGCCCCCACAACTTACCCAACCCCACTGCAAGGGGCCTTCTGATTCCAAAGGCCTGGTTGGCTGAGGGAGCGGGGGAGTGGAGGCTCTGGGGAAGCACTGCTTTCTCTTGTCTAGTTATATATGACCCACTGCCTGCGCCCCCCATCAGCTAGGCTCTTTGCAGCAAAGTTCCTCCTAGCCAACTTTCTGCAAGTTTTTCTTGGCTGCCTGTTTCAACTTAGCCCTGATTTAACTTAGGGCTAAGACTGAGAAATAATGTTGTTAGGTCTCTTATTTAAGAGAGAGAGAGAGAGGTCTCTTATTTAAGAGAGAGAGAGAGAGAGAGAGAGAGAGAGAGAGAGGAGAGAGAGAGAGAGAGAGAGAGAAAGTTGTGGGCTTATACTTGCTTCTATATTTGCATACATATGGGTGACCGCAGAGTTATGCGTTTAGTTGGGTATTTGTGCCTACATATATATTACTGTATGTTTGTAATTGTGACTACACTGCCTGTGGATATGTGCCACAGGGGTCATGTATACGAGACTCCAAGAAGCTTTATGTGTACCTATGGTGTTGCTGCAGAGGCGTACATGTAATGTGGCCATAAGCAGTTTGTGTGGACAGCGTACTTGTGACTGTAAATAATGTATATGTGGACCGTCTGCACTTGGCTGCATGGGCGGAATTACATATGTATATCTGTGACTGGCTGTGTGCACAGCAGGTCCATGGACATATAGCCTTGGGGGTTGGATGGGACAGTGTACTGCAGCCGTGGCTGTGGCCGTCCGGGCTGTGCACGGGTGGTAGTGCTTCGTGGCTGTGTGTGTCTGTGTGGTTGTGGAGACAGAGTTGTATTTGGGGCTCAGTGTGTGATGATGTTTAGAGCAGATGCTGGAGGGGCTGAGGGAAGGCCAAGCCTTCTTCCCTGTTTTTCCAGGCCAGAATCCCACTCTCCTTTGCCGCCGAGGCTTGGGGCTGTGTCCCGGCCTGGTCCCCCAGCAGTGCTGCCCCACCCCTTCTAGCTCTAGGGCACCTTTGCTTTATATTCAGCCTATTCTTGCTGCTTCTAGGACTTGGCTCCCTGCTCTGTGCCAGGCCCCAGGGTCCAACTGATGCTCCATCCTCAGGACAAGTTGGGCTCCTCATGGCCAGTGCTGTGATCTTGACATTAAGCCAGCCACGGGTGGTGGCCACCCCA